>NC_052943.1:17822750-18139250 GCF_013358895.1 Oreochromis aureus | reverse complement strand
TCTCATAGTCATTCCCCCTTTAGCTCGGTGACTGATAAAGAATACAGAGTTTTTCAGGCATGCCCGACGCAGAGATTTACGTGCACACAATGGATGCACTGTTTCCCCTAGTGATAAAACCATGGATAGTTTGTCTAATATGCTGTGTTGCACAGTTACTGGGGAGAAAAAGTATAAAATCAATATGCCATCAGCTATTTAGTAAATTATCAATAAAGCAGTTCGAACAGCATTACAATATGAGTCACAACAAGATAAAAAGAAAGTGTTTGAAAACACTCATTTTACATTTTGTGTAGTTTGTTGTCAAAAGATCACAAGAAACAGAAAAACAGCTCGTAACACTCAAAATAACAAAGACCTTTTCACTCCTGCAGAGGTTTTTGAAGATATTGCATATATTTGAAAACTAATCTCTTGTCTGCAAGCAAGCAGACAAGAGAATAGTTTTAACCAGGAGAGCTGACATTTGAAGTGACATGCTCCTTTGGTTTTAGCTTTTCACAGCACATTTTGGTCTCACGCTGGACTGCAATCCATCTTTCTGAATTACAGCACCGGAACAATTGATCCAGTCTTTTTAGTCCCCAGTATATTCCTGTAAAAAGCATCATTCCACAGAGACAGAAAACAGATTGAGATGGACTAAAGAAATGGATTCTCAGTTCTTCTTTTAAAATGCTTACGGTGTTTATACCGCTTATGAGCCAATATTCAAAAAACCTGACATTTTCTGTCACTCCAAGAGGACAGAGAGGTCAGAGAATGTACCTGTGCCAGGGTAAAATAAATCATTGCCAAGCATAGAGTTTAGGTCAAACAGTCACCCCTCTGATAATGCATGTCCATGGAGAGGCTGGCGAGATTCATTGCTGTGCTCCCTCTGACAATAATAGAGGCTTTCAAAGGCCACAGTCTTTAATTTCTAGTCCCTGCTATCAGGGATTTTACCCTCTAGAGAGGGGAGGTCAACTGCCCCAGTTCCATAGCCCTAGAGCCGACATCCTGGGCATTAAGGGCTGAGAGAGGTGACTAAGTTCAGGCTATGATTGCTGCTGGAGATGGCATGCTGTTGGGTCCAGCGGCTCATTGGACCCTTTTTTTTGGACAAAGAAGCTTTATAGAGCTGCTCCTTGGTCAGTCTTATCAGGGCATCACTAATGGTTATGATATGATCTGTCTAGCATCACTTCCAATTAAAGCTTGCTGGGGGAATGTGGCAGACACTGCTTCCCATGTCAGTGAGGGCTCAGTAGCATTCTCTGACTGTAGACTATTGTTTGAGCCACTCATTTCAGTGGTGATCAGAGTTTTGTTGTGGCTACCACAAAAGGAAATGGCCACTGGCCAACCCTGTTAGATGTGGTTGTGGTGGGGAGATGGAGAGGGTAATCAGTCTTCTTATTGATACCATGACCAGCCTGCTTCTCATTACGACAAAGGCTAACCTCTCCTATACAATATGAAGCTATAGCAAGAGGTTGTTCGTTTTGTGCAGATAGCAGCACCTTCTGACCAGAAAAATACGTCTCTGAGACTTCTTATAATTTCTAAAAACTTTCTGGTCTCACACTATAGCCTCTGAGCTGATATCCCATTCTTGGAGCTTGCCACTTTCAAATGACTGTGACTGCACCAATCCTTAACGGTGGCAAAGGCTGAACTTAAGATCCACAGTGCAGTGCAAGCCAGAATCCATCAAGGACCTCTTATCTACATCCAGGCCGAGGTTGGAAGTTGTGCAGACTTGGTGTGATGACACATATGAGGCTAGATGAACTCGGCTCTGCGCTGATATGAATTTTTTCCTGCGGTGATTATAATCATCTTGCTCTGGTGTGGATCTGGGAAACAAACCATTATCTGTTTGGCAAATGGCCTAGAGAGGATATAAAAATACCCAATTGAGAAAATGCCTAAATACTAATAAAAAAGTAGCACTTTCCTTTTAAGAAAATTAATAGTTTTACATTAATTAAGGTGAAAAAGCTTTTTTCTCTATCTTGTGACTAAAAAGTCTTAACCAGCTCACCTGCTTTTCAGTGGTAGAAAAATTAGAGAAAAGATGTTAACCTTGCGACGTGAATTTTAGTTACATGCCTGATTTAAAAATCTTTTGGCACACTGCAGTGGACAAAAATGAGTGGATTTTCCAATATGCAGACACAATATTTGTGGATGAAGTTACTGAACTAACTAACTAACAAATGTCACCAGTGTTTACATTTTAAGGCATTAAACATCACATTTGACTCATGTTTTCTTTCTTATATATATATATATATATATATATATATATATATATATATATATATATATATATTTTTTTTTTTCATCAATTTTCTGGTGTTTAAAGATTGCAACAGGTTTCAATATGAGATTTAGTACGTTACCTCAGACATGTTGTTGGCTGTCACCTACTTCAATGGTGAACCTCCACTAGAGGTTAGTGAATAGAATAGATGGTCGTAATGAGGCAAGAGCAGCTGCAAGCCCTTTTGATAGAATGAGGTCACTAGAGCGTGAGCTATCAGTGAGCCTGAATGGGGGTTGGTCAAGGGTGGGTCTCACTCAAAAGAACCGGCGACAAACTATTTTGTATTGAAGGAATGTGAGGCTGCAGGCACTCCTTCTGCTCTTTTTCAACGCATGCCTGTGTTCAAAATAAATCATTTTAATTGATCTCAGATTCCCCCTCTCACCATTTTGCTAAATGATAATTGAAACATTAATAGGATGTTAATAGGATGTGTGTCCTAGTAACCTTTTATATAAATCTTACCCTAATGGAGAATATTCTCCATGACCACCATGAATCAAGAGTAATTAAATATGCATGGAAAAAAACTAGTTTGGGAATTTCCTGCATTGCAAATAAGGTTTGACTGAGTGGGATAATGGATTGATGCAGGAGACAAACGTGCTACATATATTTGTTAGAGGAAAAAAAAAGGATTACTGCAGTATTGTGGCGCTGAGTCTGTTTTTCAGGTTAATGCTAATGAGACTGGGTTCTCTAATATGGATTTTAAAATGCATACTTTGCCCTTCAGTTGGAGGCAGGACTGTACCTTTGGTTCAGGCAAGTTTGTTATGGGGACCCAAGGGTCTAAACACTGCTGAAAGGGCATGAGTAATTCATATGAGTGAGGCTGGGCTAGAATAGTGGTTTTGCCCATGAGGAGAGACTTTAGCTGGAAGAAACAAGATCCTCCTTATAGACTAATGGATGTGTTAGCAAGTGTGCTTTCAGACCAGCTTTCATGTTGGCTCCACCAGGGGGTATAGAGGGAATGGCAAATTAATTATAGAAATGAAGCCAACCTCTTTTTCTTATCATAGAGGGCAGCTGTGTGGCATGTGTGTGTTTCCTCTTGCTTGTTTGCTTCGTTCAGTCGCTACAGTGGCAGAAAGTGTCCTGCTCTGTATCTAATCTCTGCTTCCCTTTATCAATCCATACCGCCTTACTCGTGAGAAAGACCTGCTGTCTGCGAGGGAGGTGAAGAGTGCAGCCTTTATTGAGTGAAAATTTCATATAAAGTGTTTCAGACTTGCTGAGAAAGAATCAAGCTTTGTCTTGCTTTTCAACTTATTTCATAGCTTTTACAACCTTCCACTCAAAGTCGACTAATAAATCAATATTTCAAGTGGGATCTAGTGTTTCAGTGACATCATACTGTTGGCTGTGAAAGCACATTACCCACCAGTGGAATGTGAGTCTCGATGACAGCCTTCGTGGTCCTGATCAGTGTCTACATTGTAGTTTTTTTGAGAGACATTCACAGTGTTAAATCTCCTAAAAGTGGCATGTTTGAACCACTGTTGCGGATGAAGGTCCGCTGTCTGAAAGAGACACTAGCACACACACTCGCCTCACTTTCTGAAAGATTCCCAAAGGTCTGCTTTGGAAATAATGGGAAAGAACAACAGTGAATGCATGGAATATTAATGAAGGGTTTAAGCCAGCCTCAGCAAAACCTCTTAATATCAAACAGATATCACATATCAAGCAGAAAGGACATGTGTTGATGTGTTATCATGCTGTTTTCAAGAACAACGTGCTGAAATTCACTGATACAAAATGTTAATGTATTGTGGAAAGACTGAATTGTCTCATAATAAAGAGCTTGTTGCATTCTCCACTCACCTCCTACACCGGCTTACTTATTACTGATATATTACTGCATGTTGAATATCAGTGTGAAGGATGAACTGAAATTACAACAATTCCTGGCTGAGAAATAAGTTCACATGTCTCTGTTTTTTGTTTCAGTCTGAATATACAAGACTGTGAGAAAAGTGTTGCGCCACCACTCATTTGTTTGTATTTTGATTCCAAGGACACAGACTTCCTTTTAAATTTTTTAAGACATCTTGGGCAATAGTTTTCCAGGCTTTCCGAAAGAATTTTGTTTTTCTGTGAACACTGACCAGTTTGACATATGAATCATTCAAGCATAAAAAAGAAACCTAAATAGAAAAGATGAACCAGTGGTATGTCCACACATAACAGACTAACTAGCAAAGAAACTATTTTAAACAGATTCTTAAGTCATTTGTTTCTAACAAAAACTATTGCAAAACCACAAAATTTCTTCTCATTTCTTTAGCTGAATCTATGAAAAATGCCAAAAATATCACAGTTTTACAAAAAGCTATTAGCTGAAAACTTGGCACATGTGGGCATGTCCAGTGTGTCCTTAAAGCAACTGAGGAAACAGGGCAAGTGGACGACAAAAGAAGAAGTAGCAGGGCTAAAAAGTATCTACAGCAGTATCTGAGAGAGTGACACCGGCCCTGAGAAATGCATCTGGCCCTTCAGTCGAGAAGGGCCAGATGGTCTGAGAAATGGTCTCAGTGGAAGCGTGGCTGTCAAGAAGCCGTTCTTAAGAAAGGGAAACAGGAGAACAGGGTACGGTACATGTACAGTGGAAGCTCTGTCATGGTTTCAGGCTGCTTTTCAGCCAGTGGTATTGGGGATCTTGTCAAAATTGATGGAATTCTGAACATAAAGAAGTACTGTCAAATTTGGATCCACCATGCAATACAACCTGGAAAGCTTCTGATTGACAGTGGCTTCATTTTTCAGCATGACAATGATCCTGAATACACTGCTGCCAATGCAGTGAATGTATACCTGGATAGAAAAACACACAATGGAACACTATCAGTCATGGACTGGCCTCAGAGCCTAGACCTAAACATTATTGAAGCGGTATGGTATAATCTTGACACAAAAAGGAATAAAACTATTCCCAAAGACTACCTAAAGAAATTATGAGAAAGCTCAGCAAAATAAAAAAAAAGGGGAAGTGGCTCAACTTTTGCACAGTACTGTACTTATTTAGGCAGCACTGTGATGGATAAATTTCAGCTATCTAACTGCCTCTACACTAAATTTAATCCTAGTGATGACTTGAGAACTTCTTTCAGTACACAAAGACACAATGGTTGTTAAGAAGCAGTGGATTCAAATTTCAGTTCAACCCGAAATTTCACCAGTGTCGAGTAAAAACAAGAAAACAAAGCAGAGAACATTTAATAGTTTAATTATAAGCTGCTGTATACATTCAGTGATTATTCCGATTTTCATGTTGCCAGAAGCCATGGGTGAGACCAGCAAAACATTCAGCTACAGAGATCTAGTTTGTTGTATGCAATTTGTCCATTTTCATTCATATTTTTCCACATTGTACATAGTTTACTGCAAAGCAACATAAAACCACATTGCTGATGTGCAACACGGTTCTTCCAAGACCTTAGTTCCCTCTCGCATGATTCCACCCAGTCTGTTGTGTGGTGCTCATATTAAGGGAGAGCCCTGTTTATGCCACTGTGGTCTCAACCTTAGCTTTGAGATCAGGAGAACACAGATGGTACAGGGTGACAGCAGTGCTGAGTAAAGCTAATCTGCACATCACAATGCCCTCATCTGAAGTTGAAAAAGTCTTTTTTTTTTCCACGTGATTGGGCCCTATAGGAAAGCCAACCTATTACACAGATAAAATAGGTGGAACCTCGTTACAGCCTGGAGAACACTGGAAGCTGTTCTTCCTCCTTTGATACTAAGATGAAGCAACATCCTGCAATCATTAAGGTTGTGTTTGCATCTTTTTTGGTTTCTTTTGCTATCTCACTCTAAGCTCATTGAACTGACACACTAATGTTGGTGCTGAAATCGCTTTTTTTTTTTTTGTCGTTGTTGTTTTATGTAATTTTTTTTGTCTTTTTACATTTTCTGGTAGCCCACACAGAAACTGGATGGCACAAGAACTGACCAATAAGAAACTCTTTACAACAAGGTAGACTGCAAGTCAACAGTTGCCAGGGATCACACAGTAAACAAAAAAAGAATCCAAGTTTTGAACATAAACGAAAAAAACCCCCAAAACAAATCCGGTTCAATATAAAAGCAAAAGACAAATGAACGAAAAGCAAGTTAATTTCAAGTATAACTTACTCATAAAATAACTACACAGCATTAAATATTCTCATTATACATTTTAAATTATTTATAAAATATATTTTGGCATATATGTTTTTTTTTATTTTTGTGTTTGTGTAACAAACGCTACTGTAGCTTCAGTTGAACACCAATGTTTATTCATTTTTTTTCTCTTGAAACAAAACATTAAAGGGATTGTCACATAACAACAGGTTATTAAAAATGATAATAGTAAACCCTATACAGAGTTTCACATAGCAAGACATGAGTGACGATCCCTTCTATCCTAGCCCCATAGTCAAAAGTCAAAAAAAGTACAAGACCAAAGCACAAAGTTCTAATTTGTGCTCCACTGGCTACAATCAAGGTTGGGCACAGGAGATTTCAAAAGCAGAAAGTCTTTTTTTTTGTTTCATACAACGCAATTTGATCACAAGTATCTGTCTGTCCCACTTCCTGCAGTCAGAGCGGCTTGGCAGACAACGAGAGTTCAATCAGCTCCATCCGTGATAAAATATAAATACTGTAAGGACCTCACAGTCTGATGACACGAGGATGTCCTCAGGGATATGCAGAGAAAGTTTCTCTTATTTGTCAGGGAGAGGAAGAGATGAGCCCGGGAGGCCTCACCTTCCTTCTCCTGAATGCACTGAAAACTTCTGAAGGAGTAAATTGATGATATTTTTGGATGAATCCTGTGTGTATTTGTTTTTGTTTATTACAGTGACAGAACTCTATACAAAGGAACAAAGAGCGATTTTGGCAGCTAAAACAGACTGCAAAACCAAAGAAGGCAAATATCAGTTCGTGATACAAAAGTAGTTCAAAAGGCATAACTGTACGTATGAACTGGCACCTCAGGTGTCCAAACATGTGAAGTCCTGCTTTGGGTCGAGGGCTGGAGAGCTCCACTGGCCGTGTCCATGCAGTCAGCAGTAACCTGCCTGTCCACTCATTGCAGGCTGATAGAAAGAAAACTGAACAAAAAGCAAACAAGGAAAAAGTACTGCGACTACAACGAAGCCACATCCACTACCTGGGCCAGAGCACACAACTAGCTGCAGCATACGTCAGTTTATCTTCAGCCCAGGCTGGTTTTTGAATTTTGTATACTGCAAATGGGTGTGTCTCTCTACTGCCACAGCCAGATTTTCTTCTGTGTATACACAGCTATTGCGGGGTATATATATGTCAGTTTACACTGGATGTGTGTATACATGTTGGTGTGTGTCACAGAGAAGCTTGCTAAAGCACAATGTCCTTCAGGCGCTTGCTGCTGGGGGATTCCTTGTCTCGGCCATCGTGGAGAAGTGTGTTGATCTCCCTTACAGCCGGCTCACTGTCCTTCCCCTCCGGCTGCCGCAGCAGGCTATGGTTGGCGATTCGCTCTGCGTCACGGCATTTAAGCGTGTTGTAGGCAGATGACGGCTTGGACATTGGGCTCTTCAGGTGCACAGGGGAAGTGATGGGACTGGCCGCCTCCCGCCCATTGCCAGCTTCACGAACAGCCCCTCCATTGGCCTTGGGGCTACACACCTGAGACTCCTGAGTTCGCTTTCCCTTAATGTCTCCTCGTTCCACATCTTCAGACCCATCCTTTCCAAAGGTGGCAAAAGTCCTCTTTGTTGTGCCATCCTCATAGTGTGGCACGTCCACCGTGGTCGCCTCGATAGACAAAGCGATGACGTTACGAGCGTGCTCGGGTGACTTGGCGCGTGCTGGGACTGTAACGCGAGGCATCCAGCAGCGGTCAGAGTGGCCTAGGATCCGACACTCATCTTGGCAGTGAAAGCCCTCACTGGGATCTGTGGGGAAATAAAGAGACAACCTAATTGTTATATTTGTTCTTAAAGTTAATTGATTTTCGTCTTTATTCTGATAATCCCCTTAGGATTTAAGTATGTCAGAACTGTCTTGAAAAACAGAACAAATACATGAAAACTCAGTTTAAAAACACAAAGTTGAGCATTACTAAATGATTTTTTTGCAATCTACATGAGCTCAATATTACACTCCCTTTAACACTACTCCATGATAACTAGGGCTGGATGTTAGGGGCACGTCTAATATGCCAATTAAATTATGAATTGTTGAATCAAAAGTCCATTTGCAGCTGTTGTATAATTGAGTTTTCTGTAGCAACATTAGATGAAAGGCAGGTTTAAACATTGCAATCAGATATCTCACAAAGACACCAGACGAGTTGCGGTGCCGCTGCACGGTTCATATCTCTCTCCCTCTTTGTCTCTGTCATCTGGCGCCGGGTTATAAATATGTAATGATGTTTAACGCTGAAGTGAAAAAAAGATTTGTCTGAGTCTGTATAACTGCGTCTTCTGCATTTTGTTGTGTTGAGGGAAAAACATTTAAGAACATTTCTGCATCATTATAACAACAAAAGGAGCCGAAGTCTCTCAAACTCAAATGCTTTAATTCTTGTTTGTTCTTTAACAGTCCAAAGAGCAGTACTCAGAAATCTCATGTACACATAATTTTGTTTGTCCTCTGTCAATTTCATTTAGAAAATGTTCATGGTGTCACATTTCTAGCTTTAGCAGCAGAACATTGATATTTTTTGGAAAATTTCAAACATTTTTCCTAAACCTCGATATGAAACCGAACCCCCCCACCTGCTTCTTAGGAAGGAACCTGCCACACACATGCACGGTGACATATTTCTTTTCTCCCCTACTGCTTGTTTTACTCTAAGCAAGAGCCATCCTACTTTTCAGAGGCCCAAGGTGACAAGAAGGGATTGTGAGAGGGATTGCGATCGACCCAAATGCATACACTTACATCTGGCAATCGCAGCTTGACAGATCACCTAATTAAAATCACTAATGATCTGTTTTTCTCTCTTCTTTTCTGTACTCATGAGAGGCACCTCTGCTAAGCCCCCCGGGATCGATATTCAAAGACTGGAGACAGGCTTTTCAGGAGCAGATATGCCAGAGTTGTCTCTCATAAAGTATAATCTGATGAGACTGACAGATATGACCGGTTACCATGTCATGGAATAACTGAATGAGTATGTTAGGGATATCGTGAGCTGTCTTAAAATTGTGAAGGAATCATCGCCTATGGGCACCGAAATCGCAAGCCGTGAGTTACCAATGTCCATATGACAGAAGAGGATTTCTCTCATCATGTCTGTCTAATTGTGCACAGGCTGACATGCACTGACATGACATCTCTCAAATGAATGTGGATGACGAAATCCCGTTGTCTTTGTTAGAACCATCTCAACTATACTTCACAGTAACAATTTAAGTACACATAATTTAATAATATGTAAAATGCATTTTTGAATTATTATTACCCAATACTATCCAAATTATACTTAAAAGGCACAATGAGGCTGCTTTATTTAATTACCATACATTCAAGCTCATTTGATGAGGCCAAGAAGCAATAATGTGTGAAAACTGAATATTTCCCACTAGTTATAGTCCTGCATCTATGGAAATTACAATGAATGCTGATTGGTCCAAGAAACTGCAATGGCAGCAATCAGGGAGACAAAAGGCATTGAGTTGGGGGTTTTGTTTAAACATATCCAATCAGGATGTAATAATGCAATCACAACAGAAAGTTTTTTTTTCCCAGGTACCAAGAACATAATAGAGGATGATGAATAGAAAAATAAATAAACATAAAAAAGCATGATTAGCTTGTCTACTGCCACAGTGCTTTTAAATCCATTTCAAAGCCTTTTTAACCCCACGTGACTGCTTTACCTGTAACGGCACTTTAAAACGCATTTTTTAAAATATTTTTATTTTGATCGCTAAAAAATTTTAAAAAGGGGAAAATTAAAAGACGTATTAGGGCGTTTTTTTTTTAAACTCGAAGAGGCAATGTAAAGCATATTTAGAAAGATAATTGTTCACATGAGCGTTTAGTGCTCTTATTGAAAACTTTTGTTTTTTACATGCATTCAAAAGTTGAGCTCTATATTTAGCAATCTGAAATCTCACCAAAATTCTTGTTTGGCATGTTTGACAAAGTAGATCTTTTGCTTCATTGATTACAAATTTACAAGTATCTCGGTAATGAATTCAATTTCCTCTAAACACTTTGGCTTATTTCTATAGCCTAAAGCACTTTCTAAGGCGTGAAAAGCCTTGAGGCACAAAGAAACTTACACAAGTTGTATGCTCTCTGCTGAGCCGTGCGCACAAATGCAGTGAATGCCATTTCTCTCCTTTCCTTTAGGGGTCTATGAGCGAGCAACTGGGTTGTAAATGACATTGTTATGAAAGCCAAGTGCTATTAACACTCACACATCCTGCCTTTCCTCACAGCTTCATAAAACGCAGATGTTGCTCTAAAAGGCCCCAAAAACTGGAGGAGACAAAATTTAAATGAAAAAAGTGACAGGCCATCGACCTTTAACAAAACGTAATCTCCTCCCATTAAAAGATAAGAAAAAAAAACAAGCTTGTGTATGGTAGGAGATGAATTAAAGGCTTTTACAGCACTGCTTAGATTTAGAAGTCAACAAGTACAGAATAGAAGACAGTAAAGGCCCTCCTGCTGTGAATGTGTATTCAAAGTTATCAGGAAAATAAGCTTGCCAATCAGCTCCAGGAACAGATTTAGAGTACAGTACAGAGAAGGATGTCATTGGGAGCATTTCCGATCCACAAAATTAATTACGGAGGGAGCTCCACCAGGAGGTAAAGGCTGGGCTGCATCTTTGCGTGTGTGTGTCTGTTTTGTTCATTTAAAATATTGTGCAATATAATGGTAATAAAGTACAAATCTAATCATGTATCAAGATCACAACACTACTATTATATCAAACATGCTGCACTCTAACGTTGACTCCAAGGCAGTAGAAAGGACTTTATATATAGAATTGAAAATATGAAATAAAAAAAAAACATGTGCAAAAGCTAAAGTCTCCTGATAGTGCTCCATGTTTTTTCTGTTTGTAGTTATAGCACCAATTTGCATCAACACAGGGTGAAAAACCCACGTTTCCTTCCATTTCATCTTGCATCTGTTACCTGCCGGCAGCCGATTCTGTCCTGTCTATTTGACTCAATCAGATGAAGGTGTCTGAACTTCAGCTTACAGCAGACAGATCTTCAGTTTCAGCGAGGGAATCCCACATCCTGACAAGCTCATTGCTCAGTTTACCCTTGTGCACTGCGTATAATGATCCCTTCATGTTATGCAGCTGCAGGTGCTATTTGTTTGTTGCTAATGTAGCAAGAAAAGAAGAATCAGCAAAAGACTAAAATCCTCTGACACAAAAGGGAAGGGATGCGTTCACCGAGCGAGACGCCTCCCTGTATAATTCCCTGAGCTTTCGCCAGCTATTCTGCGTCCTGTTTGGCTGTACGCACGGAGCCTGACTTGGAAAACGCAAACGCTTATCCCTCCAAAAGTAGCGCACACAGCCTCAAGGTAGAAAATGATGATGTAATCCTGTAAAATAAGCGTAAGCAGCGGCAAAACAGAGAATACCAGTTTGGAGGGCCAGAGACAGGTTGAGTAGATATGAACCAGATTCGGGTGACAAAATCATAATTCTGTATTTCTTAGTTTGACTACCACAAGACAACTGGGAATTGCAATATGACACGATTCAGTCAGTTTGATTTTACAGGATGATAAACCCTAAAAAGAATTATGAACGGCAGTGCAGGAACAGCAGTACGGTATGATAAATCATCTTACTAAGAATGCCACTTGTGGCTTAAACTACTTTTTTTTGCACTTCCTCTATATGCTGATATTTTTGATGTAGCAGAAACAATGCATTTCAACTGATGGTCTTAAGAAAACAGATGCTACCCAACAGACATCCAGACAGTATCACAGCTTCCTGTGATGTAGCTGTTATGAGAGGAAATAATGTAGACTAATTTAAACCTCGCTATGCTTTACTTATGGCCTCCACAGACTTTACCAATTCCCTTTGATTTCTTTTGCTTGTTTTTCTGTTGTTACCTTAATGTCTTTGATATTAATCCCCATTAAATATTCAGTAACGACGCTACCAAATAGTCTGAAAAGATCAAACAGCACACAACAACACTGCCATTATGCTATGTGCCCCTTTTCATTTCTGGTTGAGAGTACAGGTGTAAAATCCAAAAATCGACTCATAAGTTATAAACATGATCCAAACCCTAAGGAGTCAAAATTTCTTGCCGTGTGTGTGTTTTCATTTAAAGCTTTTCATTTGCAGCTAAAATGTCCACTTTTCTGGTCTCATCTTGGTATGCCACAGTATCTTTAACAATGAGAGGCCTGTTTTCTAATTGCTCTCCATATTAATTTTCCATCCTGGCAGTCACATGGCAAAGCATGATTAAATCTAAATTGTTACTACAGAGTCTTGATGGAGCCTGTAATGCAAAAGCTGATGAAAGTATCACAAGGGAGAGAAAAAAATACTGCACGAACAGAAAAGACGGTGCCTGTCTGTGGTTGGTTAGTGCTCAGAGTTCAAAATATGCTCAAGAACTAACAGGTTTGGTCCTCTCCGATCCTAACACAACAAATAGAGCTTAACATCTAGTCTGTCCTAACTACAGCAAAGGACAGTTCTACGGCCAGCTGAGGCTGAGGCTTGGCCAAGCAGCCTCCTACACTACTCACAAGGGAGAGTCCAAGCACTGCTGTCATCCCAGCCAGCCAATTCAGTCTGTGGGCCATAAATCAGCCTTGAGGCTTGGCTCCTGCGGGAGCAGCAAGATGGAGTGTGATGGTCTTGTTTTTACAAACAGTAGAGGGGCACCCTTACTGCGCCACGTAAGCCATCATTCTCCGCACAGCATCGAGTCCTCTCCTTCTCCCTACAGCATCTGGTTCAGTCACATCAAGCTATCCCCCCACCCCCCGAAACCGTCTAATTCATCCCTCACAGCTCCCTGCACAAGGCCATCCTTTATGCGTCCCCTCCTTTTGTCTTGCTCTTTCATCTAATCAGTTCTACTGTCTCATATACGTTGATGTAATTAAATGAATCCTTCACCCAAAAACCTTTCTCTAATTTCTGCCTATCTGTTCAGAATTCCTTCAGTTCTCCCGGTCAAATATTAATTGTCAAGAAAATTAGACACACTGTGTGGCCTTGTTAGTACTGTCTTATGACTGTTGAAGCCTGGGGTTCATAGGGCCGTCGTTCTATTTCTGAGCATTAGTAGCAGTCAATTTATCAAGAACACATTCACTGTCTAATACATCCCGCACTGCACTGAGTGTCTGACAGCTTGTCACTACTACCAGGCCTACTTATGTCTTCCCGAAAACCTGATGTAAGATGGCAAGTTAACTTCATTTTGAGCTTTCTTTTCTTTGGAAATGCTTGTCAATAATTGTTCTAAATGCTAGCAACAGTACGTGCCAAATTCTGCAAATTTTTACTTCCACTGTATGCTCACTTCCCTCGCTGCTGGCCCATCCAGCAAAGCTAGAGCTTTCTATAATGGGTCTGGGTATAAAGAATGAATTTCCAAAGTGGTGTTGACAAACAATGCACTAGCCTCTAAATTGGTACAAACGGCATCTGTTTAACAGCTGTGTAACAGCAGCGGGATGAAAAAAGTGATCGCTATGCTGTTTTATAAATCACTATGTCATCGCAGAACAGTGTTTTGTTCAAAAGCAGGACCACTAGCCAGTGGACTGCTTGATGTAGTGGAAACGATGTGAACTGGTTGTCATTATGACATACGTGGGTGGGCTGGTTTCCATGCCCTGGCAACAAATACTATTTTGCTGAGAGAATTGTCTCACCTTATTGTGGCCTACTCCTACCATAGCTGGCTCCTAGAGGTTGCAGTGTCTCAGGAACAGTTTTAAAGGCTCTGAAAGTATTACCCTTGGCTCGGGTCATGACATAAAGAACATTTGAAGGGGCATGATTTACAGTGTTCAGGTCTCGTTTGAACAGATATCAGAATGTATGCCCTGGTTTTCATATATTACATGAGCCAGTGACCATTTAACTCTCTCAACAGGCACTCTGGACTAGATTTAACCCAGACAGAAGGGCATAAAGAGCTAAGCCTAGTTGTACACAGCTGTACTGTGTTAAAGAGGCAGTAAAAAGGTTCTTAAAACAGGATCCATCACCAGAACAATACACTTACATGTTCACATAATTCCATAAAAAGAAGGCCAGGATCGTGTCTGGCAGAAAAGTACCCCACTCTTCAGCCACATTGCCAATTCATACAACATATGATGACACTAAGTGGACACTAAAATTCTTATCATTATGATATCCATATCCCAAAATTATTCTGTTCAGGTTTTGCTGTTTTAATCCAACTGCCATCCTTAGGGCTAATTGGCATTATTGTTAAAGAACTATATAAATAAATAAATACAGCACTTGGACTTTAAAATTCCAGTTGCATTTCAGATACTGAAAGGTTACTGAAAGCAGATTGGATTTTAATTACATATTTCCCTAATTCTGTACAGTGAACAGACGATAAAAAAATTTGTACTATACACGTGGTTCTTCTTCTGCGAGATAATGATGCCAACCATAACACTGTCATAGGAAAAAAGAAATCAGCTTAATAACTTTAAAGTAAATTGGATAATTTTGTGGACATATAACTTTCCCAAGGAAAAAAGAAACAGAAAAACTAATCAGGGATATAATTTGGTGAGGAATTTCATCAGAGAAATTTCATCTCTGGATTAGAAGTGTTTTAAATGGATGATTATTTTAAAATATATAAAAATGCAATTAAAGTCGAAATTAATCTTAAACTTGGGCTCATCTCATTCACATAATTTGATGTATTTCCAATTGAAAAAGCATTTGGTGGCAGGGGGAGCTCATGCATGAAGGAATCTTTCAAAGGTGCCAGCAACAAAACTGCAGTTTTCCTAATTGGAAAAGCACTGTAAAGCATTTAAAAAGCTTCGCTTTATTATTACCATATTTTTCTATTACCAAGAGAAATTGTAAGAATTGTTAGTATGTACTATTCTCAGTTCTCTTGGAAAAAGCAGATAGCATAATTCAAAATTACAATATTTGTGTTTGTTTTTTTTAACCTACAAACAAGAAGCAACACAATCCCAATGAGTGATTAAAAGATCTCTTTGTAAAGCGACTGCATCGGCCAGTGTATGCATTTAAATAGAGTGTTTTACCATGACGTGATGCACTTTGCAAAAATCGCACGGCGAATTTTGGCCTTGTAAAGTCTGAGCAGCTAAATTGCCCTTCTAATGACGAGCTTCAAATTAACCTGTACTCAGGCGCTGAATGCCCCCAACAACAATATAATACGCCCCTCAAACTCAGCACAGCAGGCTGCCGGCGTCCCTGTTGCAAACTGCCCACTCCACAATGCCAGCCAGCCAGACCGCCTGCCTGCCTGCCTCTGTCTGCTTGGCTCGTTTCCCCTACAATGCATCTGCAGAGGACATCTTTAAATACACTGGAACAAATGCAGCATTTCTGTGTTTAAGCTTGACCGAGCTAGCGAGCTAATTTGCTCCTAAACCCTTGAGTCTGGGAGAAGCAAAGGGGCACACTCTTAAATTACATCAATGAATGGGGTTGGAGCATAGATGAAAGCTACTGTACGTGGTGAGTGGGGCTGGAGAGGAGAAAGCGAGCTGGAGAGTTGGCTTAAGGATAGAAGCACTATGGACTATTATTATATTTTGTCCAATCTGTAAGGTAAAAACAGATGTCACGGCGATCTATGGCTGACAATTAAATATTCCTTCAAGGAAACCGAACTATAAGTCTAATAAAAAAGTAATGGTTCCACGTAAGAGAAAAGATAAAGCGCTAATGTCAAGGTAATAGTACACTGCAAAACAGAAAACATTGCTTTGTGTGCTATGGGGCTTTTAGTGAATAGGAAGTCCAATTCATTTCTTTTTTCACAAATATCAAGGATTCTAACTCTATTTTTATTTATTTATTATTGTTATTATTTTTGGTGCAAACACTTCTCACAGTGAGAAAAGATTACTTTTTCACCTCTTAAGTGTTATTTCTTTTAGCCATCTGAAATGCCCACTATCCTTCAACACTTGTCAATGTATCCAAACAACTGGGGATGGCACACCGTGCAGAAAACCAATATCTTGGATTTCCTCTCCCTCTGTGAGCTTCTGCTTTGCCTCAAAAGACTGGCCTTACATAATTAATATAAAGTGAACTTGACTGAATGTGAAGCCACATTATGCTAGCCAGGACTGTTTTATATTCCATTTTATCTTGTCATAGAAGTACCAGCAGTACCAGATTCTTGCTCTCTCATGTTCTTGTGTTTTCAAATTTTTCCTTCCTTTAAAAAAACAGGAAGAAAGAAAGAAACACATTTTGCAAAATAGGACAGTATGTAGTGTTATGGGAAGGTTATTAATACAGTAAGAGGAGGTGGGTCACCACGGAGAAAAGCGGGTCACGGCTTGGGAAAAAAAACAAATAAAAAAAATAATTACACAATTTTCTCCACCTGGATAGTCAACATCACTTAGCAGCAAATAAAAGAAATAAGAAAAACACAGCAAGGTCTCCACTGCGTAGAGATGCATTAGATTTCCACCTACTGGGTAGAGGAAACGCACGAAGGAGGCCTTCTAACACTTTCTAATGCACTTCCATTTCTCTGTCACAAAGGCCAATCTGTTTGGCATCTGGGAGGCATTCTGATTCTCTCCCAGGTTCTCCATTATCCACCACAGTGAGCTTTGCACCATGATACCACTTAATATAAGACAGTCAGAACCAATGTCTGTAGCATTAGCCACCCACCCAGTCCTACACTGTATAGAGGAGTGACACTGGTGAGGCAGTCCACGAGGAAAGCTACAGCTTGTATCTAAGACACAGATTGAAATGGAGGTGGAAGACTGGCCTGAAGAAAAGAGAAAGAACTAATAAGCACATCTTTTCTGATTTAAGGAACATGACTATAGCATACATAAGGATGATAGCAGGGGCCTGACACAGTGCTAGTAATTGGATTTCTCAGCCCCTGTGCCCACTCATGATAACATGCTGAGCTGTGACATGAAAAGTCCTTATGTGTGGCAAGAGAGCAAGGTGCAGCAGAGTGGAAGTGACAGGTGTCAAAGATCCAATTCCCCTGCTCCTCTCCATCTTTGAGTTCCTTTTCTCTAGAGTCAGCTGAGGAACAACTTGCCCTGTCGTAAAGCCAAACACCAAGCTTGACATTCAGTTGCAAATCCAAGGTAGTTAAACCTATGTAAAGTGGAACAGAGGGGAAGGAGGGGGAGGAAGGGTGGTGTTAGTGGGGGGTCTCTAAGCACTGTGGGTATAAGAGGTCATGGCCTGATTGCTTGCTTTATTTATTTTCTGATGCTGATGTGAGCTGAATACAGACGAGCACTGGATTTCGAAGATGAGCTGGAGAACACACAAAGGAGCCTGAGACCCCCCGCTGCATCTCGGGGGGTCGTGCAGTATATGGCCGCGGTCCCCTCGCTGTCCTCTCCGTGCATTCGGAGCTCATCCTTAACGAGGACAGCACGAGAAGAGGCACATCATTAAAAAAAGCCATTCTGGGACATTCCTGTCTGCCATTAAACGTAACAACCGACCTCTCTCATTACCTTTTATCCTCCCCTTTAAAGAGGTGGGGTACAGAGTGGTATAAAAACTCAAATTTGGCTGCCAAGATGCAGCCACTGAGCGAATTCTCTCTCTCATTCAATTATACATAAAAGGAACAACATAAAAAAACCTCCTGGAATTTATCACAAGCATTTTTCTTTATATTATAAACCCTATCTCTGAAACTAAGCAGATTAATGTTAACAGTTACTCCAGTATTTACATGTTTCGCGCAAACCTGATTTTACATAATATACTAATGTGAAATGATAATTAGGTTAATGCCCAGAAAGATATGTGGTAGCCTTAAGGAAATATCTTATTAGCGGCACAATACAAAAATAGAGGGTCTTTGTGAATGTTTTTTTAATGCTGATAAATTTACTTAATTTGATTATCCACCACCGCCAGCTACACCACAACGGAGAAACACCGCTCTGAGTCAGTTCAGTTCTTGACCTTTCTCACCAGTGAACTAAGTCCAAGCAGAGTGAATCCAGGGTGTACATGCCAGAGTAACTCAGATTAAATTCAATGTGATGTTCAGGTTATGTGCTCTAAAATTTGATCCTCACTCAGCGCAGAAGCCCCCTTTAAGATAAGCAGCAATATATGCTTTTTTAATCTGAATGACTAAAATTACTAAGGTGCGTGTTAATTCACTGAGTCAGAAATAAACAGAGCACAGAGGATTATGAAGACGTGTCGAAAGACAAAATGCCTGCAAGGCATTGTGGAACCTGGTGGCCAAGAAGGGGCTGGGGGATGCTATCTGCATCCACACATATCTCAGCAGCTTCCCCCTCTCCATTACTCTGATCTCCCTCTTTCATCAATAGTTTATATTCTGGGCTACTAGCAGCCGCACAGTACCTACCACTGTTGAGGCTGACTCCAAATGTTCAATTACAACACACTGAGCTCATCTCTGCAAGGTCATCTCGGGGACAGAGAGGGGAACACTGACACTAATTGGTAAATGAAAGATAGTAATGATAGTGCTGGTTTTCTATGACTTCCCTTTAACCTCTGCTTAACTACTTTTAGAGTACAAATCCAGTGTGCACAATCT
The DNA here is from genome assembly GCF_013358895.1 of Oreochromis aureus. Lineage (NCBI taxonomy): Eukaryota > Metazoa > Chordata > Actinopteri > Cichliformes > Cichlidae > Oreochromis > Oreochromis aureus. Next base: position 18,120,152 of record NC_052943.1, on the reverse strand, counting down.
TCCGTGTTGTTTTCCAATATATGCAAAGTCTTGAGAAGAGAAATCCTGCATTTCTAAAAGTAAAATGTTACAGAATAAATCATTCTCGCTGAATATACATGAGGAGAGCAAACTATGGAAATATTATGGCACTCTGCCTGAGGTAGTAACCTTTTGTTGCCACGACGGAGAAGGACGACATAACTTTACATATTACCGCTACATATTCCATCTGAGCTATAATGTTGTCAGGAGAAAGAAGGTGATGAGAACTAAGATAAAAATCAGGATGGAGAAGACAAAGGCATCGGGGGTAGACAGTGAAATGAAAGAAAAATAAAACAGATGAAATCTCAAATGGATTAAGGAGGATGGAAGTGCAGTGTTTTTCTCCCACAGAAAGGAAGTAATAGGGGTTAAAAAAGAAATGCACATCGCTGCAGCACAGGAGACCCCCTCTCTCTCTCTTCCTCCCTTACCCCAGCTGCAGTGATAAATGTCTCTTTGTATTCTGGACAGAAAACTGCGGGCTACAATGTACTTGTCAAAAGACAGCTGATTTTCCCCTTAAACAGAGCAGAATATATTCTTAATCTTTCCTTTCACACAGGGAGAAGATAAAAGAAAGGCCTCGTGCCAAGACACTTAAAGCCCAGAAAATCTCCCTCCATTCACTACACGTTTGTGTAGCGCGCAGTTATGAATGTGTTCCTGTGTGTACAATATACGTGTTTGCAGCAGCAGGTGTAGATATAGCATGTGCAACTGCATGCTATTTGTACTTTTCCTAAATTTCTCAGCATCCTTAATCCCCGCAGTGAAGCCATAGTTCCACTATGAGGACTCCTAAATGGAAGTCAGTGCTACAGGTAATGGAGCTGATTATAGCTATCTGGGCTATGGGCCAGCTGCCAGACTCTGCCCTGCCTGGAGGGAGCACAGGCCGCCTGGTGTCTGATATCCTGGGATCCCTGTAATACAAGCCTTGCTTTGGCAGTCACTCTGTGACTATCCTGCCCACTTCCAGCCACACATCAAGGCTCCTTTGAGTTTGTCTATGTGTATAGTATGTCCTCATCAGGCTGTTTACTCAACAAAGTATCAGACTGGAGTCATACAATTTCAGCAGCAAAGCTGTGGTAAGTCATGCTTTTAAAGGACTTTTGTGGGCTCATGATAGGACCTCATGTTGTCAACAGAGGATCAGGCTCTGCTGCAGAATTATAGTATCAGCTGTTTTCTAAACAAAGTGTAGAATGCTTCCGGTGGCGAAATTACTCAAACAAACTGCATTCCCGACAAAACACACAACAATGGCTAATGAGCTGGGAATGCATCCCCCCCCCAACATAAACCTTTCAGCTGACCAGCAGCCAGTAGGGTTAACACAGTAATCCCTCGCCCTTATTTCCACTAAATTTCACAATAAGGATATTTACTGCAGTGCTGAGCATCAAGTGTTAAAAAATGGTATGCTAGTCCTATTAATTTATCATTGCAAGTGAGACAGCACGGTGCAACAGGTCCTTAAATTTAAGTAAATTAAAAAAACATCAATGATCACAACAAAAAACTAAAAATGCTTAAAGTCCCTTAAGTATAAAACATAGTCTTTCATACTATGAGCGTTATAAAAGGCAGTCCACTTCTATTTTATGACATGACAGTGCCATGATTAAGACTTGGTTAATCAAAAATGTGACTTGTGACAAATGCCTTGGTATTTCTTTGTGATGCACTTTGTGATCTTTGCCTTGAAAGGTGCTATATAAATAAACTTTACTTTACTTGGGGAGGTTTAGTCATCAAATCCCTGGGGGGCACTTTGTCATAATGTCTTTACGTCTACCACAACAATCACTTGGAAAAGTTTTTTAAAAATGGCCTCTTCGTTAAATATTAATATTAACAGCTCTACTCTCTACAGATTTTGCTGTTCTAAAGTAAAATCACTTATTTTCATAACATCTCGAGAGCTTTGTCAGCGGTCAGCTGTTGAAATGTCACCGCCGCCCTTGTGAAGAAGTGACTATAACTTTTACTTTGCAGGTAACTCTTTACAAAAACACGCAACAACCATGGAAATGGGAAACTGAGTACATTTAAAGGAGATGTAAATGAGTGCATTTCAAGGAGAAATTACATTTTGCATTTGCTGCGTTATACTGTGGCGGGGGTTGTGGGTGAAACGTGCAAAGAGGGCTCTTTGTTTTGCTGAGTTGACTTTACATGAAAATAAGGTGAGATAGTGATCACCCAACCCCTTGGGAGAAAATCACAAAAACGTGTCAAACTAAAGATACAACAATAAGCTAAAACATCCCCAAAAAAAAAAACCCTCCAAAGCACTCTATTTTTATGTAAAAATTAAATGCCTTTATTCTCAAGGCCTTAGAGGGTTGTTTTATTTTAGCTTATGTGCCCATTACAAAGAGCACCACAAATGGAAGCTTTTTAAATCCAGGAAGGATTCAATTCTTATTGAAGATACTGAAAAAGATATATGAAAAAATGAAATGTTATCTTCATCTTTAATATTATTATTACATAGTAGAAACAACAAAAAGTGAAGTAATGAGCAGAGTGTTGATGTCACCCTCCAGAAAGATCGAAGGTGTAAAATGTTTTAATTCTAGTTATATAATTATAAAATGATTAATCATACTTAATAACATCAAATCCATCAATTGGCAATGGATTTCTTTTTTAACACAAATGAGGCTGCAGTCGTTTAGTCATACAGCCCCCTGTTTTAACACAGTGTTTAAAACGGCTTGCAGTGCAGGAGAGGTTATGGCATGTGGTGATCTCAGAGAATTATAAAGACAATATTGCGGCTGTAAAAATGGCCGCTGCCTCGGTTCCTCAAACAAGGACCAGAATCAGTCAGAGCCACAAAAGAGCAGGTTGACTGGAGACACACCATAGCTCTGCATCTTGCAATTCACTCTATTTCCCCCAAACTTCTAGTATTTCACTCTTGTGCCATCTCTTTATCTTTCTCCCTCCTCTCCCTCTCTCTCGTTCCCATTCTTTCCCTGATTAACCTTTAAAGACACACACTTGCAGCCTCACACACACTCAATACACTGTGTACACACTCTCGAACAGGTTTAAAATTCAGGTACTCTCTCCTCTCTCTTTATTACACACTCGGCCCCCATCAACTTCTGCACATTACCTGTTCTTAATCTCCCTCCCTCTGTCTGGGATCATCCTGATCCCCCTGTTTTCCCATCTGCTGTCGATTGGGGCCCAGCTTTGCTAGGTGTTCAACAAACAACGGTGATTCACTTGGTTTCTGCGGAGATTATTAACACACCTAGCATGCCACAGCATCATGAATAAGCAATGGAGATCCGGAGCCCTATTTTCTCTCTGCCTCTGTGTTTCCTCCCTCTCTCACCCCCCTCTCTCTCTGTCTCTCTCTCTTGCCCTGCCGCGTTGTGAACTGAATGCCAGGATTGTCTAGAAAATGAGCTGTCAGTGGAGGGCCTGCAATGAGATACATCAGGCTCATTGTGAGCCCTAGAAAATAATGAACTATTCCCATTTCTCTCTCTGATATGTTCAATACGCTATCCATGACAAGTGCAAAGAGATAAGCAGTCCCCTCTTGAGCTGATTAAATACACTGGGTATATTCAGGAGAGCTTTGGCAGAGTGTAGGTTCAGGGGATGCCATTATAGTATTATAACATTACTATATGTTTGCAGTTGATGGTGGAAATTAAGATCCTTTGCATGCCCTTTTTGTTTGTGTCTGCAGTAGCTGAGAAAGAGCAGCTAGAGGTAATTTTGCTTGCAAAAATTTTACAAAAAGCACCACGTTTTCTTAACTTCCTCTTTGGGTGTCTTCGCTGTTTTTATATAAATTGTTGGATTGGTTTAGGCCTCGGGATTTAATAAGAGCAGTGTTTTCTGTACAGAAGGAGTCTCTTCTTCACAGTGTGATACAGAAAGAAAAGAAAATCCTCAGACCTTTTTTTTAACCACACGCAAAAATTCGTCAGCTGTTTTACATTATTAGGTGTAATTTCAATGTGACAGAGCCAAGACTTCACAGACACCGAAAAAAAAAAAAAAAAAAATAGAACGAAATTTAAGCCCAGATGGACACAGCATGAAATTACATTTTATTTCTATCTTTTTTCTTTAATTCTCCACAGCTCGGAGGCAAAAATCTACATCCAGGTTGTTCATTACAGAGTTCACTACACCTGCTTGCAAGCATTCTCTGGTGTGCTTGAGCATGCAGTGTGTTTGCACTCTATCTTCCTTAATGCTTGTAATGCTCTGAGCTCTTTGTCACTGTCAGCCATTTTACCTCCACTGGTTCCACATTAGATTAGACAAATCCAAATCAAAATGGATGGTCCCAGTATAGAGTTTATATGTTAATCTGATCGTAAAGTATCATAACGCAACACGTGTCATTGCCAGCCTGAATCACAACAAGGATTTTGATGCTTAATTCAATCAAATGTTGTTTGAGAATCAGTCAAATCCTCCAGCACGTACACAGTTACCTTGGAGTGAGAGAAAGGGAAAAAAAAAAATCATTCCCACCTGTCACAGAGATTGTTTCTTCTTTTCCTCTTTTTATTTTCTCTCGCTAAGACTGCTTACTAGACTCTCAGCTCATCTCTCAATCTCTGTCTCCCTCACACACAGACTCTGGCTCGCTCTCCCCTTCTCGTGTTGTCAGCACAGCCCTGTTCCTGTTGCCTTCCTGATTCTGACACCTGTCAGCATTTTCGTTAGTAGATCAGAGAACTGCAAACTAGAAATGTTCCCGTGGTGAATTTAGGGCAAGTTTGCAGCAGGAACATGTGAGATGCCTTTACTCTTTCTTTAATTCAACAGGGAAAGGGAACTGCTTGACTGGCACAAAGTTGGGAGATGTGGGTTGGAGATGTTTGCAGTCAGTAGATGGAAACAGAAGAGAAAATAAGATGGAGAGACATATGGAGGGAGAGAGAAAAAGCGAAAGAAAAAGTGGGGGGGGGGGAGCTGAAATCAATTAGGAACAGTGAAACCCTGTGGATCTGCTGATGGAAGAAGGGAATATGGAGAATTTTGCAGCCCACGGAGGGGGCTTCCATTCCTGGGTTCCAGCTTCAGGCACACACCCACAGGGAGCTAACAGATAGATGAGAGATATTCTCTGGAGGTGGAGGCCAAGGAATATGTCAGAAATAAAAGAGGCCTGTTCCCTGCTCTGGCTAATTGAGCAGTCTTAGATCCCTTTGAGTCTAATAAGCCAAGAGAAAGTGATTTTATTTGAAGAACACTTACACGTTGACCTGGATACAATTCCAAAACTGAGATCACAAAAATCTAAAGGCACAGATCGGACACTAAAATGACATCATGCCCCCACCATTCCCTCCCGCAGAGATAACTCGAGCGATTTAACAATACATGAATCTTAATCCTTGAAATCCATGGCTCATCCATATCCATGTGAATTAAAATGTGAGCTATGACAATCAAAGGATGTCAAAAAAATAGATTAAGCCCCCTTTGTCACAGCTCCTTTAGAGTCGTCTCCTTTGCTTCTCCCTTGACGCTAATAGTTCTACAGAGCTAAAGCTAGCATGTCGCACATTTCAACCGAATCCCCCCAACATCACAGACATGCCTATAAAGATAACGAAGAATTCATTTTATATAGCTGCTCTTCTCAATTTATAGTTGCAGCGATATCATTCATTTCTATTCTATTGGCAGATACGAGGGGAGCCATTACATGTTAAAGATATCTCTTCCTTTATAGATTTTAAGAGATTTAATGTAATTTGTTCTTCAGATACTTCCTTAATCTAATCCACTGGGTGAGGATAGTTAAGGTCAGGTTTTCAAAAGAGTACATACACAAGTCTTTTTAGATTCTTGGCAGGGATTCAGCAAATTCACTCAGATTTAAGTCGAAAGTCTCTTCACAAGCACTTCGCTCAAAGTTACCTTGGTATTGGCTCGTGCAGGAACAATGAATAATGTTGTTGAAAAGGCATTACTGACAAAAAAAAGCATACAACAGATGGACAAAAGCCAAATATGAAACTCCTAAATTGCTTTAGGTGGGAAAAATGCCTGCACTGATATGGTGCCGGGCTAGTTAGCAGCTGAATCTCATCACACGAATGGATTCCCGCATGAAAGTCAACAAGATGACATGGATGCAGGGTCGTTGTGTAAAGGTAACAGATTGTCTCCTGGGCAAACAACATCTTTACATGACACTGGGAATAGTAAACATTTGCACTGTAAAAGCCCGAGAGTTTAACCCTACCTCCCTTCCCGTTTCGGCTTCCTTTTGTTCTCAGCGCTTATCAACACAAGAAAACAGAACAATAAAAAACACACAAAAAACAAGCTTCTTGTCTCCTCGGCTTGTGCGTGTTGTTGTCCTTTGGCAATTGTAGTCTCTCAACTTGTTTTCTGCTTTCGCTGGCAGGAGAGGTGCACTATACAACACGGTTACTCCCAGAAGACATCTAAACAGCGGGGTGTTTAGTGAAAATGCCTATTTGTTTTCTGAAAATTCCCTCCACTCACTCACCAGAGCTGGCAGATAGTGTCCATTTTTGTCAATTAAAACAGATGAGCTCAACTACTTCTATATTGTATAAACCTTTCTGCCTTTGTACTCAAGGCACTTTAAGCAGAAGGGGGGAAAAAAGTGTGAAAACAAAAAAGCTGGCCTTCTCCTGAGAAACAACAACAACAAAAAAGAAGAAGATATTGTCAAATCCTGATACGCCAGGAGAGACAGGACTATGCATCATGGCGAACCAGCCCATAATGTCATCCTACCATGCCCTTTACCCGTGTAATTAGACCGTTGAGATTGCAATAGAAAGATGATTTCATTTGGAATGTCATTACATTTCCGCATGTGATCTTTGCCCAATTTATTTAATAGTTATAACCGCCCTCTCATTACTTTGTGGTGTGACCACTGCTGCAGAATGACGACCAAAAGCAATGGGAAAATAGATTCCACTGAGGTACTTTGTTGTCGCTAAAGAAAAATCAGAGGCCAAACGTGAGTCTGGAGCTAAAAGCGATTAAAATAATAATAAAATAAATAAATAAATAAAGCAGACCAAACCATCAAATTGTAATTCCAAACAGCAACCTCATTATCATCTATTTGTTCTGGTCAAAGGAAAGGACAGACACTGTGAAATAGCCTGTTGTTCTGTTTACCGGCTATGTGGTGCTGCATTACAAATTCAGGAGGCATGTATCCATTTTGCTGAAACAGATACAATCATTGGTGGTGTTAATGAAAAAAGATCTGCCTCAGAGAGCTCTCCTCACTTGTAATATTCTTCATGTATATTACTTCTAATTGTCTCCAATAATGAGATCCCACTACTAGAAGACCCGTCAGCAAGCATTTTTTAGAGACCCACGAATTTTTTGCAGGTTCTGAAGTAATTACAGCTGACAACCAATAGTCAGCAGATTCGCTTTTCACTGTTCATTATCGTCTGATGCCACCAGGGTAACACCCAGCACAAGCTGATTCTCTGGTCATCATACTTCCTGACCCTATGTATTTCTCGGCTAAGTCATTACAAGGTGTGAACTACCAGCCAGGAAGGCATATCCACGTGCACGGCTCCATTCTTGAACAACGTAAAATGTGGGCTGACTAATGTTATTATTACCCAGTCGAACAATATCAACAGTGAAACTCGTTAGTTAGATATGCCAGGAACCAGACAGGAACGAGCCTACAGATATCCATTGCAGCTTTTTCAACCACACCCACACACTTCACAGTCCACTGACAAAAATAGACAGAATAGATAAATAATTTATTAAAAAAATCACATAATCTTCATTTCTTTACGCTTTTTTTTATAAAGTCGTATTCCTTTTCGTTATCTCTTGCTCATTAAAATTTTTTCACTATATGAAGCTACGGAAGAAGAAAGTAGAGTAGTGAGAAAGTAGACAGCCTTACTAGGACAGTGTTAGAAAAAAGGAACTAAAATTATGTCAACGTTAAATGAGGAAGGAAAACCTAAATTTGGCATCGGTTTCCAAATTGGGGCACGGTGCAAACGTAAAGTTCCGATGCAAAGGATATCTATAAGCGTGTCCTCAAATGTCCACTCTTTCCTCCTCACTATGAATGAAATTCCTAATGGGGGTTATCCTAAAATATCTGCAGTGTTTCACACACTGACTCTTGCGCTCTTCTGAGCCATTGCACCTGTGCATGTAGTGCTTCCTTTGAGGACTTTAAATACCCTCAGGTGCATATAGTAACATCCTGGACTCCCAGACAGCTATATCCTGCTTTTTTCCCCCCTATCTCCCTCTAACTGACCCACTCTCTACCTCAGTCTGACTGGCAGTAGTTAAGAATGAACATGACCCTTACACTGACTTCTGCCAACCAAGCGGATGTCTTTTTAAATGGTGAGTCAGAAATGAAACATCAACATTAATTCCCTGCTAAATGATCCAATTGAATAATGGATGAGGGCACATGGAGATATGTAGATTTCCACCTTCTACCTTTATGAGCCTAATTGCTGCCATTCAAGCACATCTGAAGTCAGCTCATCCTCAACAGCAGACATGGCTACTATCAGTCAATAACGTTGGCTAAGCCTGTATCAAAGGGTAGCCTTTGCCGTCAGAGATCCCTCACATTAGCTGTACTAACATCAAAGACAAAAAAAAAACCTGTGATGTTATTCATATACTTGCACATTTGAGACTTCCAATGGGCAAATGCATCTTAAAAGATGCTCCGGTAGCATAAAAACAGTCTCAGTGGCACACAAAAATACACATTGGTCTTATCTTGAAACTTGAAACACATCCCAAACGATGTAGCAATCCTCTAAACACACACAGCGCACACACACATAAACACAAACAGACACAGATTTTCTTACCTTGGTCTGGCAGCTGGCAAACATTAGGAGGAACAGTCATGTTCAGCACGTCATTGACAGCCGTGTCAACATAGTGTCCCCTCTGGACATCATGTTCGCTGTCGGTCTGGTCGCTCTCCTCATGGCCGCTGTCCTTCAGACTGTTCCCCTCCAGGTCCTTGAATGTCGATGTGCTACATGGGGGCCAGGAGGGAGGAAAGGGAAATGTTGATTAACTGTCACCTCACCTAAAAACATGTTCTTTTTCATCCGTCTCTAATGTGATGGTTTGTGACGACTTGTCTATCTTTCGCTTCGTGTCCCTTTTTGTGCTTTTTGTTGCTTTCTTTAACCTGGTGCATTTCCATCAATTTAAAGTGGATGAATACTAATTTACACTGGCTCTAAGTCTAAGTTAAGCACCACACCTTTTCAAAGAACAAAACCTTTTTCCGGCTTCTGTTTGCACTTCCATGTAATAAGAAGGGCGTTTAAATCTCCTGAGAGCCTTCTTGGATTAAGTGGACATTTTTCAACTTCATAGATAGCAAACCAGCCACAGGATGTTTCAGCCAGGGACATTTTGGATGGATGCGCTGACTTCAAGGACATCGCATTGAACAAACAGGAGGCACTCACTCACTACAATCAAACAAATACTGCAGTAATCAGGAATTCCTGGAAGGAAGATGGATGTAGAAAATGCTGGAAGCATACAAACTGAGCATCTGTCTTGTTTGGGGCTCACAGTCAATAAAGAGGGTGGGGTGTGGGGGCACAATCAACAGCTGCACAGTAACAGCGTGATTTCCCTTCACTTGATTTCCATCCCACTGGAACAAATTCTGCTTTACAAACAACACTAAATAGGGGTGAATATATGAACATGTGTTCATGCACGAGAGAGAGAGACAGAGGGGAAAAAAACATGAATGAGTTTATGTAAAGACAGACAAGGGTGTTAGAGGTTAGAGGGGAGGAAGAACACAGACTGAGGAGAAAATGAAAGTAAACTAATGTGCACAAAAAATGTAAAGGAAGCAAAGGACAGTGCAAGGTAGCTGCATTCCATAGTGCGAGCCTCACATTCTCCAGTGTGGGAGAGAGGACTGCAGTGGAGGTAATGCTGGCTCTCTGATGTTATCACTGTAATTGCACCTGTCCCAGACCAGAGGCTCCCTGGCTCCTGAGGGGATTTCTTTGTAGTATGCTGCAGAGGCCCACACTTGAATGCTCTTTGTTTACATTAATGCAGGGATTCTTTTGGGGAGAAATTGCCATAATGGGTTTTCAAAAGGCTGGAATGGCCTCAAACAAAAGGAAGCCTGGAATGTTCTATAGCTGCAGGTAAGAACGGAGAACTATAGTTTACAAAGTGAGACTGGTTACAAAAACCTCTTTGGCTTGAGGGAATTATTAAATGAAACCCATCCCAGTCTCCAGTCCTGAATTCCTCAAACCCTATCCAAGATCTTGGTTTAGGTGAGCTGAATAACAATGCACAATGAAAACATTTATCCTCCTTTCCCTCACAAAGGAAAAAAAAAGTATGTAATTATGGTCCATTCATGACTGTTTTCTTAAAAAAATCTTTTAAACATAATATGACGATTAGGTAGTTGTTTCTTTTTTCCTTTTACCTGATAAAATTCAAGCTTATGTGTAATTAATGAAGCAAAGTGCATAAGTGTATCACACTTATCTGCAAATATGAAAATCATTACTTGCAGATTCTGCTGCCCTGTGTAATTTAATAATCCGAAAGTATGACTTTGTGCCTCATTCCAACAAGTGTCTACTAAACGCATTATTTTAGAGTAATACTATTTATCCTAAAATCTTATCCTCCCCTTGCAATTATACAGAATGAAGAACATGCAGGAACACATGAAAACTACTGCAACAGTAGCTGTGCACTCATTAGATAAAACAATTACAGATAACAATGGTAATGAGGTGCTGGTAACAATTCCTAATCAAGACATACCTTTTAATGAGGTGGGCTCTGCTGTTCACATAACTGGAGTCAATGGAATAATTCTCCGTCTGTAAGAGAGTGATGGCGGAGCAGGTGGGGTGGGGGTTGTGGTGGAGGGATGATGGGGGCAACAGAGAGAGGTACTTTTAATAATGGAAGCAACCAAAATAATGTTACCAGTAATTGGCTTTCAGTAGAGATGTTATTTTACACAAAGGCCCTGGTGAGCAGCCTCGGCTTTCAAAGGGCTGAATCCTATTCTCTTTCAAAGCACACACACAGAGAGGCTGACTGGGAGTTGAGAGCTGAGGAGAGTGCTGCAGTGAGCGCAGCCTCTCTTCTCCTGTTCACCCTCCCCGCTCTCGATCCCTTGCTCCCTCCCTCCACTGCCGGTCAGCCCACTGTCTTTAAAATGGAGTCATTAGGGAGGACAGACTATCACGCAGACAGAGGGAGAAGAAAAGTTTCCCGTTTTTCTTCTCTGAACTCTTCACTTTTACCATGTTTGAGAAGACATTAATGTGGATATATTAAATAAATAACTGCAAGAGAAGTAGATGAAATTAAGAATGTACCAGGGGAATCTTAACTTTGCAATTGCAGATGAAAAGGCTTTCAGAATATGCATGCGATAGATCTCTGACCCACATTAGAGAACGCAGTTCAAAGAGATCTTACATTCATTTTTTTCTCCCCAACATTTATTTAGCAAGGATAATGTCTGACGAGAAGAGCACACGGGCAGAGAAACTAGCGTAAACTAAGCAGGTAGACCCTCCCTACATCTGCCAAGCGTCTACTTACACTAGGTAAGATGCCAGAAGGCCATAGGATATCAAATCCTCTCAAAGGACACGCTCAGTCCTGCAAAAAGCCGGGACGTGACCCTTTTGACAAGGTTTGATAAGATGCAGGTATTTTCTCCTAAAAGAAAGCGAGGCCCTTCACTTAAAATTCCATTGTGCAGATACTGTATCCTGATAACAGCTGAGTCAATGGCTGACTTCCGAGGAAAGTCTACAGTGTACCGATATCAAAGCCCTGTTGAAAAAAGTCACCCTGATGGTAAGAAAGGTTAATGCTGGCACCGGAGCGCAGTTGCTTATTATCAAGTGAGCTGCACATTTGACAGAGGCCTGCTGTTGAGGTAGCAGTGGCCCTGCAGCTGTCATACGTGGTGACCAGACGGATTTGGATTAAAACTCAGTGTGCAACTGTGCGAACACTCTCCTTATTAGATGTTAATGGGGTTGAACATTTTGAACTTTTTCAACGTCTGAGTGGAAGTGAAACCACAATGCAGATGAGTCTGTGCAGTGAGGATGGGGGAACAGAGGAAATGTCAAACATCAGTCCCAGTCTACTTGGATCTTTTTTTTTTCAAAGAAATAAATATAAATAAATAAATAAAAGCGATGCTGGAAGATCACAGCATTTACCCCTGGCAAACGGCTCCCGTGACCTATTTGCAGTCTATGAAAAATGTAAGAGACTGTTAATGTTAATTTGTTCAGATTGATGCCATTCTCACCTGGCTTTAATCACAAAATGTGCCATTGTTATCTGTCAGACACACGTCTTGTCCCTACAGTGGCTAAAAACTTTTCTATAGCACAAGCCTGTTTATCTTTAAATAGTCTGACATGCACTACGTCTGTCTTAAATAAGCACAAGAGCTCCCGCTTGCCTTCTCACCTCCTTTGTGCCTCATTATTTTTTTTGCAGGAAAAATGCATGATAATAAGCAACAGTGCAACGTGGGCTTCTGATTGGGGTTTGTTAAATTATGATGCAATATATTTACGCACTGAAGGTTAACATCATTCCTTTTCCCTTTTACCATTTACCCCTAATTAAACTTTAACTCATTACAATGGGGAAGATAATTCATTAAAAAAGGAATTTAATTAACATTTTATTATTATCCCACAATTTGAAGCACACAGTGTTTGTTCCTTTGTATTACCCCTGACTCCTTTTGTTCCCGATCAGCTTGAGTCTTTTAAATATCAAAGGTAACGGCAACCTGCAAACCAGATAAATCATTAATTAAAGATTTAAACTTTTATTTCTAAAGTATGCGTAGTGCTCTATCAGATTGTCTCTGTGCATTGCTGTAACGATTCCAGTGCAGATACTCGATCTGTTACTGCGTTACATTATTACCTACGCTGCATTTTGATCGCAGTGTACACACATTAAACTGCTTCATCTGCTATAGTGGCTGTGCATCCAGGAAAACAGAAATGAAAACGCAAGGCGTGAGTAACAAGGAGAAAACTTAATTTAAACGACAAGATAGAAAAATTTCTTGTAAATGTCACCCTGGCTGCAGCCTGTAATTGGTGTGGTTAACATGTTCTATGTGAGCATGCCTTGGAGAGGAGTGTATGCCCCTGCTCTCAAGCTGTCCCTGTACTGAAAATGAACTGTATTTTTGATAATGCAAATTTCAGATAATGATTTTACATCAAGCTCTTTTAAGAGTGTACAACGCAAAGAGATTCCTTATAATATTCTAGTCGATAGTGTTGCATCACCATCTCTTCCACATCGGCTCTTCATCCACTTTACAGCTCCCCATTAACCAAGAATGTGGTTTATTTTCTCCACTTATCAAATTGTTAGTGGAATTAGGCGAACGCCTATCATGTGAAGGCTTATTCTTGTCCAGTGATGAGTCAGTCGGTAGTGCTTGTTCTGAGGAATAATAGCTTGAACTTCCTGTAAAGAAATGTAATGTCTTCCCCCACATTTCTAACCAACCTCAAATTGGAGGACATGTCAATATATCTTGCTGGGAGGTCAGGTTTCAGGCAAGAGGATGAGGACTGCTTAACTACAGCGAGGATGCCACAAATGGCTACTTAATCAGGTTGGACAATGTGTTGTTGTGATTTGAGCGGCCCCAGTTTGGCGGCCAGAGCCACTCTATCCCCATAATTATTGTTCCGTTTCATCTGGAGGGCTGGAGGCAGGAATGTAGTCCCTGGTGTCGCCGGGTGACTGATAGGTAGTGTCAGCATGAGTGGGGAGCGGAGTGAAAAGAGAGTGGAGAGGAGCGAGAGACGGTGAAGATGGGAGGAAATGGGTGAGACTTGACCTCTGGGAGACTTGCTGTCCAGTTGCTGCAGCCCAATAGCTTTCCCCTTTTCACCCCTTGCTTCTTTCTCTCCAGCAAAACCCGAAGCACAGGGACGGTGGACTTGCTTCTCTGCAGCTGAGAGGAAAAGCAATCTCCTCGCCTAGTTGCTGCCGTAAGATTTGATTTGCCTTCCTCCCAGCGTGACAATTGGTTCTGCAGTCTGGATGCAAGTGTATTCATTGTGTGGGGGCATGGGAAGCACCAGAGAGAAGAGGAGGGGTGGGGGAGTGAAGACACCAGTTGTTACACCAGTAAACACCCGACAAGTTCAGCAGATGTCACACAGATAGGAGAGAAAAAGAGAGAAAAAAAAATGTCACACAGCTGCCCTACTGTATGTATTATTGAGGCTGATATGGCACAGAGTAACATTTAAACAAGGAAAAAACATCATGCACTAATGACATGCTATTTAAAAAAGATGCTGCTAACAGCTATTTGCTTTATACTTAAGAACTAAATTGGTTTTCCATTACAATCTAAAGAAAACAAGTGGAATGAAACATGATATATTTATCATATATATACATATCATATATATATATGTGTGTGTGTTAAAAATTAAAAATGCAAAAGATTAAGTTTCACTTTAATACCAGAGCAATCAACCTTTTTCTGAAATACAGCAAGAATGACACATGTCCTTGAAGACATTTGGGTGACGGGGGCTTTAAAAAGGTTAAGCATCTAAAAGTAAGACAAAATGGTTACAGATATGAGTGATTCGCATCTGTCATGGATGCAACTCTAAAATGTCATCAATTTAGCTGACAAAAAACATCCAGCGGTACTCCATGTGGACACAAAATGCTCTTACTGCCACACTGAAATGCATAGTTTAAAGATAAAGAAAAACAGACCAGAGAGAATCTATTACAACTGTCAGATTAAATTTGGCATTTGAGCAGACCTCCACTTTGTGTTTGAGCAGCCTGTGGTTGTGCCTCAGTCTTTGTTTATCAAGGACTCCCTTTGGCCTCACAAGGAAATGTTAAACATAATGTTCCCTGTTATTGATATCCCATGGCTAAAGCAAGGGATGAGAGGGAAGCAATCCGGGCAGGTTAAAGGAAAAACCAGCTGCAATTAGGGAATAAAGAATGGGTTCATTATCCCTCTAGGTTTGGTTGTGGTTCAACTAAAAGAGTTGAAAAAAGTAAGAAAGCGAGGGAATTAAAGAAAAGAATAAAAGTTTATGAAAGTGACTGTTAACACATATATAAATGTAATTTTTTAAGTTTATTTATAAAACCCAATATATTTAATATTGACACTGACAGTTTCATATTCCTTTTTTATTTCTTAATACTCTTTTCTAAATGTACACTGCGAATATGAGCTTTGATCCTCTTGCACATACACACCCTCTATCTGCACTTCCCTACAAAAGCACTGCTCCAGCAATCCCTGACTTGCAGGTCTGTGCTGGCGCCCGCTGTCCTCGTCTTTAGGTCTGCACCCAGGAACGTCTCTAAGCAGCTCAGACTCAGTCTGCTTCTTATATTGTTTACCGTGTAAGAAAAAAAGGAAAGTTTTTCGGCTCCTGAGATGCAATAACCCTCACTAGCTTCCAAACCTTTGCCCTATAACCCAGTGACCACCATCACCACTTTCTTCCTGATTATAAAATTTCCCATAGACCCTCTGCCATCTGCTAGATTATAGATTTCCCTCTTCCTTTAGAGAGGCCCCGGCCCCTGAGGGAGGATCAGCGGTAAAAAGGGTGAAAGAGTGCCTGAGGCACAGCCGTGGTCCTGGATGAGATTACATTTTCTATTTCTGCCTGCTTAAAGGGGTCTGCTGTGATGAATACAGAGAGTTGTTACTATTTAATATTAACTGACTCTCCTGTAAACTCAAATTATACACAATCAATTGTGATAGAGGGGAGCACGTGTGACAAATAACCTGCCACATTGTCTGCATCATTTCACTTCATCAGCCATCAATTCACCCCAAACCCAGAAGCCCATTTGAAAATCAATCATGTCATGAAAGTGAGTGATTCTGTGGAGAAAGGTTTTTAAGACTTCCTCGCCCAGCTGTAGTTTGTGCATGTCTACACTCTCTGTGACTGAAAAAAAGGGTGAAATAAATGCTGTTACGAGGTCACTTGTGTCCATCAACACATTTGTTAAGTGTTCATTATTGTCACAGCAAACTAAATAACAGCTTTTCTGAAAAACAATGACACAGATACGTAACTACAACAGCCCTTCCTGCCTGTGTTTCCTTGCCTTCCCGTGTGAAATTGAGCAAATATTTGCCCATTCAAAACAACACAATCCCCGTCACCCCGTTCGCGTAAAGGACGGGGAAAACGGCCAAAGTCCAATTCTATTGCTTCCTCCACCTGTGTATATAACATCTAAAGAAAACTGCAGACCGCGTGGCTGTCTGCTATTCTGAAACAGACAATAGCCCAGACCAGTCTCCATGTCACTCAGGACTACAGGCTCCACAGAAGTCCAGTTAGTAGAGATGTGATTAATTATACATACATTGATAGAAACAGCATTCATTATTCATGAGCTGCTCAACGTCAAAGATATTTCCCTCCCTTTCAGCATGATGAAAAGATTTTAAATAATAGCCCCCATTTGCAGATGTCTGCATTCCAGCGGAGTCGGCTGACGCTAAAGAGGCTTAAGTCAGAGCTGTTGTCTTACAGGGAATCACTGCTTGGGCCCAACATGTTTCAAACTGTTGGTGGCTGTTTGGTTTCCTGGGGGGGTGTTTTTGTTTTGCTTTTGTCTGCTGCTTTTAAGGCTTTCCGATGGAATTATAGCTTCCAATTAGAGCGAATAGGTGTCTACTGCCTCAACCAGCCACATAAAAGTGGATAAGGTTTCATTCAACACCTGTTCAGCGTTCAGGGCTGTTCAAGCTACGTGCAGGTCACAAAGAAAACCTGTGCTTCTCCATGACATTAGGATCCATGGTTTTACATAGTAAATAGGGGGGAGGGAAGAAAAAGCCTCGACTATCAATGCTGTTTCCTCAAAGAAATCGGCTTACTTTTCTTAAAGCCTGTGGAGCCCAATCAAACTCAAATGGCAGGAACTTCCCCTTTAGGCAAGTCTTGAGGGATTTTCTTTAATTTGGATGTCAGACTGAAAAGTTTTCTCACTCCTCTCATCCCAAAATCCGTTAATGTGTGTATGGCGCCGCATGAGAAAGGTAGGTGGTGATTTTTTGAATAGACTTCCGCGAACATCAATGAGAACATCTAATCCAGGTAGACTTTATGGTTTCCGGCCCGCTAGGAATAAGCATTACAAACACATGTTTTAAGCAGTCATTTAGTTTCTCTGAGAGAATTACTAGATAGCAATTTCACTGCTCAGTTGTGGCCTACATTAGCCAGTGTTGAGTTGGTTTGGGGGGAGGGGGGGCGGCTGAATTAGAGCACAAGATATCCCCAAAGGTTCTCCCCACCTCCCCTGGGCTGGGCCTTAAAAATAAACATTCAGAAACACTGCAGATTATGTAAACACATTCTGCTTAAATGCTTACATGAGAGCAGTGACTGAATAAACAGCATAACTTTCAGTCACTTTCAAAATCAGCAAACTTGGAATTAATTTTTGAATAACTTGATGCACACGAGGACAGGAGTCTATCAATGTGCGTGGCGAGCGGATCAACTTGAACTCTTGTGCGTTGCTTAAGTACAATCTCACTTAGCGGCATAAAGGTGGCTGCCAGTCACATCGGTGCTGCTGTAGTCTCTCTCGTTCGTGTTCTCTCTCTCTTTTTTTGTCTTGCTCACTGTGACAAGGCATCTTTCCAGACATTTTAGTTGGATGGAGATTTGCAGCAGCTCATTACAGACTGGGAGGCTCTGTGAGCGGATGCAGTCACTCGGAGATGGATTGAGTGGGTCTGTTTATTGACATGCCTTAATCTGACACTGGGTAAAGGGAATGAGTCACCGCCTCCAGACACACTACCACATCACAGCCACTCCAGCAAATAGGGAGGCAGCACCTAGGATACAAGTGGAACTTCATCAGCGCTCATTAATCCAACAACCCCAGGCCACTCGCTCAAACAAACCATGTTTACACTGCATGTTGGCTGGATGGAGGGGTGATGGAGCTTTTCAAAGGGCATGTGTGCAGGTGCTGAGAACTGCACACACAAATGCGCATACTGTTGCTACACATACACATATGCACAAACACAAACACACGTACAAACAGGTACTCCAGCCTCAAGCTCATGAAAAACGCTCCCGCCCTCATAACCCACAAGCCCCTAAACACAATATCTGTGTAGACCAGCTGCTAAAACTCAGTTGATGCACTTTGTCTCGCACATCAGAGCTGGTGCTCAGATCAGGGGCTACTGATTGGGCTTGATGCCAAAGTATGTAGAGCAAAAAGGGGCTTTTATTTAACGGATCTTTTAGCTTTTGTCAGAGATGGGGCACTCCTATCAGCGATCCGGCCATGGAGGCCTAGTTAGCATTTTGATCCTATTTGCTGGTGCTCCAGTGTGACTCACATCTGGTGATAATATTTGGGATGAATCCTTCTAGACAGCTATCGGTGCTGGGATTGACAGCAGAGTATTAGCCGCTTGCACATCTCCGCTGCATCTGTAAATCCAGCTTGTTAACAGGACTGTGACAGAATGCCATCAGGACGGAGACGGAACAAAAACAACAACTAATGCTTTGTGACGACACCAGCGCTTGTTTTCCGTTTCACCACTAATGTTCAGTGCAATGTCTAAATGTGAATTCTTTGTATTTTATATTTGAATATAAATTTATGAAAAAAGTTTAAAAAGGAGTAAACAAGGAGCGTGTGTGAAACGCATAAGCCAGTCACGAAAATAAACCTTTTTTTGAAGAAACACGCAGGCACACAGGGAAAGCAGGCAAAGGGGAATAAACACTATGTGAGTCAGAAAGAGAATTCCACAACATGGATTTACATTAAGACACTTTGTTTTTCATGCAGAAACACACACACACACACACACACACACACACACGCACACGCACGCACGCACACAGAGTCGCAGTGGGGCAGAAAGTCTGAGCGGGGCCTGATGTCTGCTCCACCGGGGACTGGGAGCGCAGCAGCTTGAGAGCAGGGCCAGTGGATAGGGGTCCAGATGTAGCAGCCTTGACCCACTCATTTGTAAGGGAGGGGTAGAGTTAGGATGGGGGGTATTTCAGCAGCTGAAACACACAGGGATTAGCCACAGTGACTTCATTTAATTTAATTTGTATTAGGGCCGTCTTTGGGGGCAAACATCGTTTTTAACTGCGAGGGGACATACGGGGTCATGGAAAACAGCAACAGACGGTGGATCTCTGCCTCCTACCCCCGCAGTGCTTCCACAGGGGAACGGGAGGCACTGTATTCTCAGAAGTACAGACACCTATACACACACATACATACACACGATTACCCACACATGCACAAATAAATACACCTGAGCAAATGACTTGTTTCCCTCAAATTATGACTATATTATCAAGTCAAATCTCTCAAATTGACATGCATCTTAAACCTTGCATCAACCTTTCCATAGCTCGATTTCTTGAAATGAAGGCCTTTAATCCTTTTGTTCTGCCACCATGAACAACATGTAGTAATTTTCGTTGCTTATCAAAGCTCCACTCTGTGCAGTTCTGTGCCTGTGTTTGTGTGTGTTGCAAACACTAAGCTGTTATCTACCAAGAACATATCTTAGGGGTGGATGTTTATCTGTGCTGATGCAGATTGGAGGAGTTCTCTTTGTCTCAGTGCAGTGGTACATAATATTATTTGTCTTTTGTTTTTTCATCGTTTATTTCTCCTAGGCTGATATAGTTTGATGTCCTATAGTGGAGAAATCCTTTTAGTTACCCCCGGGCATCTAATGTGCTTTTACTTGTAATCTGGGAAAGGCTGAGGGGAAAAATCTGTACACAATCAAATAATTTAACTCCCTTTTGTATTCAGTGCAACATGACTTACAATGCTAAGTAGAAGAAGAAAACAAATCCAGTAAGTGAGTGAGTACCCAACATTCCTCCTTACAATTTACACTAGCTCTGTGGAAAAATATGGCACCGATCAGCTATCAAGTCTGCTGTAGCCAAAGCCTGCGGTCATACAAAAGCTTCCTCTCAGTCTAGCGCAGGTGATGTAGTCAGAGAAAAAGCTAATGTACCATGCACTGGGAGAAGAAGTTTTATTACAAACACAGTCAAAAAAAGAAAGAAAGAAAGAAAGAAAGAAAGAAAGTATCGCCTTGTCTGTGTGAGACAGAAAGGACTGTACTGCTGGAGCCTGTTCAAGACTATCAGGCACTCGTTTTTCCTCTCTCCCCCAGCCCCTATCAAAAGATGTTACTGTGTAAAATGTCAAAGAAAAAAGAAGCAAGAGAAGTAATCTCCTTCTCCTTTTTGATCGCAAGTGGAATAATTGGAACCCTCTTAGGCTCATTACAAGAGTTGCCCGCCAGCCAAAAGACGGCTCCAACTGCCCCTCTTCATTCATGTTAGAGCTTTGAAAAATATTGCTTCCTCTAGTAACAACTCTTTATGAGATGCAATGACTAGAGGTCCTGGTACCTACATTAACGAATAATCCCACAATGCCTTTGAAAATATATCTTTCAACTTCTACTGTCAAACATCAATTCTGAGCAATGGGAGGGAAACAGCAACAATCTGGCTCTGTAATAATGTCATTATGCATATTGCACAGCACTTCTCACCCTTACCCTTTTCCTTTTTTTTTTTTTTTGGGCAGTGCTGTTCTTCTCAATTACATAAGTTATTCCATATGTATCCCTATAACTGATAGGCTGGTCTTCATTGTTATTACAACTATGCTTGTAATTATCGTGACTCTAATTACTATTACTGTATTACCCAAATTAACCTTATTCTGGGTTTAGATCACCCGCGCTGACGCTAGCCAAGACATGCCTATGAAGAATGGCACCAATGTCCCTTCAGATAAATCCAGTATAATTAGCTGTGTGCCTTACAGGGCCTGTGTGATGGTAATAATTAGAGCTACTGTAGCAAAGGTCATGCAAAACAATTTAGAGAGGATGCTGGCTGCATGTGTAATGGGAGGAGGAAGGCAGAGCTCAGATGAACATGGCGACTCCTCCTTTTCTGTCTTTCAGAGATCGAAAACGTATAGCTGTTACTTTACCTCTGCATTTGCTCCGTTTTTAACCAATGCTCTCAAAATAATAAAAATTGAAAACCCATTTTAATGGCAAGTAGACTTCCAGCTAACACAGTTTAAATGGATCCATGATTA
This sequence comes from Oreochromis aureus, assembly GCF_013358895.1. Taxonomy (NCBI): domain Eukaryota; kingdom Metazoa; phylum Chordata; class Actinopteri; order Cichliformes; family Cichlidae; genus Oreochromis; species Oreochromis aureus. The sequence continues at coordinate 18,098,861 of NC_052943.1, read as the reverse complement.
GATTGGAGGAAAGTGCTACAGGGTGTATCTGTTAACTGGTATCAGCGGAAATCGATTCGCTGCCTTAGAGGTGTGATAGCCGCCCCATCGCACTGTTGTTGCATCTGTTCATTAGCTTGAGTTTAATGTGTTTATGCTTACCCTTAGTTATCACTATTAATTGTGGAAGAGAGGGAGACGGCGAGAGATGTTCTGATCTACCCAAGTGCACAGGTTAATGAGCTGAGTCAAAAATGTTGACACAGAGGTAAACAAGTACTCACTCCGAGGTTCTTCTATTTCTATGCTCCCCCCATGTGGCTTGGCTCTCTCTGCAATTCCCAGATTGCTCCTAAGCTGAGAGCTCAGGGTTCTCAGTCTTGATCCATCAGGAATTCACTCTGCTCCCTCACCTCGCCACCATCACACCCCGATGAGATAAGTAACAGCCTCGCACTCAAAAATAGCATCTCAAACAACACATATGCTTATGTGTGCTAGATTGGTCTCCATCCCCTGCTGCAAAACACACACCTCCTCGTACTCCCACAAGTCTCAACAACACTTCTTTAGCAAAGAGGGATGCAAACAGCCCTAAAGTGGTAGTATAAGACTTTTGCTGCAGCTACTGTCTGTCACCTGAACTATCACTGTTTTGCATGTTTTAGTTGATTTATTACAGCAAAGTGCCTCACATTACTGTCGACAAAACTGGGATGTTTTTAAATTTTGGCATGCTTTTCCTAGCTTTTTAAGAGCTCGTGATTTGCATTAATTTGCACACAGCACTTAGCTAATAGTTCAGAATTTTGAAAATTACCCTAATTTGCTTTCTAGATAAATTAGATGATTTGAAAACTACACTCGCTCGATAAGTATGAAGCTCAAGTAGAAGACAGGTAGCTAAGCTTGCCATTAAGACTGCAAACAATGGGCTCTGTCCAAAGGGAACCCAGACACACTTCGAAAATGTACAAATCAACATCTTAGTGTTTGCTTCTACAGGAAGTTGTGAGCTCATATTTTTCCTTCACACATGCCTTACTTCCTAGCTTGCCTCTATGTATGCCAACCAGATATATAGTGATATCAAAACAAATAATTAAATTAATAATAAATGTAGAAAAAAAACTTGCAAATCCATCAATAAATATTATTACAGGAGCAAATATTAAACTATACACCAGGTGGGAGAATTAAAACTTCTGCAATCAAGTACCATTTTAAATTAATAGTGAAACTACAGGAAAATTCACACAATCCTTTTATTTGTCACCTCAATCAGTTTATCCTGATATACGCTCGGATGATTTCTGAGACTCCAGCAGTCTTGAATCCACATTTTTCAGCAACAGCGACTGAAGCCATTGTGTCATATAGTTAATAAATGCGTGTGTGTAAAAGTACTTCACTGCAATACAAACTGCACTCATCAACTGTTGTTGGATGTCTAATTAATTATTATTATTATTTTTAGTTTTTTATATATTTTTTTTTAATTAGAGTCAACACGCTAATGGAATTCATGCAGTGGAAGAAGAGGCATACACCAGGATGCATATGTCTTTGTGACAGCAGGGATTTAAAAACTGTAAATTGTGATTATCATTGATCTCATTCGTCAGATGCCTAATCTCTATGACTCACATCCACACTGGCCCCACTGGGTGACGATGAACTGTCCACCCCCACATCTGAAGTCCAGAAAAAAAGTGTTGAGGAAAGCAGCGATAAGCGGGGCCTTATCCTTTTAAAGACACTCCCGTAATCCATCAGCGGTGGGAGGAGGGGGGGGGAGGCTTCAGCTTTAAGGGACTTAGTCTGGATTATAGCTAGTCCTCCAAATTAAACCAAAAGTCAGCTTTCTGCAGTTGCTCATGCAAGCTGGCAACTGGCTTGTTACCAGCTCTACAAACATGGCAAATGATGAAGGTCTATAATTAGAACATTTTCTCACTTAGCCACCAGATAAACTAACAAAAGTAGCACAGCAACAAAGCCTGACCCATTCCCCACTAAAGTGACTATTTTACCTTTCTGTCTCTGACCTCCTGTGATTTGACTTGGAATGTCTTCCATTCTATGTACCTGACTCTGGTTGCCAACCAGCTTAACTACAGACAAGCTTCTCAACCAGGGCAGGGCTGCTCTGTCCCCATTGATGCCGCTTCCCACAGCAAAACAAGGCCAAATCTGGGGCTTAGAGGCTAAAATAATCATTACTGGGTTGCAAACAAATGAAAAGTCAGAACACTACTCCCATGTCTGCCTCCCTCTGACATTCTTTTGGATTGTTTTTTCTCGGATATACAAATTTATGCTGCAATAATTTATAGGAATATTTTAACATGTTGGGAAATATGCTCATATGTTATTTTACTGGGACTCGAGATCATTGATACCTTTCTCATGTCAGTGCTTCCCAGATGAAGCTAAAGCAAGCGACTGATATGCTACCTGGAAACAGGGAGCATAGTTCTATGCAAAGGTAATAAAATGTGTATGCCACCAATGACAAACCTCAGAAAGCAATATGTTATATCTTGTTAGGTCCATTTACTGAAGAAAAAAAATGCAAGCAGTGGTAAAATGACAGTCGTAATGTGCCTTTGGCTAAATCTTAAGATGGAGCAAATATATATTAGAGTAGTTTTTCTTTATATTCAAAGATCCAACAGTCAATTTTGTCAAAAGATTTTCCGAACGGATTCTTTTAAGGAGACTATTTCACCAAACTGGGAGGACAAATGTTTCCCTCTGTTTACAGAGGGAACATGTTGTGTTCGTCTCTCTGCATGCTCGTACATGCATTGTGTTGATACATCAGAGTCTGCTTTGATGTAATAGTCCCCAAACTTGATAAGAGCACTTGAATTTACCTCCACGGTGACCTTCCTGCTTTATTCCCCCAAGGAGGAGTCAGTCTGTCATTAAAGCACAGAAATTATAAACAATCTTTAATTTAACAAGTGCAGACATGCTGGCTTCTCCATTCACTAGCTTCCCATAAAACTGAACTAGGAACAGCTAATCTTGAACTAAGGAGGTTACTGGGGAACGTACTGCTCTCAGAGCAGTCTGACAGAGGCCAAGTGCTTTTCATTCATCTACTTGGCTGCCTGTGCTGTGGTATGTCAAATCATGGACGTGAGGGGAAAGTCAAAACTGTTGTCCTATTGTGCTCCGCAGCCAGACGACTGAACCCTGAACATTGTTTTATAATGCCAAAAGAGAGACCCGAGATGGGGGTAAAGTTGTTACCAATTCCCATGGAAGACAATAATAAATATCAGTGGTATTGTTTTCATCTTCCACACTCAGCCCAGAGTAGATATCTAATTTATTCCCTAGCATTTTTGCCTTGACCTAATCTCACTCAAGCAAAGAAATGGATTCCCACCTTCTCTAGAAAATGGATATGGGTGTAAATAATATGCCTGGACACTTTCTGAAAAGCCTTAATCCCAAGAAAACAAACCTGATTGAAGCAGGCCCACCTGATTTGCGTTCAGGAAAACTAGATAATCAAAATGCAAAACAGCCTTTGATAGAAAAATTAGCCAAGTTCTAACATCAAATCCCCTACAAACAACATCAGCAAATTCGCCTCCTGAACTTTTATTTGTATTCAGTGTTTGGGTTTTTAATGTAATCACAGTGCATTCGGGGCTCCATCAATGAGCTATTCTGATTTACGTCAGGCTGAATCAGACTAACTGCTTAGAGGTCTGCAGACATCATGAATGAGAAAAGGACCCACACACTGAACGCATTAGGGGTCCTACCATCGCCTTAGACAGAGGTACAATGGGTAAGGGAGGCGAGATAAAGGAAGGGGATAACAGGGGTGAATGAATTGCTGACGTTGATCAGGCAGAGAAGAAGGGCAGAGTGGGAGAAAAGAAAGGAGGAGGCCCAAGACACTGGCCACACAGGGCATGAGGGAATGGGGGGCTTTGAGAGGCCTACACTCGGTCATAGCCCATTAGCCCGGTTGGGTGAAAATGCTACAGCTCATTACATGCTCTGCCTCTGTTGTGTGGATGAACAATGCACAATTACGCTACCCTGCTGCTTCTCTAGCCATACTGCTGCATGCCTCTGAGGCGGCTGATATTGCTGCTATAGTGGCTCGCTTGCCAACAGCCCCCGTGCTCATCAAACATCCCATACATGGACTCCCTAATGCAAATTCAGGTTTATGTGTAGAAACAAAAGTGCTGTTTGAATGTGCTAAAATAAAAAGGGGAGAAGCAGGAAGGTCTACTCACCATCGGGGTGTACAAAACAATGGCACAATGCAGCATTTGTGTGAGTAATATAATGACTAATGTCTAATCCACCTTCCTTAAATTGTATTAAATGGCAGACATGCAACAAATGGATAATTCTTTTCTTTTCTGCCGAATTAAGTTTCACTAAGTGTAAGAATTATCGCGAATCCAGGTGTAGTCTGAAAATATAGATCCAAGTGTAAGAAAACTAGTCCCTGAAACTGCTGTGACAATATCTGCAATGCAGTGAATAAGTAAGCCCAGGATTCATCTATCCACCAGCAAATTGGTTCACTTCAAGTCTTGCTCCTTTCCACTCTACAATTATGCATGCAGAAGTTGACATTTAATCTGATGGGGGAAATGCTAACTAACATCCTCCTGCTCCCTCTTTGTTTTAGGCAAAAAACAGGACACTTGGAAAGGTCATTCTTCCCTGGTGTCAGAGCTGGCTGCTTGGAAAAGTTTCTGTTCACAGCGAGTATTGTTATGTTTCACAGAATCCCTCCCCCATTTCCCTGTCATTCAAAACGCACAACATCAGCACTCAAGAGAAAAGCCTGGGAACTCTTTTAACAATGTGGTAACAAGTCTGAAAACCCACAGTTCAACTAAAACAGGACAACGGGAAAATTAGAACCCCGATATCTATGAATTTTAATTAATACCTTTTCTCTGTGCATTTGGATAAAATTAGTTTTTGGCACACGTAACGGTCATTACAGGAGAATTGTAATTACTTTTTTCTCACTTCGTTTACTTTCCCAAAAAACATTGTGGTTTTGTTGTTCAATAACAAATCTGAAAAGAAAACAATTATTTTTCCAAATATGGATGGCAAGTCCTTTGCTATTCTTATCTGCAAGAGGGAACAAATATATTGAAGCAGTGTCTATGTTTTCTTCCAGTGCATGCCAGTAGACATTGTAAATATACTTCTGTTTTAATATTCTTAAGCCACAGGGATGGCAATGGGCACATTCCTCTTGACACACACTGAATGCAACAAAGAAAATAATATTGTGAGCAAATAGATTTCACTTCCGGCCATAACAAGTCTTAGGGTTTGTATTTTTTTTTTTTAAATATGTAAGCTGACCTTTCCTATCCTATATTAATGTAAATACAGACATTTCCACCAAAGGCAGCAAAACCTGAATTAACGAGAGATAGTTTTTTTTTTTAATAATATTTTTTTTATTATTCTTGTCCTCCTGAAGCTGTGTGAAAAGTTACCTCAGACTTGTATTACTTGATTTACATGTTTATTTCTGAAAAACCGCACCACCGCTTTGTTTCACACTCGAGAACAGCCAGACTTGGCACATAAACTTTGCTAAAAAAACTTTTTAAAAAGTGTGACCTGTTGTAATGACCACTTTAAACGTCTCAGTAAATCACTGGTGATGGTACATTTGCACACCTCTATTGTCCTCCTTGTGTTGCAGGATTTCCACTTGAGAAAACAAAATGTGGCATATTTGTGTCAGAGAGCTTAATTTGAAAAATATAAAAAAAAAACAACAACACCAGAGGAAACTCGTTTAAATGGGTAATTACGTCCACGAAGCATCGCTTGCAGGACTTAACAAGGTGCGTAATGAGGGTCCCCTTCCCCAGCGATAAACGTCATCGCCATGTCCATTTTCTTCACTTTACTTTGCCATTTCTCATTTAGGGGTGGACCCATCAATGTACGAACGCAGTGCTGCCATACTTCTTTTGGCTGTCCTGTAAACACTTTGAAATTGGCATATGACTACAACCACTACCTAACTATTTTTGTTTCACAAAAACCCCTTTGGTTGGATATTTAAAGGATTTAGAAAAAAAAGCTAAATTAAAGTGTATCTTCCCCAAATTAAGTAAAATTATCTCAAAAGATTAAGGAACGATTATGTCGACATGGTTTTAATTTTTTTAGCTGATTAAGTAAAATCATCTCAAAAGATTGAGGAAGAATTACGTAGATATGATTTCACTTTTCTAGCTCAGAGTAACTGTGTGCGTGCAATCTTCTACTTGTGCCTCTTACACTACGCAGTTATTTGACTCGAGATTTTTAACTACTGAATGAATTTGACGCGCTTTGAAGGACTGATTTTAAAAGACCGTCGAGATTTAAAGGAAAGATATCGAGTGGTGCAAAACTCAAAACACCATCGTTCGTCGGTGCCACCCGACACATTCACAAGTCCACAAAAGTAATCATAATATTTGTGTTTTCAAGGGGGAAGAGCATCTTGTACATGCAATAAAGAAGTGACATGATTGCTATCTGTATCGGAGTTAATACGATTTGGGCAATAAAATCTCTTCCTCATACTAATGCAGTATTTTAGACAGAAAAATAACATGTTTCAGGCTGCAGCAGTACAGGTTGAAGAAAATCACTGACATTCTATAAATAGATATCACCCCCCTTTTCCCTCCCACTCTGTCTCGCCTTGATTTTTCAGGCCTTGCCATTTTTCTACAGTATAACTCCCTCTGTACAATCTTTACAAGTCACATGTGGTTAAGGATACATGCAGTGACATGTGTACATCAGATGCTGTCACTTGTGTGTTTTGACTCTTAAACTCTTTTGGCTGGATGCTCTGATCCTGACGATAGGGCGGCAACCCGGCGGGGCTGGATGCTTCTGACTGGCTGCCTGGGGTTGTTATGTCATTTCATTGTAGCTTTGCGACATCGAGAATGACACGCAGTGATGGGGTGTTGCGGGTTAGGGTCAAGGCTATAAAAACCTAACCAAGCGTAAAACTAGCACTAGTTGTACATGAACTGAAAACCATCTTGCTGAGTAATGCTGCCCCGTCTGCTACAGCTTGACCAGTTTGGTGAATTAATCGCAATCAGATACAAGAGGCCACTAAGCACATCGCGTCACACTTTTAATTTTCTTTGACAGATGCTGCTTTATTTCACCTTATAAACACTGACACTTGAAAAGCACAAGATTTCTGAAGTCTCTACCTTACAAATAACCTCTCTAAATAATTAACAGGTTCAACTGCCACTCAATCAGTGAGCTTCTGAGGCTTTTGTAGATGAAACGATTCTTTTTCAAACGGTCTGAAAATAGGAGACGTTAAAGAATGTAACATACCCCACCCAAGTCTTCCAACGCATCAAAAAATAAATAAATAAATGAAATAAAATGCAAGATCAAGGAGTTATGTATCCCTCCCCTTATTGCACGACATCTGTATAACTGTCATTTTCTCTTTCCTGACATGATTAGTCTTTGACAAACTATTCAGAGTTGCAGAGGTATATCTGTGACCAGAACTAGACACCAGTAAATTTGTGACACCAAAACTGTCCTGTGAGATCAAACACTAAACATGACACAAAAATAAAAAATTTTTAGCATCATTTCCACCTCAAGCCACGCGCCGGCAGTACACGACACTAAAAGTGTACTTTAAATGCAAAATTCACAGCATTGTTTGATTATTGAAAATGTTGAAATATGCTTCTCACTCCTCCTTCTCTGAGATTTCTGAGTCAGTCATAATGATGTAAATGATAATGTCACAGCCCATATTTCAAATAAATGTGACACTCCATAAGAAATATTGTGTGTGCCTGTGTATTCATGAGTACATGTGTGGGGGGAGATTGGCAGTTTCAACAGATGTGTAGTATGCACTGACAGCATGACATCTATTTTGCATGCTCAATATGACACGTCTGAATGCTCCCATGCATATTGTCCTGATGTGAAGTGATAGCAAGGGATGTGCATCCTCGCTGGAACCACTCCCTGTTGTCTTTCCTACATCAATATCAAAATGTCTTCCTTACTAACGGGAAAAACAGCAAGACTGATACGCAGATCTCTTTGCAGTTCTCTTTCTTTTTTTTTTCTTATTTAGCATACTTTGATTGACTGTGAGTGCAAACACAAAAGGTACTTTTTTTTCTTGTTATATAACTAAAACTTGGACAGTGTATTTGAAGGAGTGTGGTGGGCATATGGATTGCTGGGTTGCTGGATGACTGCTTCAGTTATCAATTAACTTATCCTGTAAAACATACTTTTGACTGAATGCATTTTACACTGTGTAACACAATGTCAAATCACTTTTTTTTTTCAATTTTACACATCACCTTGTTCTGATAAACCCTCCCTACAAAAAAAAATCTCTTACCTGAATAAGGCTAATCGATGAAGTAAGATAACTCATTTTCCTGCTATACTCATTATCTGGAATCACAGGTGTGAGGAGCCTTAGTACACATTACAAATTCAAAAACACATTCTAGCCAAAGGCTATTTCTTTACTGTATAATTGTCTCCCCCACCAAGTGATTCACTATAATTAAGCCATGGAAGACAGCTCTATTCTCCTGTGAGCGTTCATATTAGTGCTACTACAGGCAGGTCTAACAAACATCTCACAGCTGATGCTTTTCAAAACAATGGACAGTAATGTTTAGGGATGTATATGGATGATATACTGGTCCACATTCTCACAAGGGAGAATACAATATACACAATGCAACTACAGGTATGAGGCCTTTGGGGAGACCTGTCACTGTTATCTTGGCAAAGTCTGCTGTGTGTGTGTGTGTGTGTGTGTGTGTGTGTGTGTGTGTGTGTGTGTGTGTGTGTGTGTGTGCCAGCATGCTTTGTCTAACGCAGGAAAAGCTCGACTCCAGCTGCTCTGACATAAGCAGGATGCTTGCTGCCCCACATAAACTAACAATAGAGGAGAACTTTCTATTGATCAAAAGCATAAATTACAAATAGATACAAACCCATATCCTGTTTCCCTCCATTAACAAACCAAATCTGACAAGGTTCTGGTGGCTATGATAATTTTAAACTACACGTTTGGAAAATAAACAAATGCAGCGACATCACTGTCTAAAAACAAAAGGCTCTTCTGCCAAGGATAAATGAATCATGGATAATTACGAGGTTGCCCTCAGGATGAAAACAATTTTTGGGGACAAAGCAGCCTTAGTAATCACAACAGTGCAGCCACTCGTGTGTCCTAGCCAGTCAATGGGATATGGGTTGAGGACTTGTGGAGTCAAGTGGTTTCAAGCCCAAGCTTTCTCATTGTAACAAAGCAATTAACAGTCATTCCACTGATGTTTGTTTGTGCTATAAATGGCATTGTAATTATACCAAAACATTTTTTTTTTAATTTAAGAGTAACATTTGTACATCCTGTATAGCCTCTGTCTCTTGAAACTGTCACAATGGGGAGCCAAGAACACAGTGACAGCTGTCATTGTGCTGGGTTATCTGTTGGGGGACAAGGCATGCTCTTGATACTGTTTTCTTTACTTACTGAATCTCACACACACACTCTCTTTTCTCGGTCCAGAAAATGTGCAAATGTCGGGTCAAAGAGATGTTTGTCAACATCTAGTGGAAGAAGGAGAGAGAGGGAAGCTGCATGCTAAACAGCCCCAGCCTCTATTAGGCCAATCAACTGCCTCCAAGAAAATGAGAAAACGTGGTCGGGGCTCAGACACCTGGCACTAAGACTCAATATTCACCCTGGCTCACTCCTTATCTCTTTATCTGGCCTCACACAGCTCTATCAAGACAACTCCAAGCTTTGCATATGGAATCATCAAAATCAATCTTTCTCCTTACTTGCTCCCTCTCCCCTTTTTCATTAGGTGAAACAAATAAAGGGTGTCCTGATCCTGCGGCAAATGTGCTTTTATTGGATGCTTCAGCCAAAGAGACAGAATGCTGTTCAAGTTTTTGTTTTTTGTTTTTTTACCAGGTTAGTGGATATCCTGTTGTAGATTTTTTTATGAGAGAGAGAGATAAAAAGGTTGTGTTGACCTGCACAGCACTGCTTACCAGCTGGCACAATCGCAGCATACTGGTCACTTCATGTACCTGCTGAATCCCACACCTCTGCCTCCACTGACACAACTACATTTTTCATTCTTTCCACCTGTGTTATTCACACACACAGTCACTTGGAACCAGCTCAGACAGGCTCAGTAAATCAGCATGCCTGTAAGTAGGTCTCATTGACCTCTCACAATCCATTGGTGCCTGGATCTTTCAGGATCATCCAGTCAATATATCAATATCCATCTTGTGTTCCTTGTTTTAAGACCCCCCTACCCCCACCTTCTCCTCACTGGAATGTCAAATGGAGACTGTACTCATCATTTACAAGGGTGTGTGTGTGTGTATATGTGGAGCTTGCCACTGATATGAGTGGGTGTGGTAAATACTCTCATACAAATACACACACATACAAATACAAATGTCCCCCTCTCCCATGGGATTGAGGAGAAGTGGGTCATGAAGAGAAAAAGAAAGGTTGACGAAAGAATCCAATAGACGAGTTCATACATACAAAAAAATCTATAAACTAAGGATCAGCTGGTCGGCATACACCTGTCAGCTTGAATAGCCTTTCAAGTCAGACCTTCACTGCTCTGCTGGAGCCATGCATGGTGTGTCAGGGTAATTCAATGGCTGGCTGTGCAGAGCAGCCATGCGGTAATGCTGTAGCCAAATGGACGACATACTGATTTAAGCAATGATTATTCTTTCTGTTAGCACCTGAAATGCTGTGAGGTAGAGGTGATTAGCCAGGTCAATACATCTGGCAGGTGGACAAACTCCTGTTCTTTTTTTTTCAATTGCTCAGCACATAGAAATAAAAAAAAAGAAAACAAGTGGAGTAAGAGATGCCAGATAATCCACTTTGTTAGGCCTCCAACTTCTGCTTGGCAAAGCACTCTCATCAAAGGACAGCTTCAGTGCCTCAGCACCTTAAAATGCCTTGAAGGATTCCACTCAGATCGACTGACATATTGCCATTTCAGTGGCTCAGCTTTTCCATCAATAATAGACCAACATTTCACTGGCACTGTATTCTTTGGTACAGTGGAATGCTACATATCCCTGAACCTTTTTTTTTTTTTTTTTTTTTTAGATATTTTTGCCCACATATACCCGTTATTTATTATCAAGCAAACTAAATACTAAAATTGCAAAAGCAACAATTTCTTTGTTTCTCCTAAACCATTGCATTTAATCACAGGAATCAGTTTCAAATTTAAAATGTATTCTAAAGTAATAGCCAAAGCAGCCCAGCCAAGGATCAAGGACAGAGCACAGTGGATTTTGTCTCACCTCTGGCAGTGGCATGCCGTTGATGATGAGGTCTGGCTGCTGCTGGTGACCCTGCCCTGTGAACGGGTGCTGATAGCCATGGTTGGGAGCTGCATTGCGTGAGTTCTGGTTCTCCACGTTGAGGAAGGTGCTCTCAGAGCGCCTGCAGCCCAGCGGCAGGGTCTGCTGGTGGTAGTCGAAGTAGTTGAGCGAGGAGGTGAGAGATGAGCAACTCACCACATTCATCTTGTCTGTCTCTTCAACGTCTCGGGGCACCAGGCGGATGTCGTTCTTGCTCAGCTTCTTCTTTTTGCTGGACTTCTTCTGGTTGCCGTATGAGTACTCCGCGACCCTGCGCAAGTAGAAGAAACTGAACAGACTCAATAAAGCAGTGTTCTGCCTTCCCCCTCCCCTGTCCATATGGTCAAAAAGTTTCCCCACCATGCCAGCAAGGACGCTGTTCAACCATGGGATAATTGCCCCTTTTCAAAGGTGGAGCAGCGCACGTAAGTGACCTTCCACTCGAAGCTTGCAGTGGAGCTGTTATCCCTTGTTTGTTTGCATTTGCATGCTCAACAATTGACATGTCACAAACAGGCAGACAATATGCAAACATGCCAAAACCACAGAAGCACAGCAAAAAGAGCACACTGATACTGAGCAGCATCGGCAGTATATGCAATCACATTCAAAGCACACATCCCACACTAATTCCATTTTTTCTTTCATTATCAAGGGAGCCCACTAGCAACACGGAGTGCAGGAGAACTGCAGATTCAAATTCATTTAGCTGCTCTCAGTGGCTGCTGCAAACTTGAACTGAGTATTTTGACTTTAACGAGAGCAAATGAGCAACACAGCCATGTTTTATCAAAGGATTCTCAGACTGGGGGAAATATCCATTCTTCACACAGCCTTGCAGTTTTCCACAGGAGAACAGATGCTAAATACTCTGCAGTGATCAGTGCAACCCTCACTAGACATATTCAAGAAAATATGTGATCCTTTTTACCACCTGCATTACCTCAAAGACTGGAAAAGGTCATTTTTAACCTTATGGCATGGGGGATATGGTTTGTTTCCCACAATAATTTGATAACAAAACTATAGCTGCCAATGAAATTTCATTACCTGAATGTATCCGATCCTTTCTGATGTCAAACATGTCTCTGCTTTACTAGGCCTCACTGACCTCTGTTCTTCTCTAAAAGGCAGCGCTTATCCTCTATCATTCCTAAAATCATACTGACTAAGAAGGTGCACCACTGTAGTTTGTCTTTTTCATTTTTTCCTTTTTTTCTTTCAGATTGCATCTTGAAACAACCCCCATTCTGCTCCTCCTTCATTCAGAGGAAAGAAAATGGGCAGCTGCAAGGGTAGAAAATGCTTCATCGCTGTTTCATTTATCATTTTAACATGTTTTCTTTCTACTTTGTGCCCACAATGAAATCTGGGAGGGAAAATCTTCAGAGTCAGAAAGACTGACAGAGGACAAGCAATAAATTGGAGACAACTGCTCCTCATATTCGAGGTGGCGACTGAGAAGCAGAGCACATCAGTGCTGATTAAAGCACCCAGCAGGGATAGTGTCGCACACTCGGAGAGCAAAGTACTGGGAGCAGTTCTGAATTTTGAATTTGTTGTTGTCTATCATTGGGGTTTTTTTCTCTGAAGAAAATGTATAACTGACATTAAAAAAATGTGAGAAACGTTTCTGTCAAGATGTCAATAAATAGATTTCCCAGTATTTCCAAACAGGCTCAAATAAAAACATGTTTATAAAATTTTGCCATGAGATATAAGTGTCAAAAAAACGGGTCAACTTTGATGGAGACATAGTTTGTGATTATATTTTCCTCTTAGAACTCTCTAGTCCAAATCCAATCTTTGCAATTAAGAGTGTTGAAACACACCTGTGATAATTTCAAGGGAACATTTTTTATACATATTTGTAGATAATTTGAAATTAACGGTGAAAAAAACAACAACAATTATTCTTAAGTCAGTTCTCACGTTTTCATGACCACTACTGCTTAAAAAAATGAAGTAACTTTAAATCAACAAAATAATGTTTGGAGCAAAATATGATTATAGCTTCAGGTTAAATTCTCAAATCCAATCTATATGTAAATTTAGTGGTAATGTGGCACGGGGAAATCAAAGCCAGAACTGATGTTCAGACTGATGAACACAACAGAATATCCGCAATGCAAGTTCAGGAACATAATAATCTGCTCCTTTCCATGAAGCAGTCTTCATAGTTAATGAGCGGGATATGACTTACATACTCTCATAGAATCTAAACTTTTTTTGTTTTTTATATTATATTTATATTTATATTATTATACTTTTTGTAGTGAAAAGCAGAGGGGAGCCTGAATGATCCTTGAGGACTATCCATAATCACACTAGATTAAAGCTGATAACAGCCAATCAGCCACGGTGGAGGTTAAATAATAAATGTCTGGGTCTGCTATTGAGCCAGTGGGGCGTTAATTGTCCGGCAACACATCCGCAAATTGAACATGACAGTTGAACCATCATATTTATGAGTCAATTGGTTACAATGAAAGAATTAAATCCATCAATCATGTTCCGCTAACACGGAACAGTGGGCCTTAGCGAATGTTTCTGATTTAATGCAGTAGAGATTATTTAGATATAACTCAATTTCAGCTGTGGAAAGAAATCTGCTGTCCTCAGATTAGAAGCCTTTACATGCTGCATAACAAAAGCAATGCACTGACAACTGACAGGTTCAAGCGTGATTGCGAACACATAAAATCTCTCTCTCTCTCTCTCTCTCTCTCTCTCTCTCCCTCTTGCATACACAAATCTATACATCCATACACACAAACACGCACGGGCTTTAGTCAGTACCTGCAGTTGTACGTCCGGATCTCCTTGTTATCCCTCTTGCACTTGACCGCCACAAAAATCATGGTGATAAACAGGATAGCTGCGATAGAGCCCAAAGCGATGATGAAGATGAGAGACAAGTTGACAGGTCCTATAGACTCCTGCGCACTGAGGTCTGGAGAGAGGTACACCACTATATAGGCCGAAGAGGACAGGGAGGGCTTGCCGTGATCCCTCGCCACAACTGTGATTTCGTAGGTGGATTTGGCGTTTTCTCCAAACATTTTGGTGGAGCGAATCTCTCCGTTCACCTGGTCGATTTCAAAGAAAGTCCTGTCTCCCTCTGAGATAGTGTAGGTCAGCCGCCCGTTCTCCCCCTCATCATAGTCGTCAGCTTTAATTTGGGTCACCATGTAACCCTTCGCAGCGTTTCTTGGGATAGAAACTTCCGCTGTGCCATTAACCAGCGGAGGGTTTGTCATAACAGGTGTGTTGTCGTTGACATCCAACACGACGATGCGCACTGTTGCGTTACTTGATAAAGACGGATTGCCGTTGTCTCTGGCCAGCACTTTGAAATCAAAAGTCCTAGTGTATTCATGATCAAACGACCTCATTGAATAAATGCGGCCTGATGGGTTTATACTGACATATGTGTTTACATCCATGTGCTTAATCTCACCAGGGACTATTGAGTATGAAACTGTGCCATTCATCCCCAGATCAGGGTCTTCAGCTGATACTGTTAGCAGGCATGAGCCAGGGAGGTTGTTTTCCATCACCATCTCTTGATAGTGTGGCTTAAGAAAGTGGGGAGGGTTGTCGTTTTCATCTGTGACTTTTACTACCAACGACTTTGTGGCGCGTAAAGGGGGGATGCCACTGTCCTCTGCTTGGATGGTCAGGTTGTATGTGTCCTTTTGCTCTCTGTCCAGCCTGCCATCAACAAGTATAGTGGAAAAGCTCTCATATTCTTGCAGTCTGAAAGGAACATTACCCTGCAGCCTGCACTGCACTTTGCCGTTTGCCCCAGAATCCTTATCTGACACCCTTACCAGCGCAATGACATATCCACGCTGCGCGTTTTCACTAACTTCCACCATCTCTGTGTTCAGTGAGAGTAAACTGATGACAGGTGGGTTATCGTTAGTATCCATCACATTCACGGTGACTTTGCAGTGAGCTGGGATAGAGTTTGGACCTAAATCTTTGGCTTGGACGTCGATTTCATATATTTGCGTCGTTTCATAATCCAAATCACCAATGACAGTGATAACCCCGGTTCTGGGGTCAATTTTGAAAGCATCCCTCGTTTTCTCGGTGACGTAACTGTTGAACGAGTACAAGACCTCTCCATTAGTGCCTTCGTCGGGATCCGTTGCATTCAAGTCTATGACTAATGAATTACGGGGGGAATTCTCCATCACATTAACTGTATACACTGGCTCGTCAAAAACGGGGTTGTTATCATTAGAATCAATTACTTTAATATTTAACTGGACCGCACCTATCTTTGGTGGGTCTCCTCCATCTTCTGCGCTGATTTCATATGTATAGTGGGACTGAGTCTCCCTGTCTAACGATTTTTGCACAACAAGCTCAGCAATTTTCGACCCATCCCCTCTGGTCTTTATTTCTAGTCCGAAAAGCTCATTTGGAGTGATAGAATATGATTGCACTCCAAAGATCCCCGAGTCCGGATCGCTTGCCCCCTCTAGGGGAAACCTGGTACCAGGGGAAGCATTCTCAGAAATTTCTATGTCAATGTGGCTCGTAGGGAATCTGGGTGCGTTATCGTTCAAATCCTCAATTTCAACTTTGATGACACAGATCTCCATAGAGTTTGACATCACTTCTAGGGATATAATGCACTTTGGGTTTTGTCGACAAAATACGTCCCGATCTATTTTCTGTTGGGCTGTAAGAATTCCTGCTGGACTCAGTTCAACATATCCAGGATGTGAATTGGATATGACCCTCAAGTACGGGGGCTGCGGTGCAATCTGAAATCCTTGCTTTAGTGCGTCGTTTGTCACGTTTCCTATCACTGACCCGGCCCTCATCTCCTCGTTTATTCCATACTTTAAATTGATAACAGCTTCAGTCCCGACCCAAAAAAGGAGGAACACAGCAGTTAATTGTATTAATTCCATCTCCTTCGTTTGCATTGTACCTGTTGACTTTTCCTGTGCCTAACAAAGACCTTGATAATTACGCACAGAGGTACACGTCAGAGAAAACTGGAAACATTATGCAAATTAACCATCTCATTAAAATGTCCAAAAAGTGTCTGAGTGATGAAAATCTCTTATGTATGCAAATTATATCTAGGTGTGAAAGCTAAAATTCTAACAAGTGCCTTAGCCTATTTCACTCTCCACAGGCAGGGAACATCCTCTGGTCTACTGCAGCGGACGAAACACTGGGGACGACAGATCTGTGAAAACATGCTGAATCTTCTCACAGTACTGATTTAGTCGAATAAATCCGTGCTGCTCTTATCAAGCGGCAAAGTGGTCTTACACAGGACTCGTGCGATGAACCGTCCATTTTCAAGTGGGCTGGAACTAGAAAAAAAAATGTTCGGACTGAATAGACACAAAATTCCTTTGAGTAAGTCCACAATTTAAAAGAATCTTCTGTGTAGATAAAGTAAAGGAGCTCAAAAGTCCGTGTTAAAATTTCAGCCTTTATCCCAGTCAATATTTAAGTCGCATTCTGGATAAACATCTTGTTTTGTGCAATTTAATACAGGCAGTGATCAAATTTCCTTATCGATAGACAGCTATAGGCTTTAAAACTGCATTTGATGAAAAAATAAAATAAAATAAAGAATCAGCAGTCGCAAAATAATTCAACAGCCTAAGTCCGGATATCTTTGCTTAAAGAAAAAGAGGGTGCAATTGCAGGAATGTCTCATCACATCACTCAAGTCCCGATTACCTTTTTATTTCCAGCAGATTTAGTCTTTCGTCCCCTCCGTAAGTCTTCAAGCTTTTACTTACTAATTAATTTCCTTCTGTGTCAGTTGGAAAAGGCTTCACATATCCCGATTATTAGTCCATGCAACACAGAGAAAAAAAGAAAAAAAAAATCCGATGAAAATGTAGCCAAAAGCCTGTGGGAGGAAACCTTGTCAGAGCACTACTGTATGTTCAAAACGTATTTCATGTTTAGCTGCAGCAAACTGAAGCACAGTCGCCTATATCCAGCCTGGTTGAGGCAGAAAAAAAGAAATCACTACTCGTTGCCAGAAGGCTGTCTAGTTGACTCCAACAAGCGCTCCTCTCGCTTCACTGGTGCACACTGGCGAACTCTCAGCTCCGAGGCGAGCGCTCGGTCTGAGGACCCGCAATCCCCTCAGCCAATCAGGGGTTACACAGGAGGGCTGGAGCTGCTGGTGGGTGGGGCAAAGTACAGCAATGAAACGCGGCCAACTACCTGTTCTCCTGCAGATGGACGACTCAATGGGCAATTACATCGTACACGCCGAAACACGAAGCTGAGTATTAGATGATCGTTAGAATGCGGTTCCAAATGTAGGGTCTGGGGACCCATGGGGGTCTTTGAAAAGACTCCCATGAGTGCCACAGACAAGAGTAACAGGCTAATTTCTTCCAGCAGAAGCGGAGAAGAGAAGCTACGGATAAGTTTTCACAGATTTGTCCTTGCGTTCCTCTCTGCTGTTGTGCTCCATTAAATGTAACAAGTCATATTTTACTATACAGATCTTCAACAGGAGAATACTCGCTCTTATTTTTGGCTTTTGTTAGAGACAAGAGGTGATACGTCAAGGTGTGGCCACCTCTGTGCCAGAGCAGACATTGCAACTACTAGACAGTGTTTACTGTTGGCTTATACTGCATATTTTAGAGTCAGCCACGGCCCGCTGATCTATAGCCCACAACCGTTGCAAGTGCACGCATCGTGTTGCATCATTTAGACCCTAGACGTGGCTGTCATGCATTTAATGTTCTGAACTTCAGCAACACCGGGCACCACGGTGAGGCAATTTCCAATAATGAACAAATATTATAGGCCTAGATGATGGCTTCCATGTAACAACAAGCTGGGGGGAAATCTTGCCACGGGCCAAATCAATAGTAACTCAGATTTATATATAATAAAAAGAAATTCGAAAAAATTCGAAAGCTTTTACCCCACGAACGATCACAGCCAGTTGTCTGTTACATACCTGCTTGATGCTAGCGTTATTATATTTTTTATTATTGCTATTAGTTAATTGTTTTTATTAAATACTTTGTAATGAACACGAGAACGATAGAAAGCCTACAACAGAGTGTTTTTAATCATAGAGATAATAATTTTTATTACGCCATTTAATGGCTGTAAATATTAAACCTTTTGTTAATAAGGTCAGTAATGAGTTGGGTTCACCGTGACCTTCATCCTACAGCTAATGGTTTTAGGAAAAGTAACAACACATTCAAAGCGCCTCTTGTGCTATCTCCACAATGGCTAATTGACATTATGGCTCCTTCTAATGCGACCAGTTTACTACCATTAAATCTCAGCCAACACAAGCAGGAAAACTATGGCAAGAAAAAAAAAGGATTGAATATGTAGTCGCTCTGCACATATTGCAGACTGTCATCGCCCTCCTTGAAATCTCACTCTTTTCATTCAGATGGAAGCAACACTCGCTTACAGCCGGCCCTTTGCACACAGACACGCACGCACACCTCCTCCCATGCAGCCAGGCTGCTTGCCTGACTCTAACCGGCGCTCAGCCGCCATCACATCCTGTCTAGGGCTGGCAGATTTCAAAGTCACAAGGGTGACACCTAGCGTCCGCAGCCTCCGCTCGATTCTGTTATTCCAGCTTGTCCATTTTACCCCCAGACTGTTTCACCCCCACGAAAAACAAATAGCGTGCCACAAGAATAACAATGAAGCACATCGGCAAATCAATTCCCTGTCTTTATTGGAACAGAAGTCTAGAGCTTGACCACAATTAATATTCTGACCAGGAGGAGAATTAGTTCTGAGCCATATCCAATCATTGTTAATCAATATAGGGTTGTTGAACTGTATATGGAAAGGAGAATACGGTCGTTGTTTTGCAACGTAAAGATGTAATTTACCAAATTTATTTATGTTTCTATTCAAATCAAAAGCTTCAGCTGTGTCCGTTTAATAAAAACTCAAGCTACAGCAGCTTCACTGAGCCTGATTTTGTGTACTATCTTGACCAAAAACCTTTCAGAATACATGAATATGAAAGTGTACATTACTGTATCTCGCGCACCAGAACAGAACAAATTTTTTGTCCTTAGAAGTTTAGAATTACTATCAGCTCCATATTTTTTAAATGTTGAGAATAAGAAAAAAAAAATAAGTTACACTATCTCCTTAAAGAAGCACTTGATGTTTAAGCGATTCAGATGCCCTAATGTCTTAATGGACGTTTAAACTTCTCTTGCATAAAGAAATCACGTTTTGACAAAAAAATCAAGTGTGACCAACTTGTTTGCTTTGCTGCAACACCTTTAAGACGTGTTGCAATTGTACAAAGACGGTGCCAGTAGAATCTTTAAGCTCATAAATTGTTAATGTTGAGTTAAACAACCTTAGGCAATGGCAAGGGACTTCTTTTCTCCTCGGGGCTTTCTGATCACTGTATGTGCAAAACAGTGGAGAGGACGCTTTGTATTTCTGTCAGTCTGAGATTATGATGCAGAGGCTTGCATTGTTTGCTTGATTGTAAGTAAAAAAGGGAGAAAAGTTCTTCACAAAAACTGTCAATTAAAGTAATGAGCAACTTAAAACTGCTGCTTTGATTGTTCACATATGTGCTGGAAACTGGGTGAGCAACAGTTTGCAATAAATAAAGATGGACTTCTGTTATTGTATCTTGTCTGTTTTTGGGTGGGTTTTTTTTAGGTGTTAAGACATTGAGTTACTAATTGCAAAAGGGATTGAGATCTGCCATCAACCCAGTGCAGTAAGGTTAAAAAAAAACCTTAAGTATGAAAATTTTCTGATTTGGAGAGCCGCAGTATGTGGCGAGGGCTAAGAGGTTAAAAATGTTGGAAATGTTTCTCACCCTTCAGTCGAGTGCTGTGTGAATAAACGCAACAGCACTGCCTCGAGCAGCAGGGTAGATCATAAACTACAGCAGTAATTTAGCCACAATGTATTTCTTTCTCTCAGAAAGCGATGGCATGTTTCATTTATGAGCTACAATCTACCTCAATATACTTCCTGCTGTTGACGTACCTTTGTGTCTTTTATTGATTTTACAGCTACATTAAAATCCTTAAATTTTCTGTTGTGGGTGAGTGATGATGCATTGTCTGTTTTAACATTAGTGTTTGGTTTTTCTTTAACCACAACAATTACTTGTTCTGTAAAAAAAAAGAAAAAGAAAAAGAGGAGAACTTATTGCGAGAAAGTAAAGTAATGTGTTTACTTGTGCACCGATTCATTAAACTGTCAGTCAGTCAGGCTCAGGACCACACATAATGTTCCAGCCTCAGTTCAATTTTACACCACGTTACAATCTTTTTACAGCAACTCTAAAACAACGTATGATATATTTACCATAAAAATATATTATACATCAAAATAGGAAAGTGATAATCAGTACATTTCAACACCTAACAGAAAAGATAGAAAACTATGCCCTTATTTGAGTCGTGACACATTTGTGTCACAGTTTAAACTCACGCAGCATTTATTCTTGATAGAAACTATTCACCACGAACTGCACTGAGTGTTTCATTTTATACTGGCTATTAATAGGTTTGTGTTTCGGAAGAAAATTCAGTCTTTTTAACCAAAATATCACTTTCCTTTTTTTAAATGTAATATACATTTATTTCCTCACATGTATGTAGCGCCGTGTTGTGTGTGAATTAAAGCTGGGTGGAGATTAATTCTTTAACCTGAAGTCTGAAGGCAGAGCAGTCTTAAATCCAAGGGAATTTCACAACCTCACATCAGTTTTGAGTTTATTTGAAGCATTTGTGGTGGGAAGCTTGAACCAGTCCATTTGAAAGTACACAGAGAATGACTGATTTTATTTCATAACCTTTTTTTCTCCTCTGCTGCCAAGGAATGGCACAGATCTATAGTCTGTCCCTGCTGCTTGCTGGGAAAGGAATATCTAAGCTTCTCTGACAGATGCTGGCATTATCACCTCGATGTCCTGCCCAGCATTGGATCTTGGCCCATGCACAGCAATGGACTTACAGGAGCGACCATAGGACAGCAGAGACAGTGGTACATCGATTTAGACTGGGCAAGATGGCCATGCTTATTTTGGCTGGAGCTGAGGATGATGTTATTATTATGGTCCTCACCCATACGGCTTCTCAAAAAAATTGATTCCTCCTGAGCACCCCTTGCCAGAGGCATAAAAAGGAAGGGGAACTGACAAGCTTAATCTATGGACCTCTCGTCAATGACGATACGCCCTCCACTCCATTCCACACTGTGCCTGTCCATGATACATCAATTAGTATCAACTCTCACCATCCATCTGAGTGTTCACACAGTCCCTTGGGCACACCAACATGGCTGTGTGCACAATGCAACAGCAAAATGGACATGTTTTCTGCTTTTCAGCAACTTTTTTTTGTCTGAAATGCTGGTGGCTGATGTGAGACTTTTAATTGAATCCCATTTTGAATCCGGAGTTTACCAAAGCATTGGTATGGGACCCTAAAGTGGCAGATTACAGTGGCTGCAGCTTTGTTTTATGTCATTCATTCTGTTACCACTCAATACCATTTCCCTCCCTCCCAATCACTTCTCTGCAAATCAGTGAGTGGATATAAAATGCAAGTATTTCTATGGCATCATGCTTTCCTCTCTTATCTGCTGGAGTGTTGGCATATAGCTGAAAAAAACTTGGATTTGTGACTTTCGCTGACAAACATTTCGGGCACAAACATTTCCTCATTCTTTAAAAGCTGGTGTTAATGTTCACAGATCTGATCTTATGCCTTCCTGTGAATGTCCAAGGCTTCCTTGAATAGCCTCCATCAGGTTTAATGGAAATACAGCTGTTTCCTTGCTTTGCTCAATACAAGCAGAAAATGGATTCAGATGGCCTTGCATTAGAATGGATACGGTCCTTGTTATATACGGATGCAAATGAATGAAAGAATTGTTGAATGTGGCTGTTTGAAGTTGTAGGGTTGGTTGGTGGGGCTCCGGATCATCAAAAGCAGCATCAATTTAATATGCAGTTTGTTGATGTTTAAACAATTAATAATTTGTAACCCAATGACCCATTTGCTTCTGAATGAAACATATTTAAGAGAAGCTTATTCTATTTATGCATAATTGGTTTAGCTATTTATGCTGTTAGATGGCAATTAACAGACTTTGTGTAGAATCCTCTCATGTTTAGAGCCAAATGTGCTCTCGTGGTTTCTATTTGAACGTCTGTATGATAAATAACAGTTTAAATGCTTTTTCGTTCAAGTGGAATTACAGTTTTAGAACATCAGCAATTCATTGTATTAAATTATGTTTGTGTCTGTTCTTATTGTAAAATTACTGTGTAGTCCGATGAAGTGAAATATGAACAATTTGTTGTCATTCTAGTTTACTTGATCATTTTTCCCCTTTTAAAATTTTGAATGTAGCCCCACAGGTTTAATAATAAAGGAATATGCTTGTGTAAACTTTAGAACAATTAACAAGATGAAGGATAAACTCTCAAAAATATAAAGTACAGGGCATATAGTTAATTTTTTTTTTTCCATCTATTGATTTTCTCATCTCTGGCTGTTGGAAATCCATTTAGAAAAAAGCAGGATATACTTTACCGACCATTTGTAGCCTTACATCAGTCGTGATATTTGCCATTATAGCAGTATTTCTCCAAAATCAACAAAATGCTTCTTTTTAACATTTTTCTTTTTCGCTTGACAAGCATTGACCTCTACCTATTCTTTAAAACATTTCTGTAGCTATGAATGCTTTAGGCAACCTGAGCCGGTAAAGAAATATTCTTTGAGTCAGTGTGCTTTGGACCAAATCTGTCTTATTGATTAAAAATTCTAGAGCTTCATGTTTTTGAATCCTTGATCATTTAAATCATGATATTTAGCATCTCTTTCCTGTTTCCATAGCATGAAGCACAATAGGTGCAATCATGGGCACAATACCAAAAGATTTCCTTTTGATCTGATTACCACAGCGTGCAAAATCAGTTGTCTTTGTTAGGAGGTCTAGGCCTTTTCAAGAAGCAAAATACATATATATATATATAAATAAAAAACAACAAAGACACACACAAACCTAAGGCTCTGAATGGACAATAGACAGGATCTGTGAACACGTGTTCACGTGGTGTATGGTCAATTAGCTTTGTGCTGCTGTGTTTATTCAGTGTCAGCTCTGATTAATAGGCACAACATGGTGGATAGAACACCTGAAAATAGTGTGTGGTGCCTGGGTGGGACGTTGTCGCCATCTGATACCATCTCAACAACATGGCACTTATCTCGTCCCCCCCCTCCCCCGGGGGTGTTTACAGCTGTTTTCTCGTCAAGACAAATTAGTTTGGCTGCGTACCTTTTTTCACCCCCTCAGAGTGAAGCAGTGAACGGAGACGTTATGGTCACTAGGGTCTGGCTGTGATTCTGAATTGGTGCATGTGTGGCCGTGATTAGCTGCGTTTAATAGGTGGTGACATATGCCAGTGTTAAGTAAATGTGTTGATTGATCTTTGTATTCACTGCCTGGGGAACCAAGAAGGGAAAAACATATTGTTGGGCTTTTAATTCCTCTCTAATCTGTCCATCTAATCTAATATCCAAAAATGTTTTGAGCTGCTGTGCCTGACTTAGCCGTGGTAATGCGCTAAATCCCGACTAGCCTTACTGGACTGCATGCTCTAAAATGCAACAATAAGGTTATATTCACAGATGAACGCGTCCCTCCACAGCATGGCCACACTAACAAATAATCCTCTCTGCCTACCATTGCCTTGTTCTATCTTCAAAAGCCAGCAAAACAGCTGCAGTGGTTTTCACTTAAAACAGAAACTTCTCACTTAAACAATTGTTGACTTCCTTTTGACAAAAAAGTTTTTTGTTTTTTTTTCATCAAATTACATTTCCTTTTTTTAGTGACCATCACAGTGCTGTTAGCAAACCCCAGCGGGTAAGCACAGTCACCCCTGCAGGCACCCATATGTTGTCTGTGTGATAGATGCAGTAGCATGCAGGAGGGTCATGTTTATTGCTTCTCGTAATGTGCCACCAGAGGACTTTGCCCTATCATTGTGCCAGTTTAACATGTTACACTTCATCACCCTAATACTGGGTTTGAGGAACATTTGATGGCACGGGGTACAGAAGGCTAGCCGCAAATTAGTAGGTTTGTTATTTCAACATTAGCTTGTCAACACCTCATCTTAATTTCACAGCTGAACCATATCTGAACCATATAAATGGAGACCTTGAACGCTTTGGCTGCTTGTGTTGAGGGGAGATAGGAGGTGAGAGTGTGTGTGGGTGTAACCGCACAGGCGCATTTGTGTCTATGCCACTATGTATGGATGTGAGTGTGTGTGTGTGTCAGCATGTGTCGAAAAGGCATTCTCCTCCTCAGAGACATGTGAATTCAAAATAACAGACACAGAGATAGAAATAGAGGAAGAGAGACAGCGAGAGTGAGCGAGAGAGAGAAAAAAATAATCTCATGCTATGTTATCCTGCAAAACCTGACAAACCACCCCCGAGACTGATCTGGCTTAGCATTCAGTGTGGTTAGGAGCTTGTTTGTGCTCCTATGATTGGAGCAGGCTGGCTAAGTTGGCTTCATAACAGTCCAGTCACAGTGGAGCCCCAGTGGAGTCATGCTGCCTGAGGATGGCGGGCCTGTCTCTATCTGACCACAGATATCAATAAAGGCAGCAGTGCAGTCCTCTGGGAGGCTGGACAGTCCAAAATTTCTTCCCTGAAGGAGGGTTATTAATTGTCTCGATGTTGTATGTGGTCTGCTTGCACAACATGCTTTTTTTGTTGAACATTTTGAATTCCAGGCATGTATCCCAGAATGCAATTAGTCCCCACCATTAGATCAAGCAACACATGTCTTCTTGCCTCGTGCCTGGTCTGGAATTATGGTGAGGGGGGGAGAAAAGAAAGAAATTAGTATGGAAATTAGCTGTCTTCAAAGCCTTTGGCGTTAAAGGTGGTGTAAGGTGCTACAGGAAGGTGGCAGTTCCCTTTGCAGATATCTGGGTAACAGAAAATGTAGGGATACAGAAGGATTGGCTTCCTTGGGAGACTCATATCCCCCTGTGCAAAGTGCGATTACCGAGATGGCACATGAAAGGCAGTTCATGCTGTTTAGTATACTTTAATTGTGCATTCAGTACAGAGTGGTCTGGGGTAGCAGATTGTATTTTAGCATCACACACCGACTTTTGATCCATAGAGGGTTGGAGGTCCTGAATGTTTGTAATGTTTACCTAATAGAACCAAGCCCAGGCCTGAGAGATGAGTCTGGTTTGCATTCGCATCCTTTGCTCACTTTTTTCTTGGTGTTATCGTTGGTGATAAACTAGCACAAATTCAAAATGCACTGCAGTAAACTGTGGGGTCTCCAGAGCATCAGAAGATTTATTTAATTATTTTTTTAAAAATCCAATGGATTTAAATCATAAATTCAACACACCAATTTATAAGTTTGAAAAAAAAACTGACAGCATGTTTGACATTTTAATTTGGTGTGTTAAATATGAGGTTGACAGTTACAGAACACACACGGGAATAAATGGACATTGTTGATGAAAAAGTAAAACATTAAGCCATTAAGCTCGACAGCCTTCTGGGGAGTGCAAAAAGGAGAGAAATTGCAATAAATAAATAAAAAAATAAACTGAACCCTCAATAGTTTCAAAGGGAACATTAAAACTTTATTTAGAAAAATAAAGAAAATTGGCAAAACAGTTTTTCGGCAATCAATTAATGAAGTCATTGTAGTTTAGAGTTTTATATGCATATCACTAAAACAGGGTTGGTGCCAGTTAATGCTCGAGATCAGTGTGGTTTTGAGATGTGATATAGTCTGTACTGAGCATTTTACTACAGTGAGGTAATGTGTTAAAAGTGTAATAGTGGCCCATCATTTGAAGCATGGGACGTTATGGTTCAGATATATGATAATTGTATGCTGTGCCTCAGCAACATTTTATAGTTTTATGGAGTAATGCTTGGTTGTTGACTTGTTTTCACAACCTCTTAGTAGCTTATAATGGAGATAATGTTTGGGGTCATATGCTTATTTACACAAATTGAACTGAAGTGGATACAAATTTTTACTTTTATGTAGACAGTCAGTTCATTTGAGCAATAAAAGGTTGTTTTTTAACAGCATCCAGCGTCACATTTGGATGCGCGCACGCACACACACACCCAGACAAGCCCATGTAATAATGCACACCTAGTGTAAATACTGTAAACAAATAGTCTATCAGCCTGAGACCTGAATTCAATTTTAACACTGCCCCCAGCTGAACTAGATCTCACACAGTTGAAATCAATCACTTTCTTGCAAAAGTTAATGAAACATATGAGAACACAGGAGTTAAATCAATGAATGTGTTTCCATGGAAGTGTCTTTCAGCGATTCGCATTTCACAGCAGCATTACAGTATGCCAGTATGCTAAACTTACTGGCATAATTAACCATAGACTAAGTTAATTAGTGAGTTAGTTTTAGGTTCAGTGGCCAGCAGCTAAGCTCAGTGCAGTGAAGTATTTCAACTTGTCAGCAACACGAAAGGTTATGAGGTGCACTTTTCAAAAATAGCCATTTCTTACTTTGTAAAACAGTAAATCGCTTTATCAATCCAATAATTGAAAGAAATAAAAAAAAAAAACTCATATATTAGCATTTCTACTTAAATTATTTTATTTGACAAGTCAAACTGTTTATGGACTAAATCCACTGCTGCTTTTTCAATTACTGAAATTAGCTAAAACTTTTCTAGCTGGACTGTTTACAGAGTGGGTTTACAAAAGTGTTGGTATTTGTTTGTTGTGTTCTTACTTTCTGGCAAACAGGAGATATTGGCGCTGTCAGAAAAATTCAAATTCTTGCAATAACCACTGGGAGGCTGATGCTGGTATTTTTCTCCCTATCAAATGCTCGGTTTTATTGTCAGTACAACAAACGCATGCAGTACTACAAGAATAAAACTAGTACAGGTGAGTGATGTTCACAAATGGTGCAGCATGTTTGTAATGTTTTCTTATTGTTTTCTGCTTTCTTGTTATTGCTTTAATATTTCATTTCCACCTTTATTATTTCGCCATAGTTGCTATTTATGGAACAGGGGTGGTAATTCCACTGTTTTCATTTTCTTGCCGTCACTTGTTCTTTTCTCATTATGTATATTTGCGCTGGTTGAGAAACTATTGAATACAGACTTCTGCCAGTGCAGCAGTCAACCAACAAAACACTATCAGTTACCTATTCATAGTGATACAATGCTAAACAATTCACCTTTGACTCAAAGTGCACAGTCTGCCCGGAATACTCATGTGCTATGCCCGCAACGCAGTGCACTTTCATATCAGCGTAGAGAAGGGACCAGTTAATCCAGAGGGTTATGATAGTGAAAGTTCTTCTTTATCCACCTTAAGATGATCCTGCTTTTGCAGTCCTGCGTGGCCCCGATAACAGGGAAAAGCTGAGGAGAGAAAAAGTACACGGGTATGCGTTGGATGTACATCCCGAGGTCTGCAAAGGGCCGTGATGGCTCGCTCACAAACAGCATGGGGTTTTGCTACCTTTGTGTTCACTGAAGAACATAGCAGATGAGCACCAGGTTGTAGTTGTGACAGCAGTATAAACACATACTGATGGGGGAAGTTTAACAGTTTGACTACAGGAGATGTTTGAAGAAGTTGTTTTAGCCGCTCTGTTGTCGGGCAAGACTTAATAAGGTGGGCAGTAGTAAGAAAAATGGTTGGTGTGTGACAGTTGCAGAGTGCATAATTTAAAAGTACCCTGCGGTATTGCACAGGATCTTAGCGATGAACTGGAGGCTAGGAAGCAGAAAGGTGCAATCAAATGATCGAAGATGTAAACAATACACTATTTTCAAAAGTCTGAAAAACAGCAAAAGCATAACATTTCTGTTAGATGTCAAGCACAAACAAACTGAATATTTACAGACAGTGTTTGGGAGTGACTGGTTACATGTTGAGCTGCAAAATAAATGTCACTGTAATCAGTGTAAAATATAAGTCATTAAGTTGCTTTGCCCCTTTTTTTGCTTCAGCCTATTAATGTTAGGAGGGATTACAAGGAGCTTTCTCTGTTCGCTCCTAAGCATGAGGTCAAATTTTGAGTGATGTTTTTTTCTCTCTCTGAATTTGCACTGCCTCTTATTTGCTAATCAAATCATTTTATCTAAGCAACCACTGTCGGCTACGCCAGTGAAAAGTCAGCCACACCAGCATGTTGTTGGATAAAGATGCCTTTGAGTGCTAAACTGTTGGGTCTGTTCCCACAAACCCCGCTAATTCTAGAGACTTATTCATCATGAATGAAAACAAGACAGTCAGCGATCGATCGATTACTTGCGCAAGGGAGGCCTCGTCTATGTCCAGCATGGAAGTGACCCCCATGAGGGCCTCCTCTCGCTGGCTTTTATTGACAAACTTCAAACAATAGTTTACAAAACACCTCCCCTCGCAACCCCCTTTGGTTACAAAGACAAGGCACTGTATGTATGTATATGCAGGTGTGTGTGTGTGTGTGTGTGTGTGTGTGTGTGTGTGTGTGAGAGACCTCCTGCTGACCAAAGGGTCGTAAACGCAGGAAGCTTACATCAAAGGAAGTAGATCTTCCAGATAGGATGTATCTGCAATAAAACCTCCCCCAACACAAAGTGGTTAGAGGTGCTCAGGATCAAAGGAATGGCTTTGATAATACTGCTTGAACTAAGACTGTACAAATTTAAGAAACACAATGGCAACATTCAACAATTAGACCTAACATAAACATTCCACAATATTTTCCTTCTGAAATCACAAAAGCTCTAAAATTACTGTAAAATGTAAGTCTTCTAAGCGAAACACCTGAATAGCACTGCTACTATAATTAGAAAATAAACGAGCATCAAAGAGGGTGTGCTGCTGCTCTGCAACATACAAAGTATTGTATTTCCAACATTTCACTTGCACAGTCAATGCTCAGGTCTCAGCGAGTTTTACCTCCACTGCTGCCATTCAGCGTTCACTCCCACAGTGCATTGATCCTCTTGGAACATAGCCAGAGTCCAAAGAGCAAGAAGAAAACTGTTGAGTAGCAATTCCAGAGATGTCCCTCCTTTCTTTAAGAACTGCTGACATCATCTGCATCTCGTGACTTATAAAGCTCTCATAAATTCAAATACATGGTTGGTTAAAACACATGAATAAGACGAAACAACTCAGGTGGAATACGAATAGCGAGGCTTTACAACCAAATCATGAAGCAGCTCCTGGGGAAGCAGGACACTTGAGTGCGGACATCTCTCTTGCTATCTCCTCCCTCTCTCCTCCATTTCTTTGCTCCTTTCTATCCCTGTCCCTGGCTATGGGGAAATTACCCATGAATGAAACAACTGTTGACACAAAGAGAATTATTTTTTTGCCCTTGCTCCACTGTACGGGTAGTGGATTATGAAATCCTGTGATCCAACCTCAGGCCTCAGTAAACATTAGCTGACACATGGGGGAAAGGAATCCCCATAGCCTCGGGGCAGGACTGCCTCTTGCCTAAGTAAGCACCACCATCCGACTACATAGTAAAAGAAATAACGAAGTCAAGAGGTTCTTAAGAACAATTATCTTAACTATTTGGGTATTAATAGCCTTAATGTTTTGAATAGAAAAAAACGTGAGCATGTAGCTGAGGTACACCTTTTATGTGACCTTATATTAATAAATGTATGTAATCTAGGGGAACTGCTCATCCACAAGAAAGTTTATTAAAAACAAACAAACAAAATGTTTGGAAAGACATTAAAATGACAAAAATACACAAACATAAACAACAACATGCATAAAACATAAAGCAGTCTGTTTTGAAGACATCACAACTGGTTAATAGATATAAAACACTGCGGGTTTATGTTTAATATGGAAACACAACTATATCTGGAGATGATCTGGTGATATTTCTCTTTCCAAGAATTAGAATTTCTAATAATTTTTAAAGTGTTTCTGAAGGTCTTTCAAAGTTTTTGTTTGGACATCGGCTGCTTCTCCATTCATTTCGGTCCTGATAAATGTTTATTTTTCTTTGCTTGCGTTTTTCACGGGTCTTAAAAATGACCCATGAATCATTCAAGCATTGAAAAAAACCACCTTACATCTTACACATAACAGAAAAATTAGCAAAGAACCAATATTAAACTTTAGGCACGTTGTTATTAGCGGCCTGTTGCATAATTTGCTCCCATTTCTTTAGTTGAATCTATATAAAATTCCAACGATAACACCGTTTGTCAGGCATCAAATGGTATTTTTGCATCAAAAATATGCTGTGCACTGTGTCCTTCAAAATACTTGAGAAAACTGGACAAGTGGTGGACAAAAGAAGAAATATCAGGGTTAAAAACACTACCTCAGAAGAACAGCATCTGAAAGTTGTGTGCTGAAGAAATATGGGGAAAGAAATCCAGCAAAGACCTGACACAGGACCTGAGAGATGCATCTGACCCTTCAGATTATCCATCTACTGTTTGCTGAAGCCTAATCAGAAATGGTCCTATAGACGCACCGCTGTGAAGAAGTCATTCTAAAGGAGGTAGTAAAGGCTGGGATATGCCGAGTTATAGAGGTCAGGTCATATGGAAGTGAGGGGAGAGGTAAAACAGTGAGTGTCTATCATATGCTGTCTGTAAAACATGGTGGAGGCTCTGTCATGATTTGACACTGCATTTCAGGCAGTGGTGTAGAAGATCTTGTTGAAACTGATGTAATTATTAATGCAGAGAAATAGTGTCAATTTGATCCACCGTGCAATACCATCTAGAAAGTGATGATGATCTTGAACACACTGCCAATGAAGTAAAAGCATACATTGGGACCCTGTAAGTCATTGACTGACCTGAAAGCCACCAGAAGGTTTACATTACTGAAGTATTTCTAAAACATTCTTCATCTTTACATAGCCCAGAACAAAAGGTAGCAAACATCAAAAGAAGAGCTTTAATGTCCTTCAAGAACCCTGGAAAATCACACTGTGTGTGTGTGTGTGTGTGTGTGTGTGTGTGTGTGTGTGTGTGTGTGTGTGTGTGTGTGTGTGTGTGTGTGTGTGTGTGTGTGTGTGTGTGTGTGTGTGTGTGTGTGTGTGTGCGCACCAGCAAGTTAATACATGTCATAATAAATAGACATCATGTCTTCACAGGACATTTTTCTCACAGTACTCTGCAGAGGCTAAGAGCAAGACGTGGCTTGACCTTCGTCACCTGCTTCACCCACAGTATGTTCCATTTCCTGCCACTGCCTTTGTGAAAAAACATGACTTCTGATGTTACACTTTAAATAAAAGAGACCACAAGCTAAGCACAATAGCAGAGCAAGTCAGACAATGATAGACCAATCAACTAATTCACACCGCATTAACAATAAAAGTTTAATTTTACATTTTCTTTACAAGGAGTAGTGAGGCCAATCAGCACATTGACTACCCTGCCTCATTGAAAGCTCACTACTCCAGTGATAGATAAGGTTGTAATAAGATATAGTCAAAGCCAAGCAACTAATCTGATATTTCACCTCAGTGAAAGATAGGAAAGATATAAAAACGTATTAGGAGTGGGCACTAAGAGGATTAGTGTATGGAAACGGATGTGTGCTGCCGTTTTAATCCACTCATGCTTAACCCTTTGAAGCTGCCCAATCTGCTCCACGCAAACAATGATTATTTAGTCTTGCTTTTTATGGAACCGTTGCTGTTGTTTCAGACCAGCAGCTCTCCAGACACACACAAATCCCTCCCACTCATTTAATTTGATTTTGTATGAAAGAAGGGAAAAAAAAGGTGAGCGGTGGACTGACAGAGCTCAGGTTTGATTAAGATTCTCTGTCCTGTGACAACGCCGCACGGGACTGTCTCCGGTGAATTACTCTGGATTGATGATTGACATTTAGTGATTTTGCAGCTGTGTGTGTGTATATGTGTGTGTGTGTGTGCTTGGCTGTGTGTAGGACTTGTACAGGTTGATCCTGTGTGTGTCTGAGCCACTGTCCTTGTGTGTGTATTCATGCACGCGCGCGTGTGTGTGTGTGTGTTTAACATATGTGTGTGTATCTAAACATGTCCCTCTCTGTATACCAAATGCTTGGTGGCTTAGTGCAACCTAATCTAACATAGCCACACTTTGAGGACACGAGATTAAGTACAACCTGACTGTGGAGGGCAATTAATCTTCCTTCCGCATACAGGCAGCAGCTTAAATTTGGTGTGGGCATGAAAGGTAAAAACACACAAGGTTGACCTTTTCAAGTATGTTAAAGCTGGTATTAGTTTAGGGGGGGCCAGTGCCACTGAGGAACCTTTCAGGGCGAGCATCTCTGTCAAACTGAAGGCCTCACTCTGAGAGAGACAGATGTTACACAGGATATGAGGAGTTGAGCCCAAAAGCGATCCTGTTCAGTCACAAAGTTCTGGCCTTAAGGGTGGCTCCCAGCAGCCCACCCATCGTCACTATCTGTTGGGACATGACCCTGGTGACAGCGAGCTCTGAGGAACTGCATGTATGTTACAAAAGGGCACAGCCATTATTAAATCATAGTCAGTGGTGGGTGGCGGAGACTGGGAGAGATAACAGGTGTCAATCTTCATTAAATGTGATCTGCCACCTCTCCAAATTCAAAATTATTCCCCTATTAAGAAGAAAAATGAAAGCAAAGATGCTCCCTGAATTTGACATCCTAATTAATTACTTCCTTCACATGAGGAATTGACTCATACTTCATGTCACCTTGGAGCCCTCATGTGTTTTGAATTGCAAAATTAGTAAGGAGAGTTCACTATAAAATAAAACTTTGAAAATACCAGAGGGTTTTTACAATGTTTCGACAACTCCTAATATGAAAAGGCGATACTTTTAATTAGTATATTCAGTTTAATTATCTGTATTTTCACATTATGTCGTTGAAGCACAAACATACAAACATCTCAATGCACCTGCTAGTTAGATGGCATGTATGTGCATGTATATAGATGTAAGCATGTATGTGGAAATATGTGTGTGTATGCATGTACGGATGCAAATATGTATATATACATATATGTATGTATGTGCGTGTATGTTTGCAGGTGTATGTATAACTTGTACATATCTTTCTTGTGTAAATGTAAATTTGTCTGTTATTGTGTAAATACTTACGCTATTGTGTACTCCACACACATGGAGAGATGCCAAACTGCCTTTCACTGTTCTTGTAACGGTGACAATAAAAAGCTATTCTATTCTATTCTATTCTATACTGGTTTTGAGCGTGCCACCGAGTTGATTGTGAGGCATAAAACTCCAACACCTGTGATGGCAGAGCTCACTGACGACGTAATTGGCTATACTGTGAAATAGGCTCGAGTTTTATTATCAAATCAGTTGTGGTGAATTAAAGTAGTGTCTTTCATCCTGTCCTCTCACTTGTTATTTAGTCCCAGCACCACCAGCACCACCGCCACCACCACCAACCCTCTGGCAATTCCATCCCCAATTGTAACAGGCAATTTCATTCTTACAATCAATTACAGGTTGATTGTGAATGGTCCACAGTGAGAGGACAAATGTGAAAAGATTAGAAATATGATTTGACTTCCATGGCTAACTGAAAAAATGGGGTGAGAAGAGGTTTTATGACCGTCTCTTGCTGTCCCTCTCTTCCTGTCAGACACACAAATCACCACAGTATAAAGTTCTTTACAGGCAAAAGAACAGATTTTTGCATAAATTTCACTTTCCAGAGTAACCAGTGTCCTTGTGAATGGCACAGTGATAGTTTTGCAGCATTACAGATGGCTTGATATGATGAACTCAAAAAATCCCCACTTCCTTCATAATCATGTCTGCAACATGACAAGTGAAGAATGCTGAGCATTATTGCAAGACTTGGCTCCCTCCACGTACAGTTGTACATCAACTGAAGCATCTCATGCGTGCTAAATGTATGTCATTCTAGCTTACAGCCAACATACTCCTTTGGTGCAAATTTTACACTTGGCAGGGTGATTAACGTTTGTGATGCACCGAATCTGGGTTGCCCAGAAAGCATCAGAGCTTGATAGAGTGGGACTCAAAATCCTTTTCTTCTTTTGCCTTTTAGGATGCTTTTTTCTTCTGATGATCACCAAAAATATATTTCCTCTGTGAAATAACAGTGATATTATATTATCAGCTATTATAACTGTTATATTAGTTATTTGAGACAAAATATCATTGGACACTCAGTGAAAGGATGCACTTCCTCGGGAAATCTGTGAATTTATGTTCCACGCAGTTTATGAAATTTTGAAGTTAAAGGGTCTCTATAACCTTGGAGAACTGTCTGTAGAACCTCTTGTTCAGGGAACGCTCTGGAAGCTACTGCACTTCTCACTCTTCTTGTGTCCCTGACTCAACTGCTTAGCAAATTGTCAGACAACCTACAAAGAGAATTATGGGCCCTGAGGGGTCTTGGGGAAATTGCACCACTGGCAGTTTTATCTGGGGGAGCTGCAGGGCCTAGACAATGCTCCACTTAAGTATGATGACAGACTAGAGGGGATGTACCCAGGCCCTTTCTATAAACTTCACAAAACCCCCACAGCTGAAAACTAAAAATCCTGCCATCCCCTGCTGAAGCTGTCGCTGTAGGGCAAAAGTCAACTACAATAAATTTTAGCTTATCAGGCAACTTGAAAACAGAAAACATATAT
Source organism: Oreochromis aureus (assembly GCF_013358895.1). Taxonomy (NCBI): domain Eukaryota; kingdom Metazoa; phylum Chordata; class Actinopteri; order Cichliformes; family Cichlidae; genus Oreochromis; species Oreochromis aureus. The sequence continues at coordinate 18,063,716 of NC_052943.1, read as the reverse complement.
TATTTCTGGATGTATTCCATTAGTAAAGTAAATTCAAATTTTGCCAATATATAGTTTCATAGCATCAAACAAATAGTTTTTTTTAAACCATTCATTTGCATGGTGTCAAGCACTGATGAATTCTGCAAATGAAAATGATCCATTATAAGTGTGGGCTCTCGCAGGAAAACAAATCAAAATAAAAAACCCAAACCGCTGACTTACTCGATGACAGACTGCAGCTACAGGTCAGCATGCAGCGTCTGATATGTTTACATGAAGTGTGCGGTGGGGATTTGTAACAGAGCGCGATAAACTTCTAAATGAATGTGAGTCACATTAAAGGGAGCATATTTATTTGAAGTGATTATTATCACACAGACTGAAGGTTTCTGCTGGTATCAAGAGGAGACACCAGAAAGACACAGTATTATTTTGGTAAGTTAACATATTGGTTTGTTATTTCTGATGATGCTGTGTGATGTCGGTTTAAAAACTGCACGTGACAACAGATATGAATGAATTTCCATTGAACTGTTTCTTTTATAATGACTTGTTTATGAAGGTGTTCCTTACATGCCTAATCTCCTTTCACATTTGTGAGAAAACTCCACCCACAGCTCCTACTAAATGCATATTCGTCTTATCTGAAATGGGCGCTCCCTGTGTGCTTTGTGCGGTGTATGCAGAAGTTTCTCATTAAACAAAGTAATGAACAAGTGTATCAGAAGCAGGTTAGGTTTTTTTTTTTTTTTTTTTTTTTTTTATCAAAACCAGGAGTGGAGAAGTAAACCAAACAACATAGCTTAATATCTGTCGGACACAGAGAGCTAAGTAAGAGAACACTGGACTTTTCCCTTATTACAATAGAGTGAGAGAGATAAATAGTGGAGCGAGGCTGACTGTGTATGTGGTACTAGTGCAGCCTCTAGCTGCCTGACCCGTCCGTGGTGATGAATAATAAATGAGCAGGACAGAAGCAGTTACCATTTGGAGACAGTTTCCTGATGAATGATTACTGGCTCCATTGGGTCTGTATTTGCATAGGAGATGAAAATGTCGAGGGGAAGACACATGGCTGTTACTGTAGTGGAGCTATAATACTTTTGACTGCTGAGAAGGCAACTCTTCTAATGTTATAATCAGCTAGCATGGCTGGTCATAAGAGACCACACATAAAACAGACTAAGTGAAGATGGGTGAGAGGCACATGAGGTGACATTTCAAATGAGATGTATTTATCTGTTGTGCTATTAAATTGGTTGTCTGCTCCAGCAGAAATTCCGATTTATGTTTATACTATTCTGTACAGCTGTTCCTTTAATAACCTCATTCATTACCAGGCGACAGTTATTAACACAGTAAAAAAAAAAAAAGACTATGCAACTGAGGTGAGAAAATGTATCAGGAAACACACACACACATATATATATATATATATATATATATATATATATATACCAAAAAGAATAATGAGGTCAAAGATAACGATCACTTTTGCAGAAAATGAAACAAAACCAGTTGATTAATCCTTTTGCAGACAGATAAAGCCTGACTGCCACTTATTGTACTGCAGCAGCTATGCCACTGTGCAGCAATATCTACTAGCGCTGAAGTGAGCGAGATAAGGATTTCATGGTCATCGCGTCAGCTCACAAGGCAGTTGTGGTGCTGCAAGGGAGGGTATGGCTTCTGACTGTTCCTGCAGGGCAAGATGAGAAGTGTCCCTGTCAATGTCAGAACTCTGTTTACACCTCAGAGCAGCCACCTATGCCACCACTTCTCGCCTCACCACGCAGAATCTTGCTTGGTTTGATCAGCTTTTTGAGTCAGCTTAATCTTGTCAGGCTTGACAATGAAGGCTGATCTCCTCTGTTCTTCTTAGCATTGGAATCAGCCTACAGCTCACCCCATTCAAACAGGGCCCAAGATTCCCCCAGAATCCATAATCATTTCTACGAGGGATTTTTGGATGTATCAAACATTCTCAAGTAAAAGCACTGATCTGCATTCATTCCTACCATAAGCCGGCCTGGCTGAATACTAAACGTCCCTGCTAAATTCTGAAGGCCCCCTTTTAACAGTGCCTAAGATATGCATAAGGGGGGAGAATAAGAGAGAGAAGTCATCTTCTTTTCTTTGTCGTTGAAAGGAGATGAAGAGACAAGTGTCTTTTAGTGCTCTCAGGGTCGGTTGGCGCTAAGAAATAGATAGAGAGGAGAGGAAAAGCGCTAGAGAGTAAGAGAGAAAGCAGAGAGAGAAGGTGGGAGCCATCATTACCACAAGGCTACTTAAAAATCCTCCACTGAGGGCACTTAATAGAACCATTTGTAATAGAGGCTTCCTTTCACGATACACTATGTCTGCAAAGTATGGAGACGCTCTACATGTGGGTGGATGAGTGTAGAGAGTACAGAGTGGATGTTCTGCCCCCCAGATGTTTGCCTTCTTTGATAGAAAAGAAAGTCAAATGTATTCAGAATGGTATGTACTTTTGTCTCTAAGGAATGTAATTAGCATTAGTTGTCTAGGCCACACTATGGACAACTCTCCTGCTCTAGCATTTAGCTGCACCTGTAAAGCTCTTTTCATACATGAACTGTAGCTGTGAAATATTGTGAACCTTACCCTCGAAACGATATGTTGTATGATGTACCCTTTATAGTTCGATTCGACTGGTTTGGAAATTAAACAAACTTTACCTTGCCAGCAGTGTGTATGCATAAACTGATTGAGGGCAAGAATAGAACCAGCAATTGTTTGCTGCATGTGGCTAATCACGTATGAAAACAGCCACAATGAAGCCACCCTAATAATTACATGTAAAATTAGTTTTTCACTTATGATATGTTTCTAAATATATCATATCATGTCTGTTAGTCTCGTTTTATAATGTCTTGCTAACACTGAAACTCTAATCTTGTCACGAGGATTTTGTTGTCTCTTGACTCTTTGATTAGTCTTCTGATAATTAATTATTTCAGTATTTATTTAATGACAAATTACAAAAACAAAATGGTTTTGATTGTATTAGAATATTTTCTGTGACAGATTTTGAATCACTGATTGGAAAAGAGTGTTTGCGTGGGTTCTCTCCAGGTACTCCGGCTTCCTCTCACAGTCCAAAAACATGTAGTTAGTGGGGATAGGTTAATTGGAAACTCTAAAGTGTCTATGTGTCGTGACAGACTGGCAACCTGTCCAGGTTGTACCCTGCCTCTCGCTCTAAGACAGCTGGGATAGGCTCCAGCCCCCGGCGTACCCGAACAAAGGATAAGCAGAATCGAATGGATAGATGAATGGATGGATGATTGGAAAAGACAATAAAATTTGTCAAAGTGGGTTGTGAAAAGTTATAATGGGCAATTCTAAAATCCTAGATCACTTAATCAAAAATCAGCAAACTCACAAACAAATAAGGAAAATAACAAATCAAAGAATTGCATTGCAATCATATCTTGCATGCAACACTCCAAGCAGCGCCCTTTTTATTGCCTTTACACCTAACAAATTTATAGCTTCTGTTTAAGCAAAGACTTTATCATAGTGGTACTGTGTTACTTGGAAGCACATGATTTCAAGCTTAATCTGATTCATGGATTCATGGTGGACACTTGCCAGCAGTTAGTGGAAACAACTGAAATATTTGCTGAGGCTACTCTTTTAAAGACCATTTCAAATTTTTAAAAAATGAATAACTGTGGCACAAACACAGCTTAAGCCAAAAAAAATTCAGAGGAATTATGTTCAGTGTACACCGGTGCTGAAACAAGCCACACTGTATCTCCACTCTTCCCTAAAACATGTAGGATTTGGTGAATTATTTCTGAGCACGCATTAATCAGTCTTGCTGTATGCACACTTAATACATCACCAGCATGCACACATTTGTACTGCATAAATAGTATGTTCCAGCAATTATATTTCTAATTATAAGCATGGATTTTTTTTTCCCCTTGTGAAAACAGCCCATGCAATAAAGGCAAATAGTAAAACTTTGTTCCCAGTAATTTCAGGCTTGCCTGTACTGGTTAACATTAACACTGCAGGTGAAGACTGTTCTGTTTTTCCCCACTGCTATCACTCTGATAGAAACAGAAAAATAAAAAGTAACATTGTGAACAGTTCAATAACTATTTCTCTAGATGTAATAAACTAATCTGTTAGCAAGTGGTCCCAATTCCCTTTTTTAATGCTGACTTTGTGGTTATCAGGCTTCCCTAGTCAGACCAAATCATGCTACATTCCACAATAACACCAAATAGTTGATTGACTTCATTTATTCTGTGCAACCGTCAAAACCCCCGATGGAGTATCTTAGCACACTAATGTTAGCAGGCTAAGCAGTGTTTACTGATGTTACTTGTTTCACTGTGTTAAAACTGTTCCCTCTAACACTAAACAAAAACTTCTGTGTCCATTTCTGACAAACATCTTAGTCTTCTGCCATCTCAGGAAACCTGTGTTAATTAAGGTTAAGGTTCTCTTCATGAATTCGAGGTTTTCTTAGCCTGCAAACAGTTTGTTTCCAGGTTTGAGATTTGATACCACTGCTGGAGCTGTGATTGCACAGATTCTCCCCACTTGTTACATTAAAAGCAAACTAAAATTAGAAAATTGTGCACTACCTTCCTTCCATTCAGACAGGCACAAATTGTAGGAAGATACTTTTGCAATAATGGCTTCTACTATTTATCGTATTTTTCCAGATTTTTCTTAGAACACACAATCCACTGTATAAATAGCAAACTAAGTAGATCCTTCAAATCACATAAACACTGTGCTAGACCTTTAAAAATGAGAACAACTTGACTGATGATAGAAAAGCTGTAGCTGCTGGAAAATGCTTGTGCTGTTTCAGTACAGCGTTAAGATATTTAAAAGGATGTTCTCGAAAATAATTTCAGCAACCTTTAACCATAAAACTTACAATTAAACGCTTGGTTTGTCGACAAGAAGAGCATTTTCTTATTCAGGAGGTGGTTTGAAGTGTTGCACTATTAAGTGGCTGTTGGAAATTTACTGTTTTTGCTTTGCAATCTAGTGAACACTGGATAAAAGGCATCAATTGCAAAGCTAATAGAAACAAGCAAAGGCTGTTAATGTAACTTAAAAAGTTGTGTATTGGTAGAAATGACTACAAAATTAATCTAAGCAATCAGCGATGAATGTTGATCCTTTTAATTTCTGCTTAAAAAGTAGTTTGCATTAAACACAATGAAATGAATCGCATCTTTTCTCCAAACCTGCTGGAAAACTCTTCCAAACATGATGGTCATATACGTCAAAGATGGTGAGAGCGTATCATTATAATTCTTAGAAGACATTAAAATGAAAGAGAACAAAATCCGGACTTTGTTTTTAACAATAATGGAAGGATTAAAACCGACCTGATTTAAAATCAAATTTCAAATAAATAATGAAATTAAAGTAAACAATTTTTCAGAGTGGATATCATTTATAAACAACCATCCTTGACAATACATCTTTTTTTGTTCACATAACCATGACTGAAAGTAATGTGCTCAATAAAGATGACCAAAAAAACAAAGCAATAAATCAAAACAGCATGAAAGGCTTAAATGGGAATGCAGCCCTAGAATCTGACGAGGCGCCTCAACTACAGGATAAATGAATTCCTCTCAATCTGGTGGCATTTTGCTCGTCTTTGGAGCCGTATTTGACCTACCAAGGAGTGACTCATGGTTATGGGCTGTCACCTTTCTTGTTCATTCTCAACTCCAGCACTTTGAGATCCAGCTAAGGAAAATGCCACCTCCAGAAAAGTCTTCTCCATTCTCACTGTTGGAATACAGCTGTGAAGGTAAGTATAAAAGACAGCATGTATGTAAAGGAGAGCTTTGTTGGATGGTGGAAGAAGAAAAATGTTCTGCTTAGTGTCTGAGGCACAAGTTAATAAGATATATTCAATGTAACTGTGTAGTTAAGATTCTATACTTAGATTGTGGCTGACTGGTGAGCTAGCCTGTCCAAATAAGTCTGGATTTATTCACAAATGCTCAAAAAAATTAAAAGTTAATTAATCCCACCAATCCTACTTTCAGTGGCAACATCATTTAAAAAAAAACAAATGTAGACTGAAATGAGAAGATTCAAATAAACTAATATTTGCAACTGAAAACTAGAAAATTAAAGTTGGTTGTCAGTGGTAGATGGTAGCTATTTTTAGCAATAACTATAGCTATAACAATATACTATATATTTGGGGGGGTTTTTTTTCGCTTAGCTCCAAAAAGTAAATACAAAAGGTCAGAAGAATAAAGATAAAAGTAACTCAAGTGCTCATAATATCCATCAGTAAAAAAGTGAAATATTAGTCGGCTTTGTTTCAGTTTAAAATATGAGTACATTCCCACTTGGTATTCAACACATTTTGTCAAAATGTGCTTTGCTGCGCTTATGGTTGTAAAACGGCTTATCTTCAGGCTAAAACTGATTCACACAGGCAGCAGAAAAAAGGAGTATATGCCACAGGTGATTACTGGAGCTAAGGGGTGTGTCAGCTTCTCTCCTTCAACTTTGGCCCTTGTTCTGAAGCAGGCAGTTAAAGCAACGAGCGGGAGTTGGCTCCACAGGTTGAGCACTGAGGTTAGACGTCGGAAGCACTGGTCTCTTCTGGCTTAGAGGCGTAGGTCTGTGCAAGCATGCAAAATTGGCTGTGAGTTCAAAGAGAATCAGTGAGAGCGGGGAGTTGAGGTGAAACCTGTTATTTCTCTCTCTCTCTTTTCTCCCCCTCTCTCTGTTTGATTCCAACTCCCTCTCTCAAGCCTTTTCTAATGATGACTCTATCTGCCTCCCACTGGAAGGCAGAAGAGCAGCGGCCTCAGGGCCTGCAGCACTAACGTATCAGCATTGCAACTCATGCTTTCCTCTATCTGTTCTTTTCATATCAACCCTCATTGAGCTATTTAGCCTTGAATATGAGCAAGTGGAATAATTTAAGGATGTCAAGAATTTAAAAAAAAATCCTGTCTTAAACTCACCCGCGATTATCATTTCTTTTTCGCCTTTTTCGAAAGCTGTCAAATAGATATGGATATGAATGTTAGATATTTGGGGTATAGTTGATGGATCAAATTTAAGCAGCAGAAAAACATTTGATCTTGAAAATGTGGTGGTTTATTAACAGGAAAAAACTGGGGGAAAGACAAACCTGCTGATTCATGGAATATTCTTGCAAGAGAGAAAAAGAAAATCCTGATGCCTTTCACCATAGCCATATGACATAGCCTAATTATGCTTCTTCTTTGTAAAACCGAATGCATTTAGTGTTTCAAAATTATGTTTTTTCCCCATCTGCTGCCAATTAGCTCCACTACAACAGTGTAACGGGCAGATCCCGTCCTACTCAGTGCAGGTGCTCCAATCAACCAGCACAACTCACAAGGGCAACAACAAAGATGAGAGCCCTTAGTGGCTTTCAACCCCTAAGTACTGCCTATTATGTCTGTTTGAACAAATGACCGAGCCAAAATTTATCAAACCATGCATTAGTGATAGCAATACAAACTAAATAATGGTCAGTCAAAGAATGAGACCATTTTAAAGTTTGTTTGTTTTATTTATTTATTTTTATTTCAAGAGCTGGAGTTGACATAGTGTATCTCCTCTGTTCAAGATTTTTGCCAGGCCAATCCCATCTAACTGGATGAAGGTATGATACGGTGATGAATGATGTGGTCTGTTTATATTGTGTCCCTCGAAAATCAAAACTGAACTGAAACCAATTTGTTTTTGCATATTTGTGTGTCAATGCCACTCTCTCCAGCCTTTAAAACAATTCTGAGCTGTTGAAGCATGCACTGTAATGTGATAGAGAGCATCAAGATGTTAGCAGGAGATCCTTTAGGTCCTTTCTGTGAACTGCAAGGTACGGCATCAATGGACTAGACGTGTTTTTTTTCCACAGACGCCACAGATGCTCAACTGAACTGAGATCTGCAGAATTTTAATTCCTCAAACACTTTGTCATGCTCCTCAAACCATTCTTTATCATTCTCTACCACAGCTATCAGGGAATACAGTTGCCTTGAAGGGGAACATGGTTTGCAATAATATTTAGGTAGCCGGAACAACAAAAGCAATATTCATATGAATACTAGGAACCCCATAGGATATAGTGCCGACATTGCTTCCTGAGGTAAATGGCCCACAGGGCTGTCCACATGATGTGAAAGAACAGGTGATTCATCAGAACGCCTACATCTTTCCTTGCTCCCCTGTGCGGTTTCGATGCTCATGTGACCATTGCAGGTGCTTTACTGTAGGTGGTGTACAGGGGTCAGCATGGGCACTCTGACTAATTTGCTATGCGGCCCTACCAGCAGCATGCTGTCATGCACTGTGTGTTATGACAGTATATTAAACATAACATGAAGATTTTCAGCATTTTATGCTTCAGAAACCATTCTATGATAGACAGGATTAGGATTTTCAGTAACTTGTTGTACAGTCTATGTTCTCCATGAGCCATGGTTCACCATGAAAGTGTCACCCAACTACATTGACCAGAGCGAGTACAAGACTGAGAAAACGGTGTTAGATAAAACATAATAAATCTGTTGATTATCCTGATTATACAGAATGTTTTGCAAAGAATCATTTCTATTGGATTACAGTAGATTTGTAGACTTGTGCCAGAAAGAGACAAATTGTAGAATTACTATAGAACAATTTTAACTGGAAATTATAATATTAATCAAGTAAATCAACACATTCCAGTAATATAATTAAAAAAGACCCAATTTAATAACTTTACTTTGACTAATTTTACTATAATAATTTTACAGTTTAATACATGTGTTAGCAGTTAGAACCAGGTACCTAACAGTTACTAGCTTGGTCCATGAATACATAAATCAATGCAAATATATAAAATATCTAGCTCTAAAACCTGCTGATGGTGAAAACAACTTTACTTCAAGCTCATCTTTAAGGTCCAAAGAAATATTGAAAGTCATTTTATACTTTGAAAAAAATAAAATACTGTAACACAATGCTACTTAAAATGTGTTGCTTATAAATGTAATCTGTGGTGCAGATTGATAAATGCTTTGCAGTATAAAGTTGATAAAGTAGCTGATCTTGCTTACCTTCAGGGGATTTTAGAGCAGTGGTAAAGAGAGAGGAGCTGGATTCTATATTCTGCCTGCTTGCCACCCATTAACATGCTTCTTTAAAAAACTGCACAAGAGGTCCTAAACTCAATTAATTGTTCTCTTTGTAAGTACTGCATTACTGTGAAGAGTGCAAAAAAAATATTTTCACCAAGACATGGGAATGTGTTTGTATGTGTGTCCTTGCACCATTCTTACCCAAGAAGTGCTTTAGCCTATTACTTACGTTGTTTGTAAAATGCTTGTGGGTCTGAATTTAATTGAAACCCAATTAAAATCACAGCATGAAAACTCTAATAATAGTCAAGGGCTTGTCGTTAAGAATTGAAGTTCATAGAAAATGCCTCATTTCCTTCACACTTCCAATTTAGTCTAAATTTTGAACAGGGGCTAGGTATAAAAGCCAAAAGAGAATGCAATAGCAAAAAGACACCCAAAACAAATACCCTGTTGCTCAGAACAACTCAAACTGCAAAATCCTCAATTCATCCACAACCCTTTGTCAAATGACCTTGCCAGACTCAAAGGCAATATGAGTAGCAGGTTCTTGGCTGTGATATCTGAGTGCTTACAAGAAAAAGTACTTGTGTTCTCATTTCCACCGTGACCATAGCTTTTTTGGTCCAGCAAACAAGAGTTCTTTTAAAGGTTGCACTCAATTAAGGACTCCCAGTTGGGCAGTGACCTGACAGCTGGGCAAAGTATGCGCTCATTTTACTTTACACTTCTGACCTGCCCACGCCTACAATAAAAAAAAAAAAAAACCCAACAAAAACAAAAAAAAGAAAACCTACAAAGAAAATGCCAGCTCTCTCTGATTCAGTAGCAAATGCATAAAACACTGTGAGGGGAAACATTTGAATTCCAGATACTCAACCTGATGTTTGATCAAATACTTATTCCTTAAATCTTGCATGTCCAGTTTTTGTTACATTAAAGTTTAAGTGCATACTGGTCAAGTCTGTCTTATAACATCCTCCTCACTCAAAATACAGTTTTTGGTTCCTGTAATCGCTCCTGCTTGATAAGATGTTAGATGTTAACAGAGCTCCAAAGAAGAGATGAAAAACAAAATTCTCAGTGTTGGGAAACTCATTCAAAATTTGAGTCAAACATAACCTGAGGCTTTTGGGTAATTTAAATCCAGTGGGAGTCTTTAAAAGCCACTCTCTTTTCATTCTAAAATTCCCTCTATGTGTTTCCCAGGACAGTCCTTGCTGAGGTGCAGTGGGGGGACTGTCGACATACTAAAATATTTTGTGTGCTTTAAAATGTGTGATAAATGGTAGAGTTAATGATATTATAAAGGCATTATACATGGTGAATATATTTTTAAATTATGGGAAAAGCTTAAAACCAACTATTAGTTGATTTTAATTATTTATTTTTTTGCATTTTATAAGCTTTGCAAGCTATTTAAGTATAAAAATGGTGGGTTTTGATAACAATTGCACCTCACACGTAAAAGGAAAACTATGTGTCATAAAAGGCATCACCTTTCAAACAGGGTAACCCCAGAGGTTGTATTTGCCACCAGGCAAGGCAGACAACAGATTAGGGCCCCAGGCCAGTGGGATACCTGACAAGCTTTAAACTACAGCAGTGGCCATGTGCAAAGTTTGTGAAGACAGTAAGAGAGGCCTGACCTCCCTTAGGGTCCCCCACCAGACTCTGCATTCTGTTTAAACAACCCTAATGGCAACACAAAAACCACTCAGTAGAAACAAAGAAGAGTTATTTTTCTGGGAGTGGACATTAAAAAAAAGGAGGAGGAGGAAAAAAGCAAGACAGTGGTGAGTGGAGCAGATAATAATGATTAACTTTAATGGTAAATAACTCAATACTACCAGTCGAGCTTTAACTGTGGGAGAGCGAGAAGGAGACATGAATAATGTAACTTCCGTGTGCACCACATTATTTTTAGTTTACTTTGACATTTAACATTATTAACCTAGTGAGCAGATGAGCCTAGAGTGTCCAGCTCTGCTGAACATAACATAACTCAGACTCAGGACCCTGCCGTTCGACTTGTTAGCACAGCTAGCAGGGAAAAGGAATCTAAAAGCTAATACTCTTAGCTTTTTTGTACTAAAACTGTTAACATATCATAGCCGACAGCTTGATCTCTGGCATTGCTAGTGAAATAAGCATCGTATCTGACATTTACAGAGTAAATGTTTTACCTGTTGTTTTATAGAACTGATTCATGACCTGCACTTTGCAACACAGTTTTTTGTTTACTTTGTTTTTAATGTAGCTCAGCTCTACCCAGTTCATTATCAAACCACTTTCCTTTTTTCTGTGTGTCCTTTGGGCAACACACCAGTGATGTAATCAGTCTGGTGTAAAACGCATGTTTAAATAATACTGATAAATGATTAGATTAAATTTAAGTGGAATAAGCCATATCTGATGAATGGTATGAATGGTATAGGCTTTGGATTATTTGGATTTTTATAAAATGTTTATATATATCATATAGGTGTTGGCACCACAGTGTCCCACACAATGACTGGGCCACACAATCTAAGAAGAGACAGGCGATATACAAACATACATTTATATGCTACAATCATTATACAGTATGATTCTTCTTAGCAATTACAGAAAAGCACACTTATTGCATTTCATATATTCAGAGTTCATTCAGTTTTATTGAGCAGCTCAGCTTTCCACTTTGACAAAAAGTCTTCCCTTCTTTAACTCTATAAGAAGTAATGTGACTGCAGGCGACTGATAACCTAAATAGGCCAATTCTCTTCAGGTCAGCAAACAACAGTATTATCTACAGGTGACAAAGTCAGTCCCGTTGCACCCACTTGTTCTACTGTAAGTACTGTGTTTTGTTTTTTTTAATTTGATGGTCGTAACGTTGGCTAACTTCACAGTTTCCATCGGATACAAATTCAATAATCTTATATGTTTACAGATGCTCCAGCCTTTCCTTATCAAAGAAACTTCAGTGTGTATGGTTCCACAGACACTGTTGGCTTTTTCCACAACCCTAATACTAATTATTAGAATCACAGAACAAAGCAAAACATATTGATTTTTTTTAACCTCATTCATTCATCTGTACATCCATTTTTTTTCCTACATATCCAAGTCAGGGTTGTGGTGGAGCTGAAGCCTTTTCCAGCTGCCACAGGCCAAAAGTCAGGGTACATCCTGATCAGGTGACCAGTCTATCATAGGGCTAACACAGAGAGACAGAAAATTCATCACATTTAGAATCACTGCTTAACCTAACCCCTTTGACTGTGGGAGTACGCAGAGAGAACCCACACAAGCACACTGAGAACATGCACACTCTGCAGAGAAAGGCCCCAGACATCCAGTGGATTTGAACTCAGGACCTTCTTGCTGTGAAACTACAGTTCGAACCACTGAGCTACATTTCTCCCCATAGATTAAGCTCTAGTGCAGCAAATGAATGTGCAGTAACTCCATAGAATTAATCAAGATTATGCCAGGCTTTTACACGTGATGAAGGAAAGATATGTCATAACTTTCTTGTGTAATTGAGCATATGACTAATTACAGGGGCCATTCTAGCTTTAAAGAGTGTGATATCACACACTTGAAGGTTTTGTGTATCACCAAAACATTATAGACAGTAATAAATGTACTGGTAGCAATACATGTATCTTCTTTACGGTGAATATTTCGAAAGCAGTGCAACCCCCTTTAGCAATATATATAGCACATGGTGAAGTACTGTATTTGCTGCTGTTTGATGGAGAAGGCCAGCCACTAACATATCTCACTTGCACCAGCACCCTGGGAATCTAACAGTATTTCAGGCTCCACTACAAGATGCTTCTAGCAATGTACCAAACAGAGAATGTATGGTTTATGAACAATGTGTCTGTGTACTTGATTTCCTATACCACACTGGCCCCTCACTTCTTACCATCTCACTGGCCTGTCACAAAACAAAAAAGAAGCCACTAAGATTCTTCCAAGTCATGGAAGTACAATGTGGTATTCACTTCTAAAGCAACTCATAGTTTTAACAAACAACAGTATTGCTACAGTTTGAAGTTTATTGTGGATGGAATAAAGTGGAGTTGGGCTGGCTGCCATCCATAAGTGCTAGTACTAGAGTGAATAGAGCGGATGTGTTGCTTTAAAGCAGAGCAGCATAACTGCCAGAGTCACTCATGGACGGGGTTGTTCCTATCCACAGACTATTAGAGACCTGTTTATCAATGCAGCTGCCAATCAGGCGAGGCTCTGGTTTACCCATTTTAATTTGACTTTGTAAATGTTACATAGTGTACAGTGCATTATGTACTTCATTATGTGTGGCATGTACTCCCTGATCCCACTCTCACTGCGTTTCTAGAGAAGCAGTGGGTAAACTGAATGCTACAAGATTTCAATACTCTTGTCTGTGCAGATGGTTGAAAGTGTGTGTGTGTGTGTGTGTGTGTGTGTGTGTGTGTGTGTGTGTGTGTGTGTGTGTGTGTGTGTGTGTGTGTGTGTGTGTGTGTGTGTGTGTGTGCGTGCATCAGCGGGAGGAAGAAAAGACAGAGTGACACCAAAAAAAGCCCATCTGATATACAGCAATAATATATCATAGACTCACTGATAGCATTAACACATTTTGTCAATGCATATACTATTGGATGATTTGCTAAGCAGATGTCCAGTCACAACTTGCTATATACTGAAGAGCTTGGATTCTTTTACCCTCTCTAAACTCTTCTTCTGGCAAATAAGCTTACTGCCTGCAATAATATTCAGAAGATAGAAGTAGTCACCATGCTGTCAGCCACTGGTTAGAGGAGTCCCATTGGAGTTTTTTGGCCGTCACAGTCTTGTTTTGCCAATCTGCAATTGTTGTGATGGGGAAATAGATAACAATTAACACTGCCACCTTAAACCACAGACTACTTGTCACATGATCCAGTCATGCAGATGCAGTATCCAACTGACATTCATCTTTGTATAGATGCAACACATGGCCAATGTAATGCTGTGCATCCTATTGTCACAACAGTATGTATCTGCACAGAACTACAACTATGCCTTATAATGATCACACTGTATGTCTAAAAAATTAAAATAAGGGGAAAAAAACCCTAAAAGTGCACTAAGAAAATAATACGAGAAATTATTTTCACCCCCCATACCTCCTCAATGATTTATTCTGTCCAGTGACATTTTTATTGATATCCCCTTTCTTTTTAATAAATAAACAGACAGGGGTACATACTCATTCTCACTCTCATTCTTCAATAAGAATAAGCAATAGATAGAAAGGTGCGGTGGAAACTCTACAGTGAAATAACACAAGGTTAACACAACTAACCTTGAAATGGGCAGTTTTTGATTTTAATGCAGTTGGATAAAGTTAAACTAAACTCAGCGTTTGCTTGTTGACAGGTGACAGATTTCACTGTCTGTCACGATGCTTACACTGTTGCTCCTTGTTGTTTGGCTCTTGTATAAAATGAAAATTTTATCTCTTGTTGTCACTTTATTTGTAAGGCTTGCAAGCACAAAATGAAACATGCTTGGGCCATAAATATAAAATGTTATTTTTACCTCATTCTTATAACAAATGACTTAATCATTTAAAGTGTGCGAGCCTGCATGCGTGCGGATTGTCACTGCTGTAGTTAGTGCGTTCTGTTCCTTGCAAATATAACCAGTTGTTACCAATGTCAGTTGCACAGTGTATAATTACATGAGGGATTTCTCATATTTCAAATTCATTTGTTTCTCAACACTGTGAATGCAGACCTATAATGTAATCTCAGTAGGAATTTGGACCAGGCTTGCAGTGGTTAATAATTCAGCTCGGAGCTGGAGGCTTGCATTGAGGTGAACCATGCAGCAGTCTTGTTAAACATTCATGTTCTCAGCTGTGCCTCGGTCCTAGAAGGCATTTGACCGCTAGAGCGATAACTCAAAAGGTAAAGGCTTCTCATAGATATTAATATCAATTTGATGTCTGTGGTGTCTGCCCCTACTCAACAATAGGGCTGAGCTATTCAGCATCTCCACGCTTTCTTTATCTGTCAGTTGCAAAGAAAAGAGTCTCTGTGTTTTTGCAGGTTTCATGTACATTTGCATGCGTTTGTTATTATTATTAGTATGTAGCAATGCCCAAGTTCTGTCAGTTTTCTTGGAGAGTAACAGCGGTTTAAGAATCACAGGACATCTGCCAAATGATTCCAAAGCATTCACAAAAAAATCTAATTACATGGTGTGACAACAAGCAAGGCTAATGCACTCCATGCTCATTATCATTAGGACATGTTCTCAGTTGGAGGCGCTTTTTGTTTCTGGCAGGTATTATTTAAAACAGGAAATGAAGAAGTTTTTCATTCATTATTGTGGGCAACAATAAAGATTCAACAAGGCTACACTAAAAATGGGACTGGAATAAATTTAGACTGTACAATCCTAAGTGACAGCTGCTACACATCCTTTCAAGATGTAGCATTTGCCTTTTTTTGGAAGTGGGATGGGGGGGTGGGGTGGGGGGGGGGGGAGTTAAACAAGAACAATGAAGGCAATAATTGTTTTGACTTTTGCTGGGGAGCAATTTTGTTTATATGTAAAAGTACTGGTGTATCAATATCAATAATGGATGCTGGTTAAAGAGATTAAAGACTGGATTTTTTTTTCCTTCAGACTGTTAAAGATATAGTACAGCATTGTTGAACTGTGTCTCCTTTACTGCAACCCAGTGCGTACTCATCAATCATGCTCACAGTACAACAACACAAATTAGTTCTTTTTGGGTGGCAGTGATTTATTAGAACGGCAGCTGGATATGCAAGACTAAATTGTTTTTCTTCACTTTCATAATTCATTTAATTCTCCAAACAACAATTTTCTGGCAGGTCAGTGTTGTGCCCAGGGTTTGAATTTTTCAAAGTGGTAGCTGATGTAATTGTTTTTTTTTTGACTCCCATACAAAGTGAACTGAGCCCGTGGCTACTAGTAACAACTTGTATGTGATGCAGACAATTTGACAGTCCTTTTTATCAACTTTTCTTTATATGTACCTTTACCGGCATCATGCAGTATGTTTACCTCCAGAGTACAGACAACTAATTATAACCCAAACCAGATAAACAAGATACATGGCTGCGAAACAGCAGGTAGTGACCCAGTTCTGGTCTTTTGGTGGATCAAATCAAATATATACATGACACATACACATTAATATTGTATAAACAAGATAAAAAGCATTTACTTGTCATATGCTTCCCAGTTTCCCATGTGCACTGTGTGGATTTTGCCAAAATCAGTCACTCAAAAAAAAAAAAAAGACTAAAAAAAACAAAACAAAAGGATGTCAGGATGGGAGAGTTCATTACAGAAATAATGATGTGCAATGCATGATGGGTTAATTTAACTTAAATTAATATTTCAATATTGCAAATCACAGACAAACTCTAACCCATTTCTTCAAGTCACATTTAAACTTGTTACCAACATTTCTGTCTTTCTCATAAGTTCTAAACATAACAAATGTAACTATACCTACATTTATATAATAGAATGTTGTATTGCAAGAATCGATATTGCAAAGAAAAGAGACCAAATAGATTTTCTATAATCATTTAGCAGATACAGTGGGACTCTCTCCCTCTGAGTTTGAGATCTGTGGACTCAGTGATCTCTTAACTAAACCTTTTTAGACCTACATTTAGTTGGCTGTTATTTGTTGTGAAGCACTTTGTGATCCTTGTCTTGAAAGGTGCTATATAAATAAAATTTCACTTACTTACTTAAAAACATTTGCAAACTTAAATATGAAAGCTGTTTGATAGTTATGTCTTCTCAGAGATACGGTTAGGCAGGAAGGCAATCACTGAAAGTGTGGATATGAGCTGCAGGATTCTGCCACTTGTCCAGATGATCTTTCAAACTCAAACCACATCTCCAAGTCCTTACAGCAACCCCAGCTGACTCTTAAGCTGAAATTGTTATTTGACTGCAGCCACTACAGATAACAATTTGGCTATGTTCATACATTAAGGGTTTATCTGAAATGTTTTTAGGTGCAGATCATTTAGAGTCTAGATAACAGATATGACGGTGTAGGGGTAGGTGTAGTAAACACTCTATATACTTCTAAGTGGCTCAAAAATACATCACCAGTGCTTATGCTGCTAACACATGCAACCAAAGCCTGTTTCCTTTTTTCTTCTCCTGTCTTTCTCCAAGATTAAAAACACTAAACATGAAAAAAACAATGAATACTTCAGTCATACAATAAATGTAAGCCCGCTACTATATTTGACTGAACCTATCCTCACACTCGACATTAAAGGCTTGTAATGAACTGAAACCACGATCTTTTGCTAACCAAGTAATTTCGATGCTTAAATGTATCTGTTCAATCTTATTTGAACTTTGTCACTCTTGAGCAGGTTCTGGCAAAATGACACTGATCTGAGTAGATTCCAAGTAAACTATAAGGTTGTTGAATATTAATTATTTATAAGCACTTCAGTTCCATGACTGCTGAAAATATTTAGACACAAACAGATGTAGCAGTCTTTAAACATGGGTGCTGAATTTATTAGCATATTATAACTGAAAAATGTATGCATGACTGCCTGAGCCACTGGTCTGGCTACAGTTATGTTAAATAAGGTTGTGTTTAATATATTATTTACATATCCAGCCCTCATATCTCAAATGTATATTCTTAACATGCTGGTTCTGATTAGGCTTATAGCAGAATAAGAGCCAGTAGAGTTCCCTGATTTATCTTTTATCTAGTCTTTTAATTCTCCAGAAGTAGATCACTATTAATGAATATTCTAAACAGTGAGAAAATGTATATACTGCATGCATCAAAATGCGTGCATAGTCATGCGTTGAACTGGTTTATTATGTGGTATCACATATGCTGGCCACCAGTAGCATCATTTTACACAGACTATTCAAAGACACATGTTCTCTGGTGCTTTGAGCTGTAGGTGGAACCATTGCATGAAAATGCCCAGCAGCCTGCATTTTCACTTCAAGCCTGTCAAATCTAGATATGTAAACACACGAGACTTTACACAGCAACAAGGGCACGGGGAGAGATATCTATCACTGAGATGACACCCCAGGATTGTCTTTAAGCTTTCTTGGCGTTGCACACATAAATTAGCCTGTGCCAAACTAGGATCAGTCAATTATGCTGGGGGTGGTGATTAGTGTTTGAACACAACCGTTTTGGAGGTGGGGATTATCCCTGTCAGGCAAGAGAGGACCCCAACCTTCACCTTTACAAGGTGAAAATCTTGACTTTAGCGAAACGTAGAAGCGACACAGACTTTAGATTTTTTGAGACCACTAAATACAATAATAAACTATAGCATTGTAACATTGTAACATTTGCTTTTTTTGTTAGACTTAATCACCTACAGTGGTGATTCAAGGTGAGTCCATAGAACTGGAATTCTTTATACCTATAAAGTGCTGTGAAACAAGTGAAAATTGACTTAAATTCAATATAATGCTGTAAACAACAGTTTATCACAGCTACAAACTAATACATGTCCCACACTTCACTTCACAAATCAGAGGGTTTTGTTTTGGGGGGGGTTTTCTTTTTATGTTTTTCTTTGGACTGAAAATCAAATTGATTTAACAAAACCTAATGTGTTTTTGTGGGGGGGTTCTAATCTTTTAACTATAAATATGGTTGATGAATTAATTAGTTGCTGCATCTACAATGATTAAGTGTAATAAAATATTGTTTCTTTTGATTGCTTACTCTTGGGCTTGTGAAAAATAGGGATATATTTTAATAGGTACTAATATGCAACAGCAAATATATTCTGAGAGAAGTTTTATATACAATGTTACATTTACAGGGACAACAGTGGTGGTGACCATGGCATGACCAAAATTATTTCACTCTGTTCACTTTGACTTGGTTGCTTTGAAGCCAGGGAACAGTAACAACTGATTCAGTCAGTTGCTGCTTTTAAAGCATGACATGGTAATAAAATGGTAATAAGACAGAGTCAGTCTGCTATTAGTTTGAGATTGAATGGGGTCAAGATGGCAATACTATGGAATCTATTTGTGAAAATGCAGAGATTAGCTTTGATAAATCAGCAAAATTTCCCATCTGTTGCATCTGTTGTAAAACAGAAATATTAACTACCTACATTCAGGGTCCAGCCAAAACTTTTAAAAGTTAAACAGAAATTCAGAAATTCCTCCACATGGTGATGTAGTTGCAATAGGGCAGCAATTTCAAAAAGACAAAAGGACCACAAAAGGGCACAGAAGTGCAGCAACCTTGCTCTGAATATAACCAAAAATCAAGCATTTGCATCGAGTCAAATCACCCCAGACAAGTTGCATCCACTGGTGCAAACTGACTCATATTGACTGCAACGTGATGGCAACCTGTCTGCATTTATATACAGTACCGCATGAAAATTATTTGCTAATTTTTGCCAATCTATGATTGATTGCAGTGATTGCAGTCAAGTCAAATCAAGTATGAGTGAGGCATAATGTGTGACTAAATAAAAACACTGCCTCCACATATGACTTCTGTGTCGTACAGGAACTATACAACACTGAGTGATTAAGTTTCTTTCATAACAAGGTAACATAATCACTTAGTAAAATAAATGTCTATTTTTTACAATAAATAATAACATTTTTTAATTTTTGTTATTTCTGTTAACATTGATCATTTTTATTTTTTATGATGTATCCATTTTCAAGTTTCTGTGTACTTGTGTATCTGCACTGTTGTGATTAAGCAGCTTGCCTTGTTTGTTTAATTTTGTTGTTTTTTTAAAAGAAAAATCTGCAACAGTGCTTGTATTATTTTACAGTACACATCAGCGCTGAATTGGTAGGCTTGCCAGGTTTTCATGAGACCTGCTGTTGTGAAACTGGGGGAGATTGCTGGGTTTACACATCCTCTGCGCAGTGTCATTTTTTGCCATTTGGTGAATGTGGGTAGTGTAAATTTCGCTCCTTCACTCATTTCTTAGCTCTGTTTTACAGAATTTGCCCTACAGTGCTTGCTCTCCACATGTATTATAGTACTTCTTTGTTTAGTACAAGTCATGGAATTATAGATTATTAAAAGGTTTAGTTTCCGTGGCAGGTGGTGCAATAAGACAAATTTATTCACCCATACAATTCTCCATTACAACATCTCTCTCTATCTCACTTTCATTTATGTGCACTCTTTCCTCATCCCATCTCACACTTATCTTCCTGTTCCTTCCTCACTTACAGTCATCTAGTGCTGTTTATCTTTCTTAATCTACTGTATCTGTTCTTCGATCGTCTTGCTCATTCACCCGCACCCACCAACTGATGCAAGGCAAGGTAACTCACGGGGGAATTAACAGGTGAAATGTATGCTCTATATTTCAAGCACTGCTGTGC
The DNA here is from genome assembly GCF_013358895.1 of Oreochromis aureus. NCBI lineage: Eukaryota > Metazoa > Chordata > Actinopteri > Cichliformes > Cichlidae > Oreochromis > Oreochromis aureus. The sequence goes on along the minus strand of NC_052943.1, from coordinate 18,043,209 downwards.
TGCATTACTCCTTTTCCTCTACACACCAATACAGTATCGTTCTCACATTGATCACACCAGAAGTTTATGTAATCAACATTTGACATTTTTTAAAACAACTTTACATTATAGAGGAGAAAGAGAGCTAAGCGCCTTTTCCCCATAACTGCAGGAGATTAAGGTAATGACACAGGAAGACAGGAGGAGACAGGTGGCCTCCAAGAAGTCTCCTCCTATTTTATACAGTAATGAAATTGAATTATAAACCTCTACTAATCTCTCCCACAAAGGTCTAGAAGATATTTTCTACCTGCAGGCATGTCAGTAGCCTGCAATCAGCACATGGTTTAAATTAAGTAGTATTTCCTGCACCAAATACTGTGATTTATCATGTTCTATGTGAATTTTGCTTTTCATTGGATGCTATTTATCTAATCTTACATGTGACATTTTATACTAAATCACAAAATCAAGCATTTTTTCTTTATATTAAATCACAGTTTGACCTTTTTTAAAAAATATGAATTTAAAAATACTCAATGCTCTAATCGAACTGTCCTTCATAAGCCAAAACCATGGATTCTTTGGCTTCATTATGACAGCTTGACATCTCAGTGGCAGCTCGATTATATCCCCTAGCAACAGGTGATGGGGCTGTACTCACATACAATAGCCTTTTCTCCACACAGTGATAACCATTGTACTCACACACACACGCACGCAAAGCATTTTGTACAGTGCACAACGTATACTTTTAGCTCCATATGATTCTACAGGGGGGTGAATGTCAAGCTGCATGATTCTCTAAATTTAGTTCAAGGCCATGCCAGTCAAGGAGGTGAGCTCATAACTGTCAAAGCCTGTGAAAAAGAAGTGGAAAGAGACAGGGGAGCGCACACCAGCCTGCAGATGCCGGCTGTATTATTCTGTATGGAGGAGCCCCTCAGCATGTTTATACTCATTCAGTGAGACAGCTGTGGGCATCTCAAGCCTGCCTATGCCTATGCTTCTCCTAGGCTCTCTAAGCCAGCCCCATTCATCATCCTCCAACAGCCCTGCTCTAATTGGGCTGCGTCCCCACCTGCTGTCACTCACCACCTCCTCCACAATGCGCCGGAAGAGATACAGATGTACCTGGTCCGGTACAGCCCTGTCGCAGCTCACCAGTCTCTACGTTTGAATCAGAATAGGGGCAGTTGTGCCCCAGCAGCTACACTGAGCTGATCCCAGGCACTGCTCTTTCCTTTTCACCCAGTCAGTACCTGACTTTCCCTCTATCCACAGTGGTGTGGAAGCCCAGTAATGATGTGGCCTATCATTTTAACAGGAGACAGGGCCACAACACTCTGGAGGCATTGTCATGGGTACCTCTGTCCTCCAGAATGGGAAGGGTATTAGATATTCCTCTTCATTGACATGACTCTTAAAGTTTGGCAAGGACTAGTTTCATAATAGCTCTTGTCTTATTTGAGTGGTGCCTGCCACTTCAGATAAGACTTGTAGATACCCTTTAGCTACCCAGCACAGCCAGAGGACATCTAATGAGCCTTTGAGATTTCCATGCTAAACCTACCATAAAATGTCCAGTGTGTGTCAAGACGTGGCTTCAATTTGTTTGAAAGAAACTCCACGGTTTGAAGTTTCAGCATAATAGACAAGACAGCAACCCAAAGTCTCATTTGTTCAATTTGATTTTATTAATAAATAAAGGATTACACTTTTGTTCAACGGAAGATTGGTTTAAGATTTGTAAGGGCTTGGATTGGTCTAGTTGGACTAACCATGAGGGAGATTTGCATTTGTTCACTCTGCGTCTTCCTTGATCCTGTATTCTGTATACTTTAACCTCCTGTCAAGCATTGGAAATGTCCTTGCCTATTCCCATTAGTAGCCAACAGAAATAAGAGGAGGAACTTTATGTGAGTACAAAACGACACTGGTTGATATCTAATGTTTGGACATGCTCAAAAGAATTTTGTATGTTCATTAACACTGTGACCCTAATAAATTTGCATACAAATAAAATGTAAAAAAGCAAAAACAGAGTTTGAAGTGGTTATTCTGCTACTGTGTGACATTAAGGGTTTGCTGTACATCAATGTAACCAACAAAAAAGGAAGATGCATTTGTTGTGAAAATGTATTTGTTGATTCTACTATATGCCACTCATAGAGACGGGCATGATATATGGTGAACATAGAAAATACAAACTGTGACTGTGGAGTCCAAGGTTGGCATTAAGGTCCCGGGTGTGGTTGGATTTTAGCAGCAGAATCACTTTGTTCATGCTAAGGAAAGTTTTTTCTGGATTAAAAGTCAACCTTTTAACAACTAATGTAAAGCCTGCATTTGACTACCATTAATTATTATCAAAAATTGCATTTGGTACCATTTTTGATAGGTCTGGCGCTGACAGAACTGCAGTGAAGAAACTCGTGTATCCTTCTTACAATTAATTGAATATGCTCTTTCGATGTGACCATATGCTACTGCCATATCCTGTCTCCCAACTTTTGAGACAGGAAAGTTTGAAATGTCAATTTTTATGTTTCAGGCTACATAAACATGAATACTTGGCTGCTTCCTGCAGACAACATTACGGTTTAAGTGATCTAACCCTAATGAGGCGTCAGCTGTACAGACAAAACACAGGATGTTGACTTTGATTGTAAAAACACCAGAGCATCATTTCAAGTTGCTTTGATGCAGAGTGCTCTGCAGGCAGCGATTATGTGATGAATCACTCAGTAAACTAAGAGTCTCAGGGTCTGTAAAATATAGCACTCTTGCGAAACATGTATTTCCAGCTAATCAACTCCTTGTTTGACGTATATCTGTTAATTGTCAGTGGTGCACAAGTATCTGTTAAGTAAGTGAATAATTTTGAGGGCACACTTTTTTAATGAGGTCAACAACCTACTTGTGTAAAAATACATGAATAAATATTAGTAATCATACAAGCTCACTGATATGCTTTCATTTATTTTAAAACAATAAAAAAATCACATTCAAGCATTATCATTGCATTTTTAATAGATATGTCTATTTGTCTTTTTGAGTAATATGTCCTATAGCACCATTGTCATCTTGCAAAAGACCACTATTTTTATCAGTATTGGCTGAAGCAGATTACTAAGAAAGACTGTATTAATTTGCAATGACCTTTACCTCAGAGGGACAAGTTAATCCAGGCTATGCCAGCAACAGGGGCCCGTACCGTCACACAGCCAGCGGATCAACTCACCACTGGGTTCAGTAGTTCCTTTTTTTTTGTTTAATTTGTCAGACATCACTAAACGTGAATAAAATGCACACTGATTAGGTTAATGTTCTTATCTTTAAGTTAGATGATAATGGTTGTTGGGTGCATTACCAGAAGCAATCAAAAGCTGCTGTACTTACTGCATCTATATCTTATCTGAAAATATGATAATGGAATTATCATCATCATTAAAGCCATTACTGGTTAACTATATTTTGCCATTATTATTCTTTGTACAAGGTGGCATGCGTTATTCTGATAGAATGAAGCTAGGATTCATGTTTGTAAAGTGATCAAACACCATAAGGCTACTTCCTTTGCACAAATCTACATAATTTTCATGTAATTACGGCCTTCAATCAAAACTGCTTATGTGTGTCAGACAGAAGCTGAAAGAAAGAAGGTATTTCCTACATTCCTCATCAACTGTCTTGTTTATTTATTTATTTAGGTTCTCTGCAGATGTCTAAATACATACAATATAATTTATCACAGTTATGTAACTTAACATGTGTGGTACCCTTACGGATGGTATACTGTATAATCGAGTCAAGTTTAAGTCTATTATGCATGTAGGAATCTCATTTGGTCAGTGTAGTAATGTACACAAAGACAGTAAACAGAACGGATAATGGCAAAGACAGTACACAAAACAATGCATCATCTGAAGATGATACCTCCTCATCATCTGCTTCTACCCTTCAGTAAACACATAAACAGACTCGCACACACAGGAAAGAAAAGCAGCTGCGCAAGTCTACTCCCCATGAACAACACACACATACAAATAATCACATAAATAAAGGAACGTGTGACAATAAAGCATATGCAAGAATATTCTGTTCCAACAATACACATGGTGCAGTCAGCATCAGTTGACTAACATGCTAATAGAGGAATGAAAGATTGCCTAAAGAGGACATGAAAAACTACACATATGCTAATTTACACCATTGAGCCCTGCTCTCAAAAACTGACATAGATGTAAAACTGAACCATCTTCCATCAGAAATTGATGTCAATAGTTGATGTCAATTAGTTTATGTTAGCTAACTAGTGACAGAATCGATAACTCAGAGGAAAATAACAAGACTAAAACTAAAAATCAGTGTAAGGAGATCACTTTTGGGCTGCACCTTGCTGCAACAATGAGTTTTATTTTAAGAAACCAAGGTAATACTGTAGCAGTAAGTGGCTCTATGTTGTTTGGCTAGCTGCACTTAAGCAAGAAAATCCACCTTTTAGCCATAATGCTTGGGTTTGTAAAACACTTTATGAATTAGAACACAAGAAGAGTATGTTTGAATCACCAGACTGACGAGCTGGAGTCCACACTCCAGCTTTTCCTCCCCTGGCCGGTTGTACCGAGATGGCAGAGCAGATGTTGGCATGATCAGCAGTCATGCAGTCAGTGCTATTTTATGCAATAAAATATTCTCCCTTTTCCCAACACAACCAAGCAGTTTACTACATAACAGGCAACTACGAAAACATAAACTGATTTTTAGTTTTAGTGTTTTTATTTTCCTCTGGGTTCTGGGTCAGTAAAGTTAGCTAACTTAAACTAATTAAGCCCATTAGCCACAACTGCATGATGGCACGTACCATACTGACAGAAGATGGGGCTAAACATGTTTTTAAAATGTTAACTTTAAGCATTTATTTCTTAAATCCAACTTCACAGACTGTGTTACATCTATGTCAGTTTTTGAGAGCAGGGCTCCATGATGTAGCCTTTATATGTTTAGTGTTTCATGACATCTTTGATTTGTTTTCATTTCCAGTATTCAGCTCCACAATAGTGGTTCACAGAACACCTTTTATCTGTACTACTGGTCAAGTTTTAGAACATCTGCAGTTGTAACTGAAATTGACATACATTTATATCTACATACATTTATATACTGCCATATATTTATGTATTTTTATATGCCCCTTTGGCTGTGATGCCCAATTTACATATGCGCCAGTGACACATCCCTTTTATACGGAAGAGGATTAGGGCCACTGGGAAAAAAAAAAAAGTGGGCACATGTTTTTTATATTCTTTTCCAGAATTCTGAGAAAAAAGTCAGAATTCTGAGATTAAAGTCAGAATTCTGAGAAAAAAGTCAGAATTCTGAGATTAAAGTCAGAATTATGACTTTTTTCTCAGAATTCGGAGCAAAAAATTAAAGTCAGAATTCTGACTTTTTTCTCAGAATTCTGACTTTAATCTCAGAATTCTGACTTTTTTCTCAGAATTCTGACTTTAATCTCAGAATTCTGACTTTAATCTCAGAATTCTGACTTTTTTCTCAGAATTCTGACTTTAATCTCAGAATTCTGACTTTTTTCTCAGAATTCTGACTTTAATCTCAGAATTCTGACTTTTTTCTCAGAATTCTGGAAAAGAAGAAAAAAAACATGTGCCCACTCTTTTTTTTTTTTCCCAGTGGCCCTAATCCTCTTCCGTACTTTTAACATGTCAATGGGGCATTTCTATGTGGAGTTTGCATGTTATTCCTTTGTCTGTGTGATCCAGGTTTCTCGTTGGTGTTCGAAATTTACAATTGTTTTTCGGTCATTGAACATGCCATGGCGATGTTGTGGTGTAGCAGCTGCCCGGTGCAGTTCTACAGTGTTGCCAACTTAGCGACTTTGTCGCTATATTTAGCGAGTTTTCAGACCCCAAAAAAGACGTGAAAGCGCGTATCGCTTTTACTCTCAACAAGCAGCAGGTGCTGTAACACAGTCAGTTCTTCTTTTACTCTTTTACTCTTATGCTGTTTTGTGGATCACAAGGTTTAAAACTACTTATAAACACACACACACAAAGTAACTCCACCAGAGTGCCTATTTCGGATCACTTTTGCCGGTCCAAGCCCGGGTAAAGGAGCAGGGTTGGAATTGTGACATTAAAAACCAATAATTGCTAAAAAAAAATTTAATTTGTAGTTCTAAATAAACTCTAAATGCATTTAGGACGTTTTTTACTCACTTTATGTCTCTTCCACAATGTTATTTCTCTCTCCAGCAACATAGGTTACAATTATATTAGCATGACCAATTATGCAAATTAGGTGATGACGTCATTTAGCGACTTCTAGCGACTTTTAGGACAGCCAATAGCGATTTTCCTTACTGAGGAGTTGGCAACACTGGTTCTGGACAGTGTTGCCAACTTAGCGACTTTGTCGCTATATTTAGCGAGTTTTCAGACCCCCTAGCGACTTTTTTTTTCTTAAAAAGTCGCTAAAAAGACGTGAAAGCGTGATCGCTTTTACTCTCAACAAGCAGCGGGTGCTGTAACACAGTCAGTTCTTCTTTTACTCTTTTACTCTTATGCTGTTTTGTGGATCACAAGGTTTAAAACTACTTATAAACACACACACACAAAGTAACTCCACCAGAGTGCCTATTTCGGATCACTTTTGCCGGTCCAAGCCCGGGTAAAGGAGCAGGGTTGGAATTGTGACATTAAAAAAACCAATAATTGCTAAAAAAAATTTAATTTGTAGTTCTAAATAAACTCTAAATGCATTTAGGACGTTTTTTACTCACTTTATGTCTCTTCCACAATGTTATTTCTCTCTCCAACAACATAGGTTACAATTATATTAGCATGACCAATTATGCAAATTAGGTGATGACGTCATTTAGCGACTTCTAGCGACTTTTAGGACAGCCAATAGCGATTTTCCTTACTGAGGAGTTGGCAACACTGGTTCTGGAGTTTTCTTCTTGTTTCCTTTCTGTCGCAGATGAGGAACACGCTGTTTTTGTGTCGTCAGTATGCTGGTATGTTTGAGATGAGTTACGGTAGATAAGTTTATAAAAATAAACGTGTTTGAAACTAATTACTCTAATATGTTTTTACAGCGAGAAATCACGTAACTTTGAAGTTGAGCCGAGTCCCATTACATAAACTTCTCTGGTGAGTTTGTTTTGTTGCATATTCATATTTAGTGCTGTATGCTCTGTTATACATCAGTCAAAATAACCGCTGTGATTTTTAATGTCAAGGTAAGAAACTAAATGTGTATTGTGTATGAGTGAGGTTATGAGCATGCTGCTTAGCTGACTGCAAGTAGGTTAGCGGCTAAGCAGGCCTGAGTGCCACCCTAAGGTGGCGGCTGTTGTAAAGCCAAGTTCAGAGGTACTGTAATTGTTTTTAAAACTTTATGTTTTTATTACATTTTAATATCTATTAGTTCGTGCACACTTGTGTGCAGGGTGGTATTTTTTGGTTATCCCATCCTATTGGATGATTCCCTGTGAGACGGTCTTCATTTGGTGACTTCACTGAGCTATTCTGCTTGGTGCATGATAATTGCTGCAGGTGGATGCTCATACTTGCTAGATGCTGTAGGGTTCCTGGGCAGCAGTAGGAACCAATTTAAGTTTTTTTTAATTTTTCCTGAGCTCAGGTATTGTTTTCAGTGATATTTTCTGTTTTTATGAGAAACATTTGCGTGAAAGGACACAAAAAGGGGCTATGCCTATAAATTCTGTGGTTCTCCAAATTGCTTAAAGGACAATTTACAAACAAACAACACAACAAACTGAACTGATTAAAGTGATAACTCAAATTGTGCTTATGTAATATCTGATGTATTGTGTAATGATTTGTTGTTTTGTGCTGTAAATCTTTATTTTTTTAATATGTTTTCTGTTCTTAAGTGAGTGTGGTGTTAACTGTGAGCTGGAGGTCTAATGCTATTATGGTGGAGCAGCTACTGCCAACGTCCTTTGAGAATCTAATTTCTGATGAGATATGGATATTTAAAATTCTTTATAACCTCTTGCCAATAAAACTGTATGATTTTAGGCCTCAACATTGTAGTGAATATGACTACCAAGCATTAAAGTTTGTTGTAAGTACAGATGCATTACATCTGTATGTGTTGTCTCTATTTTCTGGATTCCTCCCATAGTCTAAAAACGGACAAGGAGTTAACTGGCAGTTCTAAAATGACGGTGGCACCTGACATTAGTTGATGATGCCTGATAGCGACTGGTCTCTATAAGTATATAAGCATTCCCTGATCAGATGCAAGTGGTTACCAGTCACTCTGAAAGTGATTAAGACCCAGTCACAGAGGCCTGTGACCACCAGTGACAAGAGACAAATGTGGGAAGTTGTTTGCTGTCATAAAATAAATTTGATCACAAAGAGGTGTATGGCGCTGCACCTAAAACCACCTTCCAATTGTCTTGGTCGCCAGCAGATTGAATTTAATTCATTTTTATACAAATAGTGCCAAGTCACAACAGCAGTTGCCTCAAGGCGCTTTATATTTTAAGGTAAACACCTTACAATAATAGAAAGAAAACCCCAACAATCCAACAACCCCCTCTGAGGAAGCACTTAGTAGCTTTGTGCAAGCACTTCATTAAAAAACAAAAAACAAACTTGGTTTGTATTTTGGGTTTGTTTTTTTTTTGCATTTTAAATCTTCGGTGAGTAACTGCCATCCAGCAACCACTCACCAACTGGTTAGGGAATAGCAACTGGATGTTCCTAGGGCCTTCTGACAGGTCTCTAGGTCATTGGTGATAACCTTAATCTTAGCCTCTGAGGTCATCTGGCTCATACTGCAATTTTCAGAAGAGTTTGGAGAGGCAAGAATGAGAATTGGCACCTTCAAGTTTGCGGCCATAATTTTCAGCTGAAAAAAGGTGAAATATCTTCAACTTGGGGAGGAGTTGTTTCCCTTAGTGGAGGAGTTAAAGTACTTCAGAGCCTTGTTCACAAGTGAGGGAGAGTGGAGCAGGAGATTGACAGATGATGAACTGCTGCAGCATCAGCAGTGATCTGGATGGTGTACTGGTCTGTCGTAGTGAAGAGAGAGCTGAGGATAAAAGTGAAGCTGTGAATCTATTTTCCTTTCCCCACCTATGGCCACAAGCTTAAGGTAGTGACCCAAAGAATGATATTGTGGATACAAGTGGCGGAAGTGAGCTTCCTCAGTAGGATGTCTGGGCTTAGTGTTATAGACTGAGGAGCTCAGTCGTTTGGGAGGGGCTCAGAGTAGAGCAGCAACGCCTCTACATCAAAGGGAACCAATTAAGGTGGTTCAGGCATTTGACTAGCATGCCTCTTGGGGTGCCTCCTATATGAGGTATTTTGAGCATGTCCTAACAGAAGGAAACCCCAGGGCAGATCTTGGACACACTGGAGAGATTATATCTCTCAGCTGGGTTGTGAAATGACTTGGATTCTCCCTTGGGAGCTGGAGAAGGTGGCCAGGAAGATGTCTAGGCATCTATGTTTAGACTGTTGTAGTGGAAGATGGATGGATGGATAGTTCCATTATGGTTAGGGCTGCAGTCATCACCAATGACGACTTAGTCCTCACAATTGAGTCTTTTCTTCTAATTATCTTGCTGTTGGATGAACCTCCAACCAACCAGTCTCTCTCCCCTATTTCATTATCTACTTTTAACTTTTTCCTGAGTTTGTTTGCAATATTAAATAGATTTTTTTTCTTATGTAGTTTATAGAATGAATGACTGGGCGCAGTATCACAGTTTGCTCTGTAACAGCTTTGTGCAGCTGTTTTCACATATGCAATGAAGCCCTCAACCTTTCTAGGCATTACCCAGCGGAGATGTATGTGAGAACACACATGTCCTTATTAGTCAAATCAGCCGTTTAGCAAGCCTATACTACCAGGTTTTTTATTGGGCCCATTTGAGAATAGATCCGTTAATTGTCTTGAGTATTCATAGCGAGTGAGTAGGCGTCATGTATACTGCCTCCTGAATGTCTACCCAGGCACCACCCCTTGCCTGACCAACCAGAGCATTTCCCACAATGAGAATGCATCTGCCACAGCCTCGTTTTGTGTGTCATATTTAATTTTGAATAGGCCCAGACCTTATTTTCTGATTCTAATTGAATTAATGTGCCAAAATGCTTAATGCTTAAGGAATCGACAAACCAGTAACTTTTTGCTTTAACCTAAGCAAAAGTTAGCAGGAAAGCTTTAAGCGAACAGATGGTTTTTTTTTTTTCGGGTTTTTTTTATGGAGAAAAAGGCTTGGTTTTTTTATGGATTTTGATGTGTTTTTGATTTTGGTGACCTCTACCTTGGATAACTTATGGTCTTCCTCTATACTGTTAACTAGAGTTATTCAATAGAGTTCAACTGCTTAAAATACAGCACTTGAAAAATTGAATTTTTTTTATATATTTTTGAGCAATTTCAGTCTCCCAGTGCCAAAAACTGTACCAAAAAACAAAAAAAAAACCTGGGACAAAATAATAGTTTTTTTGCACTTTATATTAAAACAACTGTTTTGTTGTTAGCTGTAAAGTTAGAATTTTCTATTTAAAAAGCTTTTGTTGGTGTTAGTTTTTTTTTGTTTTGTCTCTTCTATAATTACCAGTTTCCTTTGGCTTATTGACTTTACAAATAAAATATGTTTCCATGTCAAGTTCAAGGAGTGCCCGAGTGAATAGGGTTCAGTCTTCGCTGGGAAAATGGACCTAAGGAAAAAAACCTTCTGTTTTAAGTGCTGCTCACTCTGAGGGCTAGTGTTGCATGTGCAGAGATATGCTAATGAGGACATGCTTTGATTGGGCCACCCACGTCAGTGACTCCGGCTGACAAAGGTGCACAAGGCTGCATCCGCCAGCCTCATTAAAGCCCTGTCCAATTATAGAATAGTAATTGATCGTCTGCTTTGTGTGTTTCTGCCCTCTCTCCTTGTCTCCAAAGTATGCTCGAGGTCAATTTAAAATGCATCAAAGCTGTAACATGGTTAAATCCCCACAGACAGTTGCTGGCCTTCCTTGGCTTTTTGTTAAGCTCATACAAGCACCTGCGTACTAAGTGTTGTCCTGTTTTCCAGTTTATCACTGCCTCCCTTCGCATCGGCAACACGAACTGTCATACTCTGGGGACTGTGAGGGTGAAATATGAAGGGCTGCTATTTCAGTGCATGCAGTATAATGCATCCGGATCATTATTTTTTCTGTAAATAAGGCTAAAGTTTAAATAGGTTTTACCTGTGCTAGAAATAAAAGTGTGAATGAATAACAAATGGTACGGCAAATCAAAGTAATGGCTTTTATTTAGTTTGTGTTTTTGTCTTGTGGTTGGAGTATGATGAAGTACAGGGACCTGTAAGAGTGACTGTGTCAGTCAGCCATGCTGAAATCATACTTTGAGCAAATATTCCCCACCCTACCCATCCCTCTGCCGATCTGTTGTTTCAAACTGGGAGAAATGATTTGTTGTTTTCTTTTAGATGAGATGAGACAAGGTGGCGTGGGATCCTGAACTCTCCAGCACAAATAGAGAGAAATAAACATCGAAGCGTACTTGTCACAGCCACCGACAACCATCAGAATGTCGAAACAACACAGGCACAAACACAGCGATGCCTTCAGATCTCCATATTTAGACACAGGAGTTGTGTGTAAGCAGAGAAGCAGCAACTTTCAGCAGATTCACAGAGCCTAGGCTCTCATACTGACAGGGACTAAGTTCAGCTGATTCTCGAGTCAACCAGTATCAGAGGTCTGATTTATCTCTCAATTAGATCTCTCCTGCTATATTGCCTTGGTTCTTCATGATTTGTATGCCAACCAAGATGGCTCCACTGCTGCCCCATTATGAATAGAGACACTGTCTTGTGTGGTCTCATTATTAAATAAGTAAGGGGATGGAGGAGGCAGACAAACGTTTTTAAGCCTTGTCGGAGAAGACGCCATGGCCATTAGAGCCTGAGCATTAACAACAGCGAGAAAGAACATAAACCAGAAGAGGGATGAGGGGTGGAGGTTGGGGGGTTGGAAGGAGGTGGAGAGGCAATGAACTGGCTGGACAAGAAGGAAGAAGCTGTAATTATGGTAATATTGCCACCTTGTTATTATTGTCTGTATTGCATGAGGTCTCGTTGTGAATATAGCTCAGTAAAGACAGAGTCAATGATAGTCATTTTATTTTGATGAGGCCTTACCTAGTTTTCTATTGTTTATACAGCTCTTTCTGCAACATTTCTCAATGTAGATTAATCAAATTCTTCACTGCATCAAAACAAAGGAATGATAAATGAGAGATAAAAATCATCTCTTGGCTTCATAACAGCCTGGGCATCCTCAATGGCAGGACTGAATGCATTAAATGCAACATGAATTGTCCCTTTATTGATGCCATTCATTACAATGATGAAACCTCTTGGTAATTATCAATTTTGTTTAAGCACATCTGAGAGCTTTGTGTGGCACTCTAATGGATGCCACCGGTGAAGCCAGTCATTCAGATTTGTGTCACCGAGTCATTAAGCCGCCTTTGAGGGAAGTCAGCAATCTGATCCATCATGACAATAATGAGACAAAGATGAACTCATCAATTTCACTCTCCCAAGTACTACGCATTGCTTATGGATAACAGTCGCTCTCCCCTCTTCCGTGACTCAGTCTTCTTGCCACCATCTTTTCACCCTCTTTTAACTTCTCCACCTCTCCACAAGTGTTTCCGTCACCTTTTGAGTCTAACTTTATCATCCAAAACACTTTGAAAGAGAGATAAAAAGATCCAAGAAACACAGAGGACCATAGTAACAGAGGAAACAGATGGATACATCTCCAGCCAATATGGCTCCAAAGCTGGCAGAATGATTGTGTGCTTTATTTGTGTGGCTTATTTGCACGCACCTTATTCCTTATGCATCACAATAAAAGTTTTTAGGAAAGGAAAAAATAAAAAAATAAATGTGTGCATAAATAAAAACTTTTGTCTTTGATGTTCTCCTGAGAAAATTTTTGATTTTTAATAAACAAAGGTTTGAAACTCGAAACTGTGCTGTGCTTTCTCTGCGTAAGCACAGGAACAGGGTGAAGACGAGACACAAGGAAAAGAGTGGTTTGACAAAGTTAATTTGTTTTTCTGTGTTCATCTTCATCTCAGGGGATTTTGTGGATCTAAAAATGCAATAAACTGCCTTCAATTGCTTTGTTTTGATATGAATTTTCTTTGTACGGTCACACGGTTCTTGATTCTTCATACTCCATATAATACCTCATCTCAGAAGACTACCTTAATATGCAATTGCTCATTTAGCCTTAGAATATTGTATCCACCTATGACCTCAGGCTGCTCCACCAGTTTCCATTTCCTCAATCCGCAGTTCCTTATGAAGCTGGCTGATCATAACCAGCACTTAATGATTCATGAACAGAGAAACTAATGGAGTACTTTACACGTTGTAATCGAATGAGGCCATTATAGTGAAGCTAGCTGCTTACTGGGGACTTTGATCAAAGAGAGAGTCAGGATATGATCATGAGATGCATCAGATGTGGATAGATGGCACAGACTGACATCAAGCTTTTGGAATGAGGTCTACATTAGCATGTCTTTGAAAAAGAGGGAGCGTGCCGGTCCATATTTACTCCCAGGGCTATGTCTCATGAAAATGATGTCTTCCCAAAAACAGACTCTTGAAGTGGCTAAAAGCATCTTAAAATCTAGAGAAAGATACATGACTATAAAAGCAAACCAAAGAACAGATAGGACTATTTCTCATAATGCTTTGGTAGGCTTCTTTTACAAAACGCGATTGAAAGCAGAAACCATATGAGAGCTATAAAAATGACATAGGAATAAAAACTGCTTAGTAAGGAAAGAATAGACTTAAAGAAGTGTGTGAGTGTCAGACCTCCTGCCCCAAATCCACGCAGAACTGCATCCTATTTTTACCTTTATGTGGTATTATAGGAACAAAGCACGTCTTTGCATCAGAATGTAAACAACCAGTTAAAGAAAGAAAAAAGTAGCATCAGTTTTCTTAAAGATGTACATTATTCACAGAAACAATAGGTTGCTTGTCATGGAATTGTGAACGTAGCTTATTTTTATAGAAGCTGTTCAAAATTCTGGAAATTATTTTTTAGTATTTATTTTTCATGCCAAGCTTTAAAGATCAAATCCAATCTCGCTGTCTTTCTATGTCTATCTAATAAAGTCTTGGTAAATTGAACAGTCTCTTTAAGAATTTAAGCACATCACCGCTGTTGTTATTTTATTTTCTTGTGAGAAAAATAAGATAAAAATGTGAGATTTTTTTTTCCACTTTTGTTTGCAAATTTTACACCTACAAACCAGCTTAAGTCTGTGTTCATTCCAGCCACCAGCCTTTTGTAAGAGCTGTGAAAAAAATTTAAATTTCACAGCGTTTTAATTTTGACTATTTTCTGTAACGGTCAGGATATGTTTATGTGCGATTCTGTACAGCCTGACATGTCTGCACTTGCATGTTATGGACTTTCTCCACTTATACTGTGGGAGTAATTATGTGCACACATTGTGAACTTTGCGCAGAACACCCAATAAATGTCAGACACCTTTCATACATTTACCTTATAAAGCTTAAACCAGTTCTCACATCTGTATTCATGCGCGAATATACACACTAACACACATTCACCTCTCCTTCTCTCTCCCTGTCTCTTGCTCTGTGAGCGACATCTCTTAGCTTTGCACCCACTTCTTGGGTGCCAGCACTTGTTGGAAGGAAAGAAGTGTTGACAATTGTCTTCTCCTGCCTTGTCACCAAACAACTTTGTCACACTTCACTGCCAGATTAATTCTTAGACATCCCTGTCAAGAAATGACATTTAATTTTCACACCTCTTCTCTCTGCTATTCTTTCTTTTATGAATTTTATTTTCAAGCACACCCCCAGTGCATTAACTGTCTGGAAGTATCGATATTCTGACAGTATGGAAGTCTTTAACTCAAATGAACACTCCCACTTTCTTTGTCTTTCTTCCACTAACAATGTATTATGACAAAGGTAGGTTAGCTTTAAAATCTAATGTCACCGCGACACTGCGTAGCTACAGTAAAATCTAGAGATGCTGCATTAATTTGGTCTTTAGAGTTAATCCTTTTGTTCTATTTAGCTTTGAAACTTTAGCCCCTTTTTTAAAAAAAATTTTAAATCAAAAAGGGCGAAAAAGTGAATTACCAGTACTTGTTTTTGTTAGTTGAAAAGATTCATGTTCCGGTCTTCTGTGCTAAAGTGGTTCATTTGTTGCTGTTTTATGTCGTTGAAAGGGCAAGGAATAAACATTTTCCCATTTCTTTCTCAGCCCTTTAAATTAAAATGCTGCTCCACTTCTTAGTTTTCATAAGATTAGGACCGAGTGCATGCCCTAGTCTATCTAGTTTTATCCTTCCCATTACATGTAGGATGAGAGCTTAACTTCCTAAGGGGTTCCATTTTAGACAGGATCAATAGCCAAGTGCTCGCTGGCCAAAGTGACTTCGGTCCTTAAGCATTCAGTCTTCTGAGTGTCCACATGAGCAGAAAATACAGCTGTGCTATCTCGACTCCATCTCCTCTCCGCAACTTTCATGCTGTTATGACAGGTCCTTTTCATGGTATAAGTAGGTGACTGGAGGGAACAGATCCAAATGGCCAAAACATCCCCTGGTTCATTATCAAGAGGCCTAGAATTTGAGATTATAGGTGATTACACTCATCCATCCCCTTTTCTGAAAAAAAAGAGAAATCTGTTTAATCCCCCTCTCTGGTGCAGCTTCGAAGGGCGCCCAGGGACGGCTGGCATCCATCACAGCCCTAAAAAAAGCGCAGAACATACGGAACCAGGAGGAGCCCTGGCCCCGGCTTGCAGGGAAGAAGGCCAGTTGGCGAGCGAACAAGAGGTGCTGGGTCTGATTGGGCAGAGGGAGACGCCACTTGGCCACAGATCACAGCGGTCAGTGGGGACATCATTGGCCTGCCGGCTTGTATGGGGAGCTCTCATGGAAAATGGAAGGGCTGAGCAGGGAGTTCAGTGTTGACCTTAGACTCTGAACTGCAGTCACAACACACTGGCTCTCTCCTTCCAACCACGGCCCCACCATCTCTGACAACATTGACTGACAGCTCTCAAAGCTGCATGTTTGCTGCTCTCCTACACTTTTATGGATTTTCAGTGCACACTGGGTTGGACTGAGTGTCTTTTACAATGTTTTTTTTCTTCACAGATTTAAAAATAAACCTGTTACACCTGATTACTTTTAAGTGAAGCACTTATAACAGAGGGGCTAAACCCACATCATAGGTCTGTGACCTCATTGTTTCTTCTTTGAAAGTCCTTTGATTCCAAGTATGGATTTATGGAATGGGAGCCTGGTGAGCACACTCCATTTAAAGTTTAAATTGATATACAATATTGATTACCTAGAGTTTTGTTCTCATTAAATTCTGCCTCTTAGGTCAAGTTCACAGAGAGCCCCTCTCTCCAGAAATTCCATTTAAACAGAGCATTGAGCTTTTCACATTTTTTTTTTTCAGCTGTGAAACACCAATAACAAGATTTTCCTTTTTTTTTTTTTTTTTTGGTCAATTTAGCATTTATTTTTTCCTTCCGTTTGTGATTTCATAGAAGTGTGCAAAGAAGAGAAAGCGCTAACACTGGGGAGAGGTTAGCAAAACAGTTTCAAGCTGTGCAAATCTTCCTGCATGAAGTTTAATTTGTTTCATGTCTTTAAACAGAATAGAGGTGTAGATTCAAATGTGCAAGATACTTCTGTACTTGGGCCATAATGCAACCAAACTCGCTTTTAATGTAACAAATTAAAATTGCTGTTAAAAAAACCTTTTGTGTAATGTGCCTACCAGTGTAAAGAATCTCTGTCCAAATATGCATTTTAAAAAAATATGGAGATGTTGCCGTGTGGTAGACAGAAAGCGTGACATTCATTGTTTTCAATAGGAGAGCAACAGCAAATCCATAAACTACCACCTACTGCTCTGCAGACAGAACTTGACAAGAAAAGCTGAATCCTCCCAGCCTTCACCTTTTACAGAATAAAGGATAAACAAGATGGGGGGGGGGGGATGTAGCCAGATATGACTGTGCAACAGCTCTTCTTCTTCTGTCTTCTGATGAAGATAAATCTGTGAGTAGACCTAAGTTCTTTTCATTTGCTTCTTAATTCACAATTTAAGCTTACCCTTGAATTTTGGCTTAGCTAATTCAACATAAATCACTTTGAACCTTTGCAGTATTTATCTAAACCAGTTGTGCAAGCTTACATCTTCACATGAATCAAAGCCAGGATTCTCCACACTGCTCTTTGCCATACTAAAGATGATAGCAGGCATTTATGAATTCAGGTATTGGTATTGATAAAACAATTAGATCTCTGACAATATTTTTATCCTTTGTGACAAATGGTAAGTTGCACCTGACATGGTATTCATGTAAAAATCCAAGCTTTTTGGGGTCTCTAAATAACATTATTGAAAGAGATAAATAATAATAATAATAATAATAATAATGGATTGGATTTATATAGCGCTTTTCAAGGCACCCAAAGCGCTTTACAATGCCATTATTCATTCACGCTCACATTCATACACTGGTGGAGGCAAGCTACGGTTGTAGCCACAGCTGCCCCGGGGCAGACTGACAGAGGCGAGGCTGCCATATCGCGCCATCGGCCCCTCTGGCCAACACCAGTAGGCGGTAGGGTAAAGTGTCTTGCCCAAGGACACAACAACCAGGACAGAAAGGCCGGGGATTGAACCGGCGACCTTCCGGTTACAGGTGCGCTTCCCAACCCCCTGAGCCACGGTCGCCCCGAGATAAATGCTAACTTTTCACTTTCTGTGAGAAACAGAGAGACCTCACTGATTATTCGGTGGTCTAACACTTTCACACTCATACAAGTTCATGCTTTTCATCATCATCATCCATACAACAATGGTTCTGAGAAGGCAACATTAAAGTCACCCTCTATCTTGGATTGATTGATTTTATTTGTTCTGTTCTTGTGTAGGAATGGGGTTGAAATGCATACATTATTGTGGGCTGATACATGTGGTGGCTTACACTAGCACTAGCAGTACATATAGCATGGTATACTATTGTATCATTTAGCTGTTTGCAGCCAAATTCACAAAAACTTGCACTTTTTAAAAAAAAACTGTTCTTCTAAAAGCTGTATCTCATCAACATAAACTCAAACACATGATTTTACTGCATTTATAAGAGCTCAGATCCATCTTCATGGGATCACCTTCACCTGGCCCGCTGTTTAAAAAATATATATTTTATTTACTGACAAAGATTTGTGTGAAGCCTGGGGGAATTAATGATCTTTGTTGATCTGCAGTACAGATTAACATGCCATTTGTCCCTGCTTAATTGTCTTGTTATTCTGACACAACAGCAGATGATGAAGTTGAGGTGACCGACAAAAGTCCCTTTGTACCTCACTGTCTCAAAAACAACTTGTCTTCCCTCACTGCTTTCCCCACCTGTCAGTGAAAGTCACGTAAGGACTCTTTTTGCAAGGTGTCACAAACAACCGAGATGAGGGCCAGACCACACTGCTGGGAGGAGGAACAGCCCTCTGACCAAAAACGATGCTCATGATTCATTCATTACATCGTTAACAGTTTCCAGAGTGTCAACAGCTTGTCTTTGAAGTGATAATCTTAACATTGAGGGTGTCCTTGAATTTCCTCTCTCCATTAAAATAGTTAATGGGAAATGATTTCTATAATTCAGCAAGGAGGAGTTCCCTGAGCCTCCTGTTAGTTAAACCATGTCTAATAAATCTTTAGGGGAAAGACAAAATATGGTAAGCTCCTAGAGAGCCCAGGGCAAATTTCTCTTAATTAGCATTTGATAACATATTTTCTCACACTATATGGATGTTTTGGTGGTTTAATAGCTAGAAAAATATAGTAAGAATACAGTACAGTACTGTATATTTTTCTTAATTATGAAACACAGCGCAGTGCTTTGTAAAGGCTACTTTAGATTTAAATTCTTATTAAAAAACAATAGTTTCTGTGTGGCGTCCCAAGTTTATTCTGCAGTATAACACAGAATTTGCAATGTTAGTAATAAAGACATCATTTGCAAGAAAAACAAGGAGTTTTGCGACATACAGTAAGGTCACTCTGATTAGATTATTCTGGGACTCACTCTGGTATTAGATGAAGAAACAGAAGCATCTGACAGGGTTAAAATCTTCAAAAGGTGGCAAGTTCACTAAGATGCTTTAATCAACTTGGACTGCTGAAATATCACACATGGTAACAAAAAGTAAATAATCAGCACCTAAAAAAATAGCACTACAGGGAGTGCAGAATTATTAGGCAAGTTGTATTTTTGAGGAATAATCTTATTATTGAACAACAACCATGTTCTCAATGAACCCAAAAACTCATTAATATCAAAGCTGAATGTTTTGGAAGTAGTTTTTAGTTTGTTTTTAGTTTTAGCTATTTAGGGGGATATCTGTGTGTGCAGGTGACTATTACTGTGCATAATTATTAGGCAACTTAACAAAAACAAATATATACCCATTTCAATTATTTATTTTACCAGTGAAACCAATATAACATCTCCACATTCACAAATATACATTTCTGACATTCAAAAACAAAACAAAAACAAATCAGCGACCAATATAGCCACCTTTCTTTGCAAGGACACTCAAAAGCCTGCCATCCATGGATTCTGTCAGTGTTTTGATCTGTTCACCATCAACATTGCGTGCAGCAGCAACCACAGCCTCCCAGACACTGTTCAGAGAGGTGTACTGTTTTCCCTCCTTGTAAATCTCACATTTGATGATGGACCACAGGTTCTCAATGGGGTTCAGATCAGGTGAACAAGGAGGCCATGTCATTAGTTTTTCTTCTTTTATACCCTTTCTTGCCAGCCACGCTGTGGAGTACTTGGACGCGTGTGATGGAGCATTGTCCTGCATGAAAATCATGTTTTTCTTGAAGGATGCAGACTTCTTCCTGTACCACTGCTTGAAGAAGGTGTCTTCCAGAAACTGGCAGTAGGACTGGGAGTTGAGCTTGACTCCATCCTCAACCCGAAAAGGCCCCACAAGCTCATCTTTGATGATACCAGCCCAAACCAGTACTCCACCTCCACCTTGCTGGCGTCTGAGTCGGACTGGAGCTCTCTGCCCTTTACCAATCCAGCCACGGGCCCATCCATCTGGCCCATCAAGACTCACTCTCGTTTCATCAGTCCATAAAACCTTAGAAAAATCAGTCTTGAGATATTTCTTGGCCCAGTCTTGACGTTTCAGCTTGTGTGTCTTGTTCAGTGGTGGTCGTCTTTCAGCCTTTCTTACCTTGGCCATGTCTCTGAGTATTGCACACCTTGTGCTTTTGGGCACTCCAGTGATGTTGCAGCTCTGAATTATGGCCAAACTGGTGGCAAGTGGCATCTTGGCAGCTGCACGCTTGACTTTTCTCAGTTCATGGGCAGTTATTTTGCGCCTTGGTTTTTCCACACGCTTCTTGCGACCCTGTTGACTATTTTGAATGAAACGCTTGATTGTTCGATGATCACGCTTCAGAAGCTTTGCAATTTTAAGACTGCTGCATCCCTCTGCAAGATATCTCACTATTTTTGACTTTTCTGAGCCTGTCAAGTCCTTCTTTTGACCCATTTTGCCAAAGGAAAGGAAGTTGCCTAATAATTATGCACACCTGATATAGGGTGTTGATGTCATTAGACCACACCCCTTCTCATTACAGAGATGCACATCACCTAATATGCTTAATTGGTAGTAGGCTTTCGAGCCTATACAGCTTGGAGTAAGACAACAAGCATGAAGAGGATGATGTGGACAAAATACTCATTTGCCTAATAATTCTGCACTCCCTGTATATAACAGAGCAAAACCAACTGAAGCACTGGTGCAGAACTCTCCGTGTGCATGACACCGTACACGCAAAACAAACGGCGTCTTTAATCCCCACAAAGCTCAGTGATGACACATGTTTACACTGTAACAACAAAGCATTCTAACACACTGTATGTAGAAATTATTTTTGAATTGAGAGTGCAAGAGAAAATATGATGTTGTTCAGACTAATAAAGTCCACAGACAGAGGAAGTTGACATGGCTGGATGAGTAAACAGCACAGACTTCAACATAAAGACTTTCCCTTTTCCAATTATTGGAGAGGCTTCTTCTCCTTTTGAATGTAATAGCAATATTTCAAATAGGCTGTAATTTGAATTATTGAGATATTTAAACTAATTTAAATCATGAACTGTGAAATTATTTCAAGTTTGTATTTTATCTGTAACGATTTGTTAAGACTATGTCGCACTGCCATGATGGTCTCAGAACTATTCAACAGTGAGCACTGACATAAAATTCACTTTATGTTTTAGTTTTGGAACTTTTTTTAAATGAAAAATACTTAATGATCATGACCTTGTAATTAACCTACAACAGATACACCAAACCTTTGATGAGGAGTTCAGTTATTTGTTAAATGAACCAATACTGTGGATTTTGTGGTTACAATATGAGCACCAAAACTGGAAGCGATGATAGACTTGAAATTAGTTACAATGATAAATTGTTGGTATTACTATTATACTGTATCATGCTTTAAAAAATGAAACTTTTTATGGGGATTGATGTTAGCCTATACACTGCTGGGAGGGTCATAGCATTTCAATGGAGTAAATAACAGAATTTAGCAGTCAGTGTATATTCAATATTTGTTAGAAGATCTGGCATAAGGGCAAAAAGAATAAACGGATAAGACCATCAAAGTCTTGGACATGTAGTTCCCTTCAGGTTTAGTGAACAGACAGTTGTGTTTAAACAAAGGAAAAATGATAAATAATCAAATAACAGTGTAAATACCAAAACAAAGCATGTTAAAATATGATGAATATTATAGGACCACCCAGATTAAAATCCAGCGCATCACCCTAAAACATAGATTTAATTTCAGCGTGTTATTCACCGTGTGGTTTAAAGTGGTTTAAAGCAGCCAAGAGCAGAAGTTACAATTCCCACCGTAAGCATAATCCATGCTCATTTCAAGCTTATGTTCTAAAAGGGGGGAATTTAAACACAGGCATATGGTGATGATCTTGTATCATACTCACTGATCCCAGCAGGGGCTCTAATCAATAAAGGACATGCTCTTTAGATGTACAAGTCTGTTTTTTTGCATGAAATCCAAAAATGGAGCTGAAAAGGAGAAAAGAATCTGTCATTGTGCTTTGAAATCCTGGGTACTGAGCAGTTTGAGCAACAGCCATACTGTATGCTTTTAGTCATTTCATATACAGTGATTAAATTATCTGTATGCTTCTTTCTGTTCACATCAGTGTGAGTAAACACTGACTCACATTAAATGTGTAGTCAAAATATATTTTGAAGTAATATGATAAAGGGGTGTATAGATGGTGATCTTTTATTGTCCCCAGTTTTCTTACAGATATGCATCCCATAGGACATGGAGTATGTTTAGTTTAGCTGGAGGTAGAGGCTGATTCAGAGAGGGAGATAAGCTCTGCTCTTCATAACTGGGCCATTTAATCCCTTGTGACCCAGTCTCTCTGCCTTTGGCAAACACATCATTTTATTGTGACCCTAGATGGCAGCCAAACAGCCAGCCTATAAGGCATCAGTAATGAAAAGCACTAATTCCAGCCTAGTGAACACAAACGGAGAGGCCCGATTCATATTCATGTGCTGAGCTTCTTCCTTGAACTTTGTGTCAACCCATTCATCCATTCACTGCAGTCAGACCACCCCTACCATATAGCATTCTCAATATACTTGACACGCAGAAGAGTCCCTCAAGGTTTGTCTCAGCTATTACAATTAAGCAGCCGACAGTAAAAGGGGTCGGGAATGATTAAAGCTTTTCTCTTTTTGTGTAATAAAATCCTTTTATTCTTTGAAAAGTATTGCTTTTTTTCCCAGTCTGTCACAATCCCAAAGTTAGGGGCTCAACACAGGATGTGGGTTTCAGGCAGGTAAGCTAACAAAAGATATTTTTACTAATGCTGAAAAGACAAAAAGCACTGCATGATACTGGTAGGACAGAAGTCCAAAAAAGAAAACAAGTAAAAAAACTATGACGGTAGGAGATAACATGGCTGCTGAACAGAGGTGAGTAACCCAACAGTTATAGTTCTTTTTGACTGATGTCTAAATTTGCAGAACTAAAGACTAGTGAAGTCATTTTAATACAGGATAAAATAATAAGGGCAGGAAAGAAAAAATACCACTATGGAAAAACAGACAAAAATAGGAAGTAAAATCAAAAGTAAAATCAAGACAGAATAGACACACCAAGAAGCACCAAAGACATGAAAAAGACACTAAAATACATAAGGGAGGAACGAAGGAAAAGCTTCTGATGACACCACCTTATGCTTCTCTAGATGCCCTATAACTGTCATATACATTCACAGAAAGCTTTTGACCTTTTTGTGATAAATTGCACATCTGATCCATCCCAAATGCTCTTTCTTAGCCCAAAGCTGGAGATTAAGAAATGAATCCACAATTCCCCTGTTCAGCAGTCACACATTTAAAGGTATTATGCACCGGGAGACTTTGCATGTAACAAAGTGTGTATTCTCAGCCGGGTGCATTTG
This sequence comes from Oreochromis aureus, assembly GCF_013358895.1. Lineage (NCBI taxonomy): Eukaryota > Metazoa > Chordata > Actinopteri > Cichliformes > Cichlidae > Oreochromis > Oreochromis aureus. The sequence goes on along the minus strand of NC_052943.1, from coordinate 18,019,558 downwards.
CGGAGGCAAGACGTGCCAGCATGGCTTCATAGCCCATGTCTGGGAGATTCCAACAGCTGTTTCCATGAGCCCGGGGAGAGAGAGAGCGTCGAGTAGGATGCCTTCTGCCATCACAAGCTCCTCAAGGTGTTTATTAAAAAAATGTTAATGCCATCAGCATAACACACACATCAAGACTTGGTCCTTGTGACAAGGATCTGGCAGTGCCCAACTGTTTCCACTTGTGGGATGGTCTGGAAGTGCATGCTGGTTTATCACACCCACACAGCAGAAGGTAGGCAACATACTTCTCTGAAGTCCCCGAGGCCACGAGAGATTTAGTTTAGATGTCTTAGCATCTCCAGCACTGAGAAATATTGATTGAGAATCCTAAATAAAAGGGAGAGCTATTCAAAAATTCACTTTAGTACAAGTGGGTACACACATGCTGACCACAAACACACAGTCTCTTTCGTCTTTCTCCCTCTTTTTCTCCAAATCCCAGTATATAATGTTTTAGTCATTTCAAAACTATTCTTTAATTCATGCTGACTGTAATGATATGTCGGCCAGCTGAACCCATGGTCCTACACTGATTTAGCCATGTCAAGTGGAAGGCCAAGTTAAAGGGGATTTAAGTAATTTATGATTTCTATCGACCTCTATCGGCAACTGAGGAATTGCATCAACATCCCTGGGTCTCCTCAAAAGGTTACAGTTACTTGTACTGCAGAGAAATATAAAACTCACAATTTCATCATAGAAAGGTCGCTCATCCAAAAATCCAAAAATGTCTGGAAAGTAGATAATACATCATATCGCAATATTATTTAAGGCATTTGTTCAATTCAACACTTAGGTGTTATAAAACTATTGCAAAATCTTATTGATATGTACTAAATGCTTGTTGAATCATCAGATGTATAAATATCTACCTTTAACATGCAAAACCTGCTGTACCCAAGCAAATTTGTGGGAGTTACTTCATTAAGCTATAAATTCTATTTCAGCTGGAGATGATGCCATATGTTTATCTCAACATAGATGCAATCCTTTTTTGAGATCCTTTTTATCTGCTAGTTCCCTGTCATTTGAAATAAATACTTTGCATGTTCCCATGCATATCAGTTCCCTTTCATGCAGGCAGCTGGAGTCAACGCAGTGTATTCAGCTTTCAATGAATAAATAATTTAGCTACATTTTAGTAGTGACAAGGTTTGAAGTGTAAATCTATGGTTTTATTTGCTGGTTATTACTGAATAAAATTATGCATTAGTATTAAAATTGCTTAGATTTTATTGAATTCAATTATATAAAATAAGCAATGAGGAAGGTCAAAGAAAAAGACGACAACATATTTAGACATGAAATCACAAAATGATCTGTTATTAGCTTTCCTTTTTTTACATTCCAGATGATATTGACCTGCCCGTTTGAAAGGGCTTTGGGTGCATGCAGGTAAGCAGCAGTGCAAAAAAGTATTTGCTGAAATGCAGTCTCGAAAACATCAGCTAACAACGTTAATGTTTCAGCCTATTATTACATTTGTTGAATTTATCTACAGTCCTAACTAATGACTGCTGCATGGAACAGGAAGTTTTCAACCACTATCTTTTTATCCATTATCAAGATATCCTGGCCATTGCCCCTAGAAACTATGTCAGTCAACCTGCTTATGGGTTCTGCAAAAAGGGGTTTAAATTTTGTGGCCTGAAAAGCTAATGTCAATTTATGATGCTAAAAGTCTGTCTAGTCTTCCAGCTATGGAAAACAGCTTAAAAATATACTTCATATTGTTGCCCTAAATTAATCTTCTCGCTTGTTATTAATGTCTTTGCACATGACTTTAGTAGGATTCAGAATTAAATACTACGTTGATGAACGTAAGGCATTGCCATGAGCAAAGTCATATTACCCAAATTTAAGGGTTGGCTGACAAGATACTTGACATGATCTTGTCCCCGTTGGCTGTGATTCAGTTTACCTGAGGGCAAAAAAAAAAAAAAGCAAAATCCATTGCCAACAAATTAAATTAAACTATTTCTATCTGACATGTGCTACAGTGGTGCTGGAAGACTGCTTTTAGTTTTATGTGCAGGTAAGATTTTCTTTTTGATCTGCTGACAGACATTTCCTATGGAGCCCTATTAAGGCAATTATGAAGGCTTTCAGCTTTGTTATAATATTCCTAAATAATATCAAAGCTCTTAATTACTTTAAATTGTTGCTAAGAAAGTGATATTTCCACATATATAAAATTGTATGCTCAAAAGAAAGTCTAATTGCTTTTCAATTTTCAATGGGAAAAATATATTACATATCCTAATGGCAAGGTGATTGTTGGGTTAAAACACTACTATACAGAGAAAGAACAAAAAGCACACCCACGCGAAGCACAAGATATAAAGAGGCTCGGCACCACCGCAAACTCGCAGCTCTTACCTTCTTTAACAGTGTCATTACTGTGACATGTGTAAATATGCAACGTTACTACTAATGAGAACAGAGAGTAGCCTACAGAATTGTCAGTGTCATCATCAGTGCCCCGATGAGCACAATACTGTATGGCAGACACTATGTCACAAGTAACACGGACAGTTCATTCAACACCGTCTGACTATCAGCACTAAGTTGAGAGCTAAATTCATCAGTGTGGCGTTAATTAATGCCTGCATGATTGAATGTGGAAGGGACGCATGGGAAAGATAATACACACCTACAGGTACAATGCTGGCTCCACTCAAAGATATGATGATTAATTTATTCCTGTCTTCTGCTACAGAAATTAAAAACGGACATGCTGGATTTTTTTGTGTGTGTGTCAAATGCTTGCTGAACAAAACAAGTCCTTTTGACAGAAGATTAGCAGCTTCTTGGTGAAAGGCATTGCATTTGCATTATTTAGACAGCTCCGAGTTGCATCAACAGTGGACTAGAGAGAGACAGACATGAACACATGTTGTTCCTAACTTTGGCTTTTTGATTGTAACAGATTGGTAAGGAAGGAGACTATTTGAAACTGGGTCTCTGGAACACCTGCTTTGAGGTTAGGGTTAAATGGGATTGCTCCCTTTGAATCATTTTGATGACCCACCGCAGCTGAGTCTGCAGGTTGTCCTGCTTGCTTTAAAGAGTATTTTGTGCCTGAGATTGAGTAAAACTCAGGGCTTTATCTGACTCGCACACACAAGCGAGTATGCACACACACACACACACTGCACCTTAGACACAGACTGGATGGTAGGTGACTGTGTAGGGAAGTCTCTGAAGAAGGAGCAATTGGTTTAACCAAATTAAGTCTTTAAAGGGATGAAAGATTCTGGGAAGCAAGTGTGACATTGCTAATTTAAGAAAGCAGAGAAACAAATAAGTCACTAGGATTGCTTTGATCTATTACATTCAGGCATTAACAAAAGATTCTCCATCTTTCTTTTTATAGTGTAAACCAATAGAGTAAAATTTTACAGCATTAAATGAAAAACAGAAATAAACAGTGTTAGTATAGTTATACCTGAAGTATACAGGAGATTGATATTAATACAGACTTGCCTAGATGTAAATTTATAAGCTAAAGGCTAGTAAGTGTTCAGCGATTCAGTTATTTCCCTGTTAACCTTTCAGTTCCCAGCAGATTTGTTGTGTAGTGTAAAACAGAGCTTGATTAATGCTGCTCAGGGGTTCTTGTATAAAAAGTATGACCCCATAGTCGCTTGACAGTTGACATAAGGTGACCAAAACAGCAAAGACAGCTTTCTATTTTTATGGATTTTTTTTTCCTCATAAAGATTTCATACCGGCTTTATTTTCATTATACTTATCCATCAAATGTGTTTGGGACAAAATGCAAGTCATCAGAATTATCGGCTTGATCCATCAAAACCATACACCATCCATCAAATCATTGTCTTTTAAATCTACAAAAGACCCCTGACAAATTTCCCTATTAATATGTTTGAAAGTCTCAAATAATACCATATATTTGACTGTAATACACTACAAATATAAGTAGAGACTAATGGTCTACCAGGCTGGCTGATACAAACCCAAGGCACCACCCCTGCTTTTCGCTGTTTATCACCACATGAGCTCCATCTGTAGTCAAAGCCTTCATTGGTGACATGTGGCCTGTCCATTATTGCTCTATTAAAAGCCGTGTGTGTCAATGGGACTCATGCTGTTCCATAGCAAATAGGCGTCTTGTATTCTGGCGGAGAGATTAACAACATCAAGCACAGTGACTTCTTTTAATGTCAGTCTTCCTTTGATACTTGGCACTTGCATTTGGGTGTGATTGAGATTAGATCTTACACAAGTAAGAGTACGATGATACTCTATAAAAGAGGGTGATGCCCCTGACATTTGAAACAGCTTCTTTTGACTGTGTTGGCATGATAATTATTTAATAAGAAGTTTTCTCAAGTTTGCACTTAACTGTGCTTCTTTCTTTCTGTTTGTGTCAGGTTGTCTTCGGCTTCCATGACAATCTTTCACGCACCTTTTTTTTTCCCCTCTCTTTTAAAATCTGATCTTTTTGTTATACTCCTAAACTAATTTGCCTACCAGCTTTCACTTGTGGATTTGAAAATAAAAATTGGCGCACAACCTGACACATACCAGCATACTCTTACATGCACAGTCACAAAGGCAAACAGACATGCAGCACCTTTATTTTCACTCTCTGTTTTTATCTCCCCCGGTACGTCCTTCAGCCTATTTTTTTGCCATAGCCTGCTACCACCTGAGGGGTGGCAGAAAGGTGGTAATGGAGGGCTGACTGAGGCCTGTCACTTCATGCTCTTTCACCCTAGGGACTCTGAGTGGGAAAGTAATGGCTAGGCCTGCCAGATGTAGCAGTCACTTTTAATCAAGTGCATAGCTGTCACTCTGCCTGTATTGATCCCGGTGAAATCCCCAGGGAGGCTGCAATCGGACCGGTTTCTACACCACAACAACTTTTCTCTCGCCTTTCAAACAACTCCCCATGTGGTGGCATCTTGGCCAGGTTAATCATAATCCAGATTTGCCACGAAAAACAAGCAAGCACAGAAAACAGGATTGGACAGGGTCACTGCCCCTGCCACTCGAACACAGTCTCCTGGTGCATGTCAGTACTTCATGTGAAACAGATATCTGCATATTATCCATGTCACTGAGTGTCTTTATGTCTGTGGTAAGATTCATGCATGAGTATGCGTATCTAAAGACAGCATGTCAACTGTATTAGTGTTACAAGCTTAGTGTGTTAGAGAACTTGAGTATATCATTTAATCTTCATATTGTTTGGATGCAGGGTTTGTTTAAAATATCATTGAGGTTAAGTAGACACTGGGAAGTCATATTTGTCTTGTTTTCACTTCACTCAACGGGAAATCATGCTATTGTGAGAGTGAGTGAGAGTCGGGATTTGGCACCTGGCTCTTTACTTTTTTTCAGAGATCTGTTGCAAGGCTCTGGTTTTATTGTTCATTTGCTGAGGCCACAGGGGCTGACTATTACTGGGTCATAACTCGGCGGGATGATGAGGGATGAATTCTAATGTGGATCCATCACTGATAGGAATAGTAGGGAGGTGGTAGAAATGATGGAGATGGAGGACTCATGGGCTAGATGGGAATAAAGTGTGTCATGGCCACACATGCAATATAAATGGGTACACAACATAGAAATGCACATAAACAAACATGTATGCAGGTGCATGTGCTGTTCTGGAAATGCAAACCATGACTAAGAATGTCCATGTTTACATTTAAGCACAGATGAAACTGAGTCTGGCTGTTTGTTGTAGACTTTATTCCAAAGATAACCTAAGAAAATTGCACCCCACAGACAACAAACTGTGGTATGGGGGTCACTTTTCTTTCTTGTGCAGCACTTTTCTATTTTTTCACTCATCTCACAAAAACACTGTTTGTGTGTAAGGATCATAGCTTCCTGGAAAAGAGAAATGGGAGAGCAGTTGCAGAATAATCTGTTCCACCATCTAGACACATGGTTGATTCCATGTGGTAAACCTTACTGACAGATCCTTAGAGTAAGAGTAAAAGGAAAGGTATTAGGCAATGACATGTGAAATAGAGGGCAGACTGTCGAGCCCCCTGCATTGCAGATGTACTCCACTGCGCAATAGTGGACAGACAACACTGAACAAGGCAGTGTGAAGACACTGTTTTAGTGTATTTGGTAAAGACCCTTTACAAAAATCTTCTGAATTATAGCTTCAAGCTTGCCACAAGAGGGAACTTGTGACCCAATATGAAGGAAAAGATTTGTATAAACAAAAGGACAAATGATAATGTAAAATGATAAATCTGACATTTCCTAACTACAAAGCATTCAGAATGTATATTTTCTACACTGAGGAGGTTATGGCAACTTGACAATTATTGTTTTATTGCTGTAGTGATATAGTTCACTATTCCCAGCTTTCTATTAGGGCAGAATAATTTCAAGTTGTAGATTTTTAGTTCAGTTTGGATTAAACTTTAATGATCCCTGCAGGGAAACTGGGTTGTTTCAGCTAAGGAGAATAAGATATAGCTAATAATAATAATGCAACAGAGAGTACTGGGAATAATTCAATAAGTCACCACAAGCTGAACTTGCAGAACATAATAGTGGGAATGAATAAAAATCATAGAATGTGTGCAATGGCGGGTTGATGTGGATGTCCCTTGTATTGCTTTTTATTCTGGCTATAGGAGAATAAGTGCAGCCACAAAGTTTTTCAGGGATATAAATATGTATATGCAAATATAAGTCAGTGTCATCATGTTTAAGATACAGTGTCAAAGAGGATATATTTTTTCTTCTTCTTCTTTTTTGTCAGAGTATCTCATTATGTAATGCACATCACAAGAAATTGCTGTAGTCTGCACAGCTCCAGTATAATACAAGCCATCTCTGGTGACTTAGGGAGAATGCAGGACGAGTGGGTTCTGTCTTTGGGATTTGCAACCGAAGTATCAGCCCTTGCTTTCTTACAACACACTGTTGCAGAATCCCTCTCAATCCCCCTCATGGTGGAACAAAGATTTTGCAGTGCAGCTCACATTAAGTCAGCAGGAAAAACCAACAAAAAGGCACGGCTCCTCCAGCGCCTTCTGTCTTTTCTGCAGGAAACAGACCAATGGCTCTATTAAAGCAGCAGCGGCACACACCCTGGGTAAAATAGCTGTCAGATTTGTCACTTTCAAATGACATACCTATTAGAAGCTAATAAAACCCCTGAGCTAAGTTGAGCCAGCCGACACAAATCAAGGCTACAATTCAGCAGAAGGGTGAGATGTTGAGGTGAAAGAGAGGAGGATATTTCTTCGCTTTTGTGTAAGCTTTTGTTTGCCTGTTCGGTTGCTGTCAAGTTAGACAATGCAGTTCCCGGAGAGTCTAATCGATGCTGCAAATGTCAAAGACTGGCTATGGTTGCATGAGGCCAAAACATGACTCGCTGTGTGGTGTTGTTATCTGCTGGACAAAGACTTTGACAGCTGATGCCTAGTCCTGGGGTATGAGCCAACATCTACAGGCTAAGCTTTGTCTTATACAGTGAAGTCTTCTTATCCACTCGATGCCAATGATCCCCCTAATCTAAAAGGTTCTGTTAATCAGGAAAATCTCTCTCTTCTGCCTGCTTCTCTGTGTGAGGTACATGTATCAGTAACAGCAAAGCTTTTGTCAATAAGTGGCAGGTATGTTAGCCATGTCATTTGGCAAGCATTGGATTTACAGTTGTAGAGCTTTGTAATTACTGCTCAGACACAGTTGCTTTCATTTTGGTGGTAATTATGTTTGTTCTTTGAAATCTTCATCACATTGATTTGTTTACATAAGCTGGAATGTATGCACACATGCACGCACACATGCACGCACACATGCACGCATACATGCACGCACACATGCACGCCCATTCACAAACATACACGCTCAAATCCATTGTAATTCAGGGAGTATCTACAGTTTAGATTGCAGTGTCATGTCATTAAGACAGCCCCCTCCCAAGGGTACCATTATTGTACAGATGCACAGTAAAATACACACACACACACACACACACACACACACACACACACACACACACACACACACACACACACACACACACACACACACACAAAGAGAGTGAGGATGTGAGGATACATTAATTGGGTTTACTCAAGAGACTACTATTTAAAATGCATTGTACTGAACACCAAAATCGAACTCCCAAGCCTTCACTGTTGTGACGTAAGTTTTCAATATATCATTGTAGATTTTATCGCTGCAATAAAAGTAGATTGGTCTTTCCTAAAGCAAATAAAATTTCACTAGCATTGAATTAACAATGGGAGTATATAAATTTAATCAATCAATACATTGATTAGCAATTATGCAATGGCGGCAGACCAGAGCATAAAAAGAATGAGGACTAAACTGACCATGAAAATAGTGGACATGCAACAATGAACTCGGTTTTAAGGAAAATTTGAGAAAAAAAAAAAACTCTTTTGTGATGCACTACTCCATAAAATTAAAGGAACACTTTGAAAACACATCAGATCTCAATGGGGAAAGAAATCATGCTGGATATCTATATTGATACGGACTTTACAATTCATTGTTTAATGAAAATGAAAATGAAAGACACCCCAAAAATCATATGGCAGATCAATCTATTTTGCCAAAATTTCCCTGCAGCAACTTAAAATTTTACTCGGCAGTTTGTATGTGCTTGTATGTATGCCTGCTCTTAATGAGACAATGGATGGTGTCCTGAGGGATCTCCTCCCAGATCTGGACCATGGCCGCACTGAGCTTCTGGATAGTCTGAGGTGCAACCCAACAGTATCAGATCGACCAAAACATAATGTCTAGATTCAAGTTAGACAAATGTGGAGGACAGTCAAGTGTATCAGTTCCTCCTTCATCCTCCATGAACTGCCTGCATTCCCTTGCCATATAAGGCTGGGTGTTGTCATGCACCAGGAGGAACCCAGGACCCTGACAATGGGTCCAAGAATTTCATCCTGATAACGAATGGCACTCAGGGTGCCTCTGCCTAGTCTCCAGAGGTCTGTGCCTCACTCCATGGATATGCCTTCCCTGACCATCACTGACACACCACTGGTCATGCTGAACGACACTGATGTTCTTGTAGTGTTCTGGGATACTCAGTCTGTTGCTCCTTGAACAAAAGAGCAGACACCAGCCCTTCTGATGGGTTTACGTACACTGAGACCTTGTTGCTAAGATGTCATTACCTACCAGAAAGAAACAGTGCAGCAACAAATCTTCCAAGCTTGAGTTCTTGGGAGTTAATGGTTCTACGACAGCATGTTGGGAGGAATAACAGAACTCAAGCTTAAAAACACATACATACCATGCCTTTGTGCTTAATTATATTTTATTTTCAAGATATATTAACTGAAAAAGTCAGACTACTGCTTACAAAAGTTTTGATGTTATATTTCATTCTAATGTTTTGATTTGATGAAGTGAAAGCCATTTACATGATTTAGATAGTTATTATAAAAGCTCATCATTAGCTCATCTTTATGCGCTTCTTTGTGTCTTTTAATGTATACTCTAGTTCAAAATATTTTTCAACAACAGTGCCTCGGGATTACCAAATACAAGGAAAGAACATCCATTCTATCTCTATCTGTTCTATCCCAGACTTTTAGTGCCAAAGAGAGAAACAACTGGCCTGTTGCTATCCATCTCTTCCTGTACTTGAGGGGCTCTAGGTGATAAATTCAACTCTTACCAAAGCCCACTGGCAAGACACCAAGCACATGTTGTCCCAGAACAAATGCTTTTAAAGTGTATATTGTTCAGATTTTAGTGTTGTGTTCAGCATCTGGTACCTGCTTCAATCACTGGACTGTCATATTATTATCTGTCATTGCTTCCTCTAGACTGCAGGCTGGCTGATTACACCATCTCCTGCTACACTTTTCCCCCAAAAGTGAAACTTCAAGGTTTCAGCTTGGTGCCTAAATATTGCAGGGATTCTACAAATCAAAGAACTCCAAGAAACTGTCTTTCAAGTAACGGTTAGAATGAATTTACTGTTATGGTGTGGTTATGTTTAACCTAAAAAGAAAAGAAATTTCCAACATGTTTCACCATATAAGCTTTCATTAGGGACAGATATCACTGAAACAGTGGCAATCTTTCCTTGCCTTTCTCTTTCCAAAGATACCAGGAGTCTTCAAACATAGTTTAAAACAGAAGTAATTAAGCCTAAATATGCTGATAGATTTCTTCCCCTTCACCTCACAGTTATTCTATTTTGTTGGTAATAAAAACAAGCAAATAATAACTAACTTTTTTTCATTTTTTTAATTTTTGTTCTGTAATTTAATAAAATGCAACAAAATGTGTCACTATGATGAAAATGGCAAGTTCAAGTACTCAATATTCATAAGTAGCACACTGCAAAGTAGTTGTATGTGGTAATTATTTACATCTATTAGTAATGTTAATGTTAGCTATGGTATCTTCATGAGATGGTTTGAATATATATGTATGTATATATGAATATATATGCTCCATTCAGATTTTAATGGTCAACATGGCGGTTTTCATAGTAAAGGTTACCAAGCCCTGTTGTAGCCTACAATATAAATATATATAAGGCTCCTTTTGAGATAAGAAAGCAATATGTAGGAGCATCAAGAAAATCCACCCTACCAGACCAGAAGATGGAAAGTGGAGGATGTGGAGGGGAAGAAAGAAATCAAGAACCCAAAAAACACATTAAACAGGGCCAGAAATCAGCTGCGATCAACATCTCTTGCTAAGCCAAGTTTGAGGAGAGCATTCAAATATTCTCCAAAGGCTTGTCTTTTGCCCCAGCCTACTATGTGTGAAGGAATCAGATAGCAAGATTGATTTGTTTTGCTTCTAAATTAATTTGCACCTCGAGGCTTGGTATAAGTGAACTCCCACTGCATCTACAAGTTCCATAGACACCGGTCAGATGAAATCTTTTAACATTAGACAACACTATCAAGCTAAAAGTGCTTTTGCCCCCTTGACCAAAGAGCTGCGTTAAATACATTTGCAAATTAAGTTAATTTTGATATAGAAATTTTATTTCAGAACAAAAGGCCACCAAAATATTTTAAAGAAAAAATGTGTCCTAGAAGAACTGTCAAATAATGAAAGAATTTCTACCAAGAAAGCAGACGAAGCTAGCACTATTGAGGTCTGGATTAAAGACATGTATATTCAGCTCATTGGCACTAATTAACACTGAATAAATATCTTGACTTAAATTGGGACTTGGACATCTCACTGCATTTTTATAAACCTTGCTTGTCTTTTGAGGTGCATTTATATTATTTGTAATTAGTCCTCATGTGTTCTTTATTCTTCTTCTTTTTATATCTAGATGTTGAATCCTTATACTTAGACTTTACAGTTTGTCCAAGATTGAAGACTTTTATCAGGGGAACAACACTAGAAAACAGTTATATTTTCACACTGTGCATGCTGAAATCCACTGGAGTTTGCTTCTTTTAGGTTAAACAAGATTATGCCATTAAAATAAAGGCATTTAGAGTTATTTGAAAGCTGACTTTTAAGTTTAGATTTTATATGGATCCCTTCCAAAGAGCACCAAAGTTTTGAAATGAAGAAGTCAGCAAATGTACAAGTAATTATAATTAGCCAAAAGTTTCAGTGTGCACCTAATGCTCAGTTTTCTACTTTTCCCCCCTACTTTTCGCTCTGTATAATGTCAATGAAAGCAAATATCGCTCAAATGGACACACATCTCCAACCACCAGTTTTAAATCTTTAGTTTAAAAGGGGCAGTCGATCACAAGAAAGTTGGTTTTCTCATTGTAATTTTGGGCTATTCATTATTTTGAACCGTTCTTTTTCCAGGGTGGCATGATGGTGGAATGTACAGCAAACTTCAGGGATAGTCCATTAAATTTTAAGGAGACCCAGTTTCCTCAAACAAAGCAATATCATAAAATAACACAGTCATTATAATTCAATGCAATATATTTTGAAATAGCCTAATAGTTTTATCATTGTCTGTATATAGTCAACAACTAGCTCTCAAGTAACATTTAATTCAATAGTAATTCAATTATTTTGACTATGAATTTTCTCTTATAATAAAATAAAATAATTTTACAGTCAAAATAAAAAAAAAAACCTTTGAGAAAGTGGTGTTGCATAATTTAAAGAAATCCAGTTTTCTTTGCGCCTAAGTATGTTTCACATGTACATAATCTCAGGAAATATTACCGCTTTCTACATATTAACGAACTTCTTTCCTTACTGTAAAAAACTGTTTCTCTTTCATCTCTAAATTTTCTCTCAATTTAGAGATAATCAGTATTCTGCATACAGGCTCAAATATTTAAATACATCCACACTAACATCTGGTTAGATGTCCCTTAGCAAGTTCCACCTCGACCAGAGGGTTTTTGGTAGCCATCAACAAGCTCCTGGCGTAATTCTGACTGGATAGTTGATGACCTGGCCACAGATAGAAGAAGATGGATGGGTGGATATTTGAAGACTCTTCTTGGCACGATTGGCCAATTTCATTTAAATTGGTTTCCTGGCATGGACTTTGCTTTTAAGTATAGTCTACTAATTTTTAATGGGGATGAGTTTGGGGTTTTTGGATGTTTTTATCATAAGTATTCATTCTAAACCCAGTTTAGATGTGTGTTTGGCATCATTGTCCTGTTGGAACATCCAGTTGTATCCAAGTTTCAAGAATCTAGCTTTTGATTTGAGATAAAGTTGAAGGATTTGGAGGTAGTTCTTCATTCTTCATAAATCTATTGTCTGTGCAAATATTCATAGGTGAAGAATTGACATTATATTGCCCAAACTACACTGGTGGGTCTCCAGGTGTCTGTGTCTTTGTCTGCAGTAGTATAATCACCATGTGAAGGCGTATTCTCTGACATGTACTTACTTATTTACCTGATACAAATTGAACTAGAATTTTAAGCATTGGCTATAATTTTAGTATGCTCAACCACCCACAAGCTTTTACACACAATAAGTTCACCCAACATCTGCTTGATGTCTTTGCAAAGAGACCGTCTTCTCCCTTGTCCATCCTGCATCAACCTCTCAGGAGACCCCTTGCCACCTGTGACAAATGCAAACACACACACACACACACACACACACACACACACACACACACACACACACACACACACACACACACACACACACACACACACATTGCCTTTCCACCACATGAATAATGCATATTCAGGCAGTCGGTAGTGAGCTAATGAGTCAATTGCTTAGCGAGCATGGAGAGACAGACACTGGTGTGCTATGATGGTTATACCAACCCGTCCTGTTGCTCAGATTGTACTCTGCACCAGATGTCCAAGGTGCAGGGTGATGAATTATGGGTCATCCCTCTCGCCCCTGTTCTGCAGTGTCACCACATAGGAGGCAAGAGCATGTGGTTTGGCGCATGTGGTTATGTGTATGTGTGTCTGTCTTTGGTCAAGGATGGAGAACCATTTGTGTGCGCATCCTAACTGCAATTCTTTATCTCTGTTTAGGGCTTATGCTATTTCCCTTTGCAACTGAAACTTAATCATTTGTACTACTGGGGAAAATATGTCTGTGTTGGTGATCATACGAAGTAACTAAAATGTAGTCTGTAAGTCTACAAAGAAATGATCAGCTGTGAATATGTGATCATCTTTGATGGTCCATCTGACTTTTTTCCCCTCGGTTTTACAGCTTATGATCATGTTTAAAAGAACATATCTGACCTATTTAATCAAAGGAGCAATGCTTACAATAACAGAATGGCTTATCAACTCTTGACACAATTTGAGAGATAATAAAAGCCACAAATGATTTCAGGATATGTATGCCAAGAAACAGCACAAGCCACGACCACAGATACAGTACAGTTAGAGGATTTAAAGTGTGACCAAAGCAACTATTGAAGTCACAAAGTGCTTGTGACAATTGAAGCTGATTCCCTTCTCAAGTCCACTCAGCCACTTTAACAGTCTTTCAGAGTAGAGAAAACTTCTCCCAGTGTCAGAGTGAAACACTGTGTAAAGAGCAAGATTTCATTAATAATCCTTTCAAAGTGAAATGTCTGCCTTTGCAGTTTTAGTGTGATCCTACTGACAGTCAGGGCAGACTAGGAGGCCAAGTTGTAATTGGGGTGCTTGAGCCAGCATATAATGCTGCAAGAAACTGTTAAGCATATTTAAACTTAGTCAAGTGCATTTTGTGGGGAGATTTTTCTAACCACACTATACATGGTTCATCAAGCAGCTACATTAGGTTTCCGTCATGATTCAGTATATTTTTCTTTCTCACTGTGTGCTTTTAGGGTTTTGTTTGAAATTACTGTAGTTGTACAAAAATCAGGAAGCACAGATGAGGCATGAGTTTAAAAAATGTTAGAGACCGAAGCAGCTGTTTTCAAATATATGTCTAGATCCTTTGGTTCTTTGTATCATGGATTATGTTTTCTTGATTTGTTACTTTTTGTTAATTGTAAATTGTTCGGAAAGCATGAACAATAACTCCAGTCCTTTTGGAAAAGCATCAGTGAATGCCACTGACATGGCTTTTAGTCTGAGCATACACAATACGTCTAATTGTGCTACCACACTAACAATTAGTGGAGAATCTCCCATGTAAATATGCTCTGCGCCACAATGTCTGGCTCCGCCTGACCGAGCTTTATTAGCTTTAGGTGCCAGGAAGATGTGAATATTGATTAGCAAACTGCTTCATTGAGCTCACTCCAAACAACTACATTCTCCTGATTCATAATTCAAAGAAGACATTTAGATGAGCACTGACAAATGTAAATATTCCCTAATAGATAGGACTGCCAAAATAATAATTGCTAACAAAATAATCCAGCACTGGCCTTGGTTATACAAAAAAAGCGCTTACATACTCTCCTGCTGTAACCTCGACAGTTTTGCACAAATTAATTTAGAAAATTGTAAGGGTTTTACAAACCCACATAATGAGTCACTATTTGAAGAGATAGTTCTGTGTCAATAGAGATTTACTGTCGCCTATGATTTCATTATGCATGCAACAGTCATTCAAAACTCACACAATCAACATGGCCTTTATCTGTCTATTTACTTTGATTTTTGTAAATGGGGTTCTTGATGCTCCACCACCCTTCAGTCTGAGCCAAATCAATGGTAGCTAACATCATATGATTCATGGCTTCACTGTAGAACTTTATCACAAGGGTACTTAATTACTTAGAGCTTCCCACTGAAAGGACAAACTAGCACAGAAGATTTGTCAGTTGTCTCATACACAGTCATTGAAAAGTACTGCTAATTAATTATAACTAATTTACACTGGTGCTCTTGATAAAGCAATTTCAAAAAGCAGGTTTCAGAATAGTCCTTAAAAGCGTGGATTAGATTTGTTATTAGAAATGCAGGTTGGTATTAATGAAAAATATATCTTTTGAAAAATGTGTATTATATGATAAATAGTCATTCTCACTGTTTTTCACAGGGTTCCTTATATATGAATAATTTGTGCAAGTATCATACCTTACTGTTTCTGACTCACTAATTCAACAGGGACTCTCCCTCTGCTTAAGACCTTTGCTCCAGTGCTGAGAACAGTTGAACTGGGATTCAGCAATCTTTCAACCACACTTGTCGGGTTACAAATGCCACTGAAGGATGAATTATTGCCTTAGTTTGATATGCATCTCTGACCTTTCCAGGTTAGTTGGACTGCACTATATTATAGCTCTTTTTTTAGGTTGCAATTAGAGTTAATAATTATATAATTATACAATGCTATGTTTTGATTATTTTTAATTTAACTAAAACATTTTTTAAACAAGGAGTAATAATGGAATCCCACACTTTCAGAAGAAAGGAGAGCTTGGCATTATTTAAATATATCTATTCATTATATTTTTATTATATTTAGTTTAGTTGTTTGCTGTTAAGATTTGCTGTGGGATAGTGTTTATGAACAAAAATGCAGTATGAGTCATGAGCAACTCTGTGAAGCCACACTTAGGCAAAGTGCTCCATTGAGTGAAATGCTAATGTTTGCATAACAATATGTTCGTAATGACAATGCTAATATGAATAATGGGACAAAAGGTGGTGAAACAGAATCTCCAATCACTACAGTGGAGATTCACTGGTGATTCACTGGTGATTTGATCCCCAGTCAAGTATTCTTTGGGGAGACAAATTAAAGTTGTGCATTTGCAGAGTGATAGTTTTTAGGTTTTTAAATAAATTCGTTTTCATTCATTCGTTTTCAAGTTTAGTGAAAATTAAGTGAAACTAATTTTATGCCATGTAAACATTCTATTCATGAAATCAAATTAATCAAAGCCTCCTGATGCTTGTTGTGCTGACCACACTTGCCTCTGACTTTATATTGGAAGGTAAAGTCCTTACAATGTTGAGAAGGAAAACTCCAACAAATCATGTTGTACAAACATTTACTTGACAAAAGTGGGAATAAAAAACTCCCCTTTAACACGGAAAAATCTTCAGCAAAACTATGCTTGAGTGGGGCAGCCGTCTCTCATTACTGGTTGTATAGATATAGATGTGTATTCATATCAAATTCAAATCTCAATGTTTCTATTGCGACGAATGCAATTCATCTTGAGAGGAACGTGAAAGTCTTCATTAATTTTCAATGTAACACATGCAACAGTTGTTGCAACCAGGTGGTTTTGCGCAAAGAAAACTAAGTGGCTCACCATTGTCAGCTTTGTCCTTAGGTTTCATGGCAATGAAAATGAATAGTTTTTGAGCTATTTAATGAACTTGCAGGCTGACAAACCAACACATTGTGTAACCAACTCTCTTGTCGCTTTTGTGTGCATTGGAAATCCAAACAGATGCTTTTATGAATAAATGTCAGAGAAACTGAGTGCCAAGTTTTTTGAACCACCATCATGAAAGATAATCAAAGCTGCACCTCTAACCAGAAAATGAACAACTGAATTAAAATGTTTTGAATAAAAATGCACCCTAATACAAAGAAAGACCAGCACCAAAGGATGATTGCAGGAATCATATCATGTTGCAAATGACACTACAATGACAAGAAAAAAGTAGCTTCAATGAGCAGCCCAGTCAGTAAATATTTAATTCAAGTTCCTGAAGTGCTTTTTTCTTTTAGTTCTCAGAGTCATCAGATGATTCTGGGTCAATACTCGCCTCGAGCGGTAGAATTTTTGTCATAGTTAATGACATGAAAAAATTGCTTTAACCAAAAAGGGGCTTACAGTTCCAAAAATGCCCACAGTTTTCCTTTGATATGCCCGCATGCTGTGGGATCAAGCTAAATAATTCATCATCAAAACATATATCATACAAATACATGTTGAAAATCAATTTATTGTTTCACCAGTTAATTTCGATACATTTCAATAACCATCAATTTTTGATAGTAATGGTAATAATTACTGATAAGTTGTCATTGCTGCAGTGTTTTGTTTTGCATTTCAAAGCAGGTCCCTCAAAACAGTATTGCCACTACTTTGATGCAACTTGCCAATGTCCCTTATAAACCAGCACCAGCTTCTTGCCTGAGATCACTGAAAGAAGCAAAAATAATAGATCAGCACAATTTAGGCCAATGGCAGGAGGGCACAATGTTTACATCTTAATTATTAATCAAATATCTTTTTAAATGATATTACTGCTCATGGACGTTATTTATTGCTATCTATTACTTATAATATGAGCACGAGACACCACAATTGTGTCTCATTCATTTAATGAACAAATCCAACTGAATCAAAATGATTCATCTGTTTTGTTAAATGAATAAAAATAATATTCATTTTTTTAAATACTTTGCATCTCAGATATTTATCATTGTATAATTAGAGTGAGCCTTATTTATCTGAGAAACTTTCCAAAGGTCCAGATTTTAAATGCAGTATTTGCACTGGCATACCACCTTGCTGTACTTCAACATAAGTTTTTACAGTAGCAATGGGCTTGATGTGCTTGTAAGCAAATATAAAATACACTACAAGTCAAAATAGCTGAAAATCACTGATGACTTATTATTCTTTAGGATTTAATTTTTTGATCATTATTACTATTTTTCCTGCATGCTACTCTCATGTTACCCATTCAAATAACACATGTACAATCCAACCTGTGTCAAAGCGTTTAGTGAAATCATGCATATCATTTGTAAATGTGCTCTTTGTCCTTTAGTATATAAGATGCAATGCCTTTAGGTCCATAATTTGTGGGACAAAGACAGAATTTTTGTGGTTTTGTCTTTGTACGCCATCTCAGTGGATTTTAAATGAAACAATCAATACATATTTGAAGCTTTACTTCAGTTTTTATTCAAGGGGTTTGGACTTAAAGCCCTTTTTATACACAGTCTCCCATTTTCAAAATTAATCGGACAAACTAACTTAATTTTAAATACATCGATTGTTGTTAATATTTGGATGAAAATTCTTTGCATCAATGACTGTGTGAAGTCTAGAACACACAGACATCACCACATGCTGTGTTTCCTCAACTCAGATGCTCTGCCAGGCATTTACTGTAGCCTCCTTCAGCTGCTGCTTGTCTGTGGGTCTTTCAGCTCTCAGTTTTGTATTTAATGACGGAAAAGCATGCTCTATTGGGTTGAGATCAGGTGACTGACTGATTAAAGAATATCCCATTTCTTTGCCTTAAGAACCTCTTGGATTGTTTTTGCAGTGTGTTGTCGGTTTCTTATCCATTTGCACTGTCCGATTGATTTGGCAGGATTTGGCTGAATCTGAGCAGAGAATACAGAAATCTGTACACTTCAGAATTCCTCCTACTGCTTCTGTCAGCAGTCACTTCATCAATAAACATTATTGACCCAGTTCCACTGGCTACCATACATGCCCATACAATAATGTTGCCACCAATATGTTTGACAGATGATGTGGTATGCCATAGATCATGTGCTTCTTCTTTCCTTCTCCATACTTTTCTCTTCCCATAATTCTAATACAGGTTAATCTGGGTTTCATCTGTCCAAATAATGATTTTACTAAAATGCACAGGCTCTTTTAGATGTTTTCTGGCAAGGTTTAATCTGGCCTTCTTGTTCCTGAGCGTAACCAGTGGTTTGCAACTGGTTGCAAACACCCTCCTTGATTGTAGGCATTCCTTGTCTGCATCTCTTGATTGATTCATGAAGGGGTGTCTTGATTGGTTGTTGTGTTTTTTTTGTTTTGTTTCGGTTTTTTGTTTTGGGGGAAAGCCCTTATTTGTACTGACATGCCTTTGACCTACCCTAATTTAAAAGATTACAATGAAATCCTATAAAATACAAGTTCAACAATTCATGTATTATGTCTGCCTCATTTGTCATGGATTAGCAAAGGAAGTGACCTCACCAGACGATGAAACTAGTTGTGAGTCAAGCATCCAATTAAGCTTGAGCCTCTGAAAACCGGCGACTAATTCCTGAGCAGTTTATTTTTAGTTTATTCTTGTAAAACCCTTGAATTAAATCTGAAAGTCTGCTCTTCAGTCATATTTTGATTGTTGGATTTAAAATCAACTCTGGTGTTAAAACTAAAAAAATGTCTTTGTCTATAATTTAAAGCCATTTGGAAGAAGAGATTTTTTTTTTTTTTCAAAAACTAAATAATGCTTACTCTTTTACACAGTTTAACCAGTACTTTACCTTTGGGAAGTCCAGGCAAAAAAGAAGTAAAACAAACTGACATGTTTTCCATCCATTTACGTTTAAATAATTTATTTTTACAGTTATTCAATTATTAGAGTCCAGGAAAGAATAGGCTCATAAAACATGGTTTTATTTCCAGAGAGCAAAAATTGATTTAAAACAATGTTTTGATGGTGAATTACATTTGAATCATCATTAAAACATCAGTGCACATTATACACAAGATGGCTCCACAGTGGTAACATAAACCCATCATCATGAGTTTTGCCTTCTTTTACTACTGAGGTTTCATTTCCAGTGATACAAATCTCTGTCTAGTTATGTGAGTGGCCTCAATCCAAGATTTTAAAATATTCATACTTCCCATAATTTACTATACCTGGTAATTTACCTTATTGATTCATGAAAATAATCAAAAGTGTCACAGAACAGTTTAAAACCCATGGGCAACTTTTTTTTTATCAAATCTCTTCCATCCTCCCTGATATCAGAAGCAGTGACTTATCAGCAAGAATAAAGGGAAGAGACAACCTCAGCACTGAAATAGGTTTGCACTAAAGACAGGGAAACCAAAGCCAATATAGATATAAGTGCTATGCATTTAAACATTGCTTTCACTTTTGGTTTAGGTCTTTTCACTGATGGTCATGAAGTGCAGGTAAAGTGAATGTATCCAACATTGGTAGAGTTTATACTTAGAGTCTATGTCAGATTTATATTTTTTACACTCCTCTACAAATGTCTTTTGGTCATTCCTAGCAAAACTTCCTCAAGGTAATCTGAAGGTTTTCTATTGGATCAAGAAAACCAACACACCCCAGGACACGGAGACAGAGCCCAAACTTTATTCAGTTGATTTGAAGAGCTTGTTTAGCAGGGTGTGAATTATGGTCCAACAAAGGCAGGCTTTTACACTGACTTACTGACAAAACCTAGCCTTTTTCTGCATTTATAGAGCCAGGCCACACTGGGTGAAGCTGTTTTTATATCTCATCCTCCTCACATTGTTGATGAACAAGGTCATATGCTGCCAGCTCACTGGCCTGATTGGCATGGAAGGCAAATGGTCTTTTGGGGAGGGAATGAGGAGTTCCTGCACATGCACGCTTGGCTCATGAACAAGGTGTGGAGCTTACCCACATTCTTTGCTGAGGTTTTAGCAAGAAGAAAGGCTGTTTTGGCAGACGGCCCCTTTGACTAAGGCTTCCCCTTGGGTTCAAATGGGAGCAGACAAACGCTTCAAGCACTCAGAACTTGGCTTCAATACAAATCCCACAGAGGAACTCATAAGGCTTCTACCACTGAGTCCCTTTTAGAAAACAGATAAGAAGTCAGTGAGACTCTGCAGTTTGGTTTCACTCTCCACCATGTGGACCACGATGGTGGGCACATGCACCTTCGAGGTAGAGGCTGATCTATTGCCATCCTGCAGAGAGTGCAAAAAAATGCAATATGATTATCAAACTCTCAGGAGCAGGTCCAGCTATTTAGACAAAAACACAGCCATGGAGAGTTTGGATCTGGATGAAAGATTGCCATCTTTGTGTGAGAGGAGTTTTTGCCTCAAAGGGAGATACAGTATTTCTAAGACAATATGATCAGAAAGCATTACAGCCTATTACATGCCATTACTTGTGTGAGTATTGGCTATTTATTGGTTAGCTCAGTAAAAAAAAAAGCTGCACAGAATGTGACTTTTTATCATTTAATAATTTAAATAATACATCAAATAATAAGATATATGCACAATGCATATATGTCGGAGATGTGAAGGTTTGAGTGTAATGGAATAATGTATCCATAAACAGAAAAGCTGTGTAGTGTAATTTAAATTCACAATGACTAAAGTGTCAAAGCATAAAGGTTTGGGCAAACACCAAAGTAGGGTAGGAATGTGTAACAGCCCTAAAAATAATAAATCAAGTAGAATACACAGAAGCAGGCGAATGCATGTGCTTTCTCTCCTTTTTTAAAAAACAGTTCTTCTTCTTTCAAATTCATGACTTAGTCTCATAGTTTTCACAACACTGACTTTTTCTTCTGACTGTACAGGGAGTGCTACTATCCAATACACACCCACAGGGTCAATACAAACTCCCAACAGATGAAGCCAAAAAGATATTAAAACAAGCCCTTTCAACCCCATAAGATTCATGGATGGTTTAACTGCAGTGCGAGTACAGCAGTGGCAGAGCACTCAGTGAAGATGGTAGTGTACCTCCACCTCCAACACATTGGCAACGAAATTGGAAAATATAAACCTATGTATGTGTGGATGAATGGATGGATGGATGGGAGATAGACAGACAGATAGACAGAGAGATAGAGATGGAGAGATAGAATCAAGTATGATTTGGATTTTTATTGACATATTTGCAGAACTATATGATCATATCATGTTGTAGAGCAGGGCGATATGACCAAAAATATTTATCACGATATACATTTGAAAATTTGCGATAACGATATAACTGACGATATAATTGACACTAGACAACATACTTTACAACTCCTCAACTTTATTAGTGCAAAAAAAAAAAAAACAACAACCCATGAATGTATTTTCACTTAAACAAGCAGCTTTTTTATGTGCATTAAAGTTATATAAAAAATTAACAGTGCAAATGCAAATTCCTTGCTGACAGTTTAACCAAAAGGCATTTCCAGTGGAAATTGGCCGACATATCCTCAGCATAACCATGTATAATATCCACAAAACTTAAAAAGAGGTTATACGCACACAATACGGTAATATTATGTTGAAGCACAGTACGTATCACTCCGCCAGGCTCCTACCTACAATAGCCGTAATGCTCCGACAATCCATCAAGCGGTGCGGTTTCGTAGCTTAGCAAAGTTGTACTGAAACATCTGACAGATTTTCGAGCGCCCTGTACCACATAAAATCGTTTCCAGGTCAGTAAACACAACCAGAATTCATACATAAGACACTGTCGATTTTCAGACAAATCAAAGGATTGATTTTAATTAAGTGTGCCGTATTTTCCAAAAAAAAATGGTAATAACGACGGCCCGCTGGCATGCTCTACCAAAAATAGTGCTTTGTTGTATATCTGACGGCCAAACCAGTTCCACACCACTGAAGTTGCAGCATTTTTACAAACCAGTTCTGGTTCATCCGTTTCATTCAATGATCCGCTTTCGCTCTTCTCATTCTGCGTTGCCGCCATGTGCGTATGTAAACAAAGGCACTGCGCATGCGCGTTTTACCCATATTCTATCGCGATATTTCATTTTCTTATCGTTGCCCAACATTACACCGGTATTACTGTGAACGGTATGATATAGCCCAGCCCTATCATGTTGCATAGCTGTGGCTGTGCTAAAGAAGAATAACCCATATTGCACATAATCTAATTTATGACCCAGACTTGAACTGATAGAACATTTCTGGAAGGATCTGAAAGTATGCATCATCATACTCAAAAAGACTTAAGGCTATTAGTGTTGCCATAGGTGCTTCACCCAAGTACCGGGCAAAGGCTGTGATGTCAGAGGCTGGGTCTGTGACTCCTCCCTGTGTGTTTATGTCCCTTTCTGTTCTCCCGTTGCCTCTCCTTGTGTTCCATGCCTCCCCAGTCAGTCATGTGTTTTATGTCTACGTGTTCCATGTTCCATTGTTAAGCTTGTGTTGTTGTGTTTACGTCTCTCCATGTTTCCTGCTTTATTTTGTAAGGTCTAGTGTTTCCATGTTCAGTGTGCTTAGTTTCACTTACCCCTGTATCGTCATCTTCATTTGTGTTAGCTGTGTTTCCCCAGGTGTTTCCACTTCCCTCATTACCCTTTTGTGTTTTTAAGTCGTCTGTCTTCCTCTGTTTATTGTCGGTGTGTCCGTCATGATTCTGTTCAGGTCATGCTCATGTTTCATGTTCATGCTTTTATCATAGTTTCTTGCATGCTCCTGCTCTGAATCATGTTCATGTCTTTTTGTCACTGTCAGCACAGTCTAGTTTTTCCCAGTTTAGGTTTTAGTTTTAGTTTTCACCCCTGGTCATTTTCCCCTTGTTTTTGGATTTAAGTTTTTGGGCTAATAAACGGCTCGCTTTTTGTTATACCTAAGTTTTGTCTTTCCATGTCTGCTCTTGGGTCCGCACCACAAACACACCAGCTGCTCAGCCGTGACAGTATGCACTGATCATGAAGGACCCAGTGACAGTCAAGAAAGAGATAATTCAAAAGGTGGAATCGCTGTGCAGTGAGTGGTTGAAGCTCTCTGGAAAGGAAGCACCAGAGGTCGATGCTTCATCAGGTCCTGACTCGTCTGGTCCTGCTTCGCCCAGTCCTGCCTCGCCACATCCTGAGGTCAACATGTCGTCTGGACTCGCCACAGCCAAGCCTGCCACCGCAAAGCTCTGTCCAGATCCCACCAAGCTCCTTCCAACACCCGCCAGGCTGCAACCAGTGCCCACCAAGCCGCCCGAGGGTCTTTGTCCATGTCTTGCACATCCTGCACGTCCACATACAGCATGGCTTGGCCGTCCACGTCCTGCCCGTCCACGGCCACCTACCAAGCCACAACCAATGCACCATTCGCATGCCAAGCCCCAACTGCCACCTGTTAAGCCAGCCCGTCCGCAGAAACCTGTCAAACCGCCCCAGGATCTTCACTCACGTTCACACCGTTGTCGACCATCTCGCCCACGCCCACGTCTTCTTCTCCGCAGCTTTCCTCGAGGTCATCCTCTTGATCTGCTTGGTTGCCGCCGCTGGCGGCGTGGCAGCCTCCTGATCTGCTCCGTCGCCTTCGCTGGTCCCACGGTCAGCCTACTGATCTGCTCTGTCACCGCCACTGGTCCCCAAACTGTTTTATAATGGACTCTTGTGCTGTCGACCTCCGGGTCGACCTCTCGAACTGTGTAATTATGGACTTGTGTGCTGTAGACCTCAGAGTTGTCCCCTGACATGTTGTTTTTTGGATTTGAATGTGAATACTTCTGTATATTCACAGCTTTTTGAATTTTGTGTAGAATTTTGAGGTGAAAAATGAATTTAATCCATTTGCACTGGATGCGCTGTCTATGTAAAGGATTTGGCCTGTCCAATAACTCACATATGTTTGTATTAATGGGGCTATCACATTTCACAGGCAGTCATACTTGGCATCTAATTAATTTGTCCCTGGACTATTCATAACACAGTTCAGCCAGAACTATGTGGGTGCAGCTCTCTCTGAGGACACTGGTGAGCTACATCTGTCAAACACAAACCATACATTTCTCATTACAGCAGAATTGAAAATAAAATGGAAATTGCAAACTAAAATTCACCTTTTCCAATATTTAACATGCTAGTTGGCTTGTCCACTGGTGCTTTAGTGAATCCCATCCAACTATATGGGGAGAGTTGCTGTTCCAACATTTTCATTTTTGTGCCTGACTCCTTCAGTTCTCTCTCCAAGGACTAAATCCTTGGTCTAATTTATTACTGCTCCAACTCTGTCCCAATACATCACAAGGATGAGAGTTTATTTTTGTAATTTTTCCTGCATTTAAAAGAGCAAAGTGTGAGGCAGTGTGGCAGAACCTTTATGAAACCAGCAGAGGTGACATGTTCCTCCTGGAGCAGCGAGCGAGCTTTCTCAAGTTGGCTGTAAGCATTCGCCACATTATAACTCTATAATGTATGCTAAGCTGTGTCTTTATGAAGGCAGTATTAATGGGTGGGGTCTGTGTAACTGCCTTAAACAAGGGATTAGCCTGTCGCTGATGAGTCGGGACTCTGTGATGGGATTATTTACATTGCTCTGGTGGCAGGGCGCAGGTGTCATTAGAAATACAAATCCCCTAATAAATTTCTGAAATGGGGGGAGTTTCTGAAGTAAGGGGTGGATTGAAGAGAGCGCTCCCTGGAACAATGCTTGTGTCATCTGCAGTCTCACAGAATTTGCAACGTTAATCTGGCTATATTATGAAGTTGAGAGTTAAAAAGTTTTGCTCCACTTTGTTGCCAGAGTGTTTCTTCATTGGCTGAAAGAGAGACTTAACAATGTTCTAATCAGAGGAAATAATAGCCTAGGCTTCAGATGCTGTGAGGGGCTGAGGCACCTGAGTTACAAACTCTTGAAGGGTAAATACAGTAATCCGATCAAACGACCCCAAGTCCTTTCCCTGTTCTCATAATTCCCTGCTTTTAGCCAGGCGCTGGCTTAGCATCACCTCCCTTGGTAAACGCATATATTAACATGCCTTTAATCCTTAACAGAGGGGTGATGATAACACGTGGACACTTTAGAGAGAGCACTTATCCTTTTCTTAAGATTAAGCATCATCGCCTTGACTAATTATGTCCTGTCCATCCAGTAATTAGATATAATTGAGCAACCTTTATGAGATAAGCATATTTACTGGTTGCATTATCAGCTCACATAACAACGGTTAATTTATCTGTTACCATTACTCTCAGCTGAAGGCAGAGGGTTTTTTTATTACGCTAATGTATGAATGCTACACCTTTCTTCTGGTAAAATTAGCTATAGCCGATATTGGGCCTTACTGGACTGAAACTAATGATTTTTTTCATTGCAACTAATCAATCAGTTATTTTAGAGTTAATTCACTGGTCTCTGAAATTATCTAATTATCCAGATTTGATTATCTAATGTCTAAAAAGATGTCTTCAAATTTCTTGTCCATCCAATAGACCAAGCCACAATTATTTATCACATTGAAGCAGCTAGAATTAGGAAAAAAAATTCCCCACAATCCACATTTATCTAATGAAAGACATAAATGATCATGAAATTTAAAAGATAAGCTAATTACTAATTAATATCAATACATTTATTACTAATAACAATTAAAATGTGTTATTAGTTATTGTCATTAATTTAATCTATCATCACCTTTTCTCTCAGAAATCACATCTTTTAAAACTCTATATAAATAAACACAACTAAATAGCTAGACCATGTGAAAAACACATGCAAAGAGTGAAAAAGTTTATTGTAAGAAAAAGCCAGATTCGGTGAGAACAAAACTTCCAGCAGTAATTCAGGGTTCTTGTTTTCTTTCTGCTCGAGGTGATGCTGCATTTCTTTGCTGTTTCCAGGCTGGATGGGGTTCACAACTCAGAAAGACACAGTGGGAAAATAAATACACTTCACAGGGGTGAATGGTACCTCATGTACTGAGGAAAATAGTAGGCAGGATATCAGGGTGTTTGGCAGGTAATTTAGCACTCTGTATACAGTGTCAAACTTTACTGTTGGAATAGCTCAGATGTCAGTGTTGTGAGGGTTTCCCCCCTTGCAATTCATGTTTTATTAACTACCGCTCTGCAGCACTGGGAATTTTTGTCATTTGCACCAGATGATTTAGATCAAGCTTTCACTGATCAGAGCAACTAAATTTACTCGTTACAGTCCTGATGATCAGGCTGTGCTGAAAATCCTGCAGACTCAGCTCAGATCATTCAGAATTTCATATTCATGTTTCACTGTACAAATGTAATTTCTCCTTTTCGTGGTACATATCCAAATTATCCACGAAAGCTTGTGTTAATCAAAGGTCCACTGAGCACTAATGCAAATGGAGAGTTTAATTAAGCTCCGCTGTGATAAGTGGGACATCCTGGTAATTAATCAAAACTGACAGAATCTTATAGGACGCACGAAAATAATGGTACAAGTTAACATGTATTTCAGATTGTTGCTTAATGCAGTATATCTGTTGGCTAACTGTGATTAGATTTACCTACTTAAACGTTTTGCAGACTGTGTGCAGAAGTTAAAATACCATGAAAACCTGAACAGACATTTTATATATCGTATAATTGCAAAGATAATGGTAGTATGAAATCTCTCATATTGTTTTTAGTTATCACAAATTAGCTAATGACCAATTCAACATAAGAACTAGAGTACTGACGTAATTTCTCCCCAAGAAAATCAACCATACAGTCACTAGATATGTATTTAACAGATCCGAAAACATTTCTCTTGTTCTGCAAGTGGGACTGGATTACAGGATAAGAAAGAACGGGATACTTTCACATAAATTTCACAGTTCTGGAAATCATTTTCAAATGTGTGTCGTCATCAACTTGTCCTTTAAAGTAAAAGGAGCAGAAGAAAATCATTTTTTACAGTCAGACTATGAAAGGGATATTTTGTATCATTTATGTGACTGGAAAGAACTGGAAAATCAACCATGCAACATTTGGGTAAAGTGGTCAAAGTGTATATTCAGCAATCATAACAAACACGTTGCATGCAGCTTTACAGTATTTCTCAGTCGAAGAGCGTCAGATTTATTTTTTCTTCTTTTTTTTCCTTTTTTTTATCGCTAGTTTGTGATAATTGTATTTCTAAGATCAGGCAATGTGATTTTTGGTTTTTTCTGGTGTTTCTAATCATTTATCAAGCTTTTGATTATTATTCCACAGTTTTTATAAACAGTCAGATATTTTTGCATGATCCATGTTGTGCCTAATTGTATTTATTAGTATTATTATTATTATTATTATTATAGCAAAAAACACGAACTGAAGTGATAATTTAATATATTGGAATCAGTAATTTTCAGTTTAAAAGACTAAAGAATTTTCAACAGAAAACCTCTTAATCTAAATGCTAAACAGTCAGTCTGCCAAAAATAAAAATAAACCACCATTTCATAGGATTCCAACAAAGATAGTATTTGTTAATATGTTGTCATTCCAAAAAAAAAAAAAAGAGTAAAGGTTAGTGTGTGATGTTTTTCTCATGAATGTACAGCTGTGGGATGGAATTGTGAATTATGCTTATAGTTGGTAAGTGATGCATGTTTACTGTCAAATGCACTGTCAAGTACAAATGCAGCAATGGTGATATTAATAATTCAAAATTAAAATCTTGTTTATGTTAATGGATCAAAATTAGCAAAACTGCTTTCGCTGGTCAAAGTGAACTTTAAAAAAAAAAAAGCTTGTTGTATTTCTGATCCCCAAAGTAAACAATAAATATAATTAGTCACATCAAGGTATCAAGTAAATATTTTCCTCTAAAAAAACAAAATCAAGAAAAGTACCTCAGTCTTATACTCGAATACAATGATTGAACCCATTTACACCTGCAGATCCATTTAATTAAATGCAGCTGTTAAATGCAGTGCAGATATAGAGGATTTACAAATGAGCCCATATGGTTAGGAATAAAAAAAATGTCATAGACATCCCATCAGGACTGTAGAAACAATCTTTGAGTCATCCACTTTTAATCTGTGCAAAAAGCAGTTTGATGTGAATTCAAAAATATATTTAATAAACCAGATGTTGTTATCAATAATTATGGCAGAATACAGGTGTTCATTTTTGCAAGTGTGGTGCACATTTGATAACCTTTTCATATTAACTTTTCTTGCTGCTAACCTTTAGACAATGTCTGACAGCTCAGATATGTCTCTACTTTTTGTGAGCTAACATTTCTCAGGCTGGGCAATGCAAGTAAAGAGGGACATATGAAAGAGATTTTGTCTTAATTATTATCACTTATGTATAGGATCAGAGACCCAGACAGACATTTGTGGTGTTTTTAATGTTCTATTTTGACTGTTAAGATAAATAAATGTATTCATATTGGTGTGTGTGTGTGTGTGTAGCCTGCTGTAGATGTAGCTACCTCAAGGGCCAAACTGCATTAAAAATGAAAGCATCCAATGCCGTTTCTTTTATGGAGCATCTTGAATGTATTATGAATGTATTGAATGTATTATAACTCTAGATCAGGAATGCTGGCTATGTTCATTCATTGTTTGATAAACTGAATATAACAGACAGTTACTTTATAATGTGGCAAGTATGGCATCTGGACAAAAATGGTGCAGTGATAGATCAACAAACCATATTACGAAGTTTTTACTTTTTTTCCATGTAACAAAGCTCCTGGAAAAAAAAACCCATAGTAATTAGAGTTTGTATTAAAAAAATGCGATGAAGGCTCAGTATGCTTCCCCAACATGATTACATGATATGAAGGGAGTATGTATAAATAGCAAACCACTTCAGGCATGTTTCATATGTCACCTCAATCTCTTTTTGTGTCATTTTGCAGCATTGGAAAAGGTTACTGTTGGGGTTAAGGTCACGCTTAGCTTATCCTTAACACAATAAAAGCAAAAAGTCTTTTAGACCCATGAAAAATGTATCGACATTTTTCATTTTTGTAATTTTTGACCCAAAGCTGGTGTTTCATTTAGTTTTATGCAGGATACAGGTGTGAGGTCCAACACTGATGTTGGTTGACAAGGCCTGTTTCGCAGTCTCACTCTAATTCATCCCACAGGCGTTCTGTCGGGTTGAGGTCAGGACTCCGTAAAGGCCAGTCAAGGTCTTCTACACCAAACTCAACTTATGGACTTTGTGCACTGGTATGCCGTCATGTCGGCACAGGAACGGCCATCCCCAAACTGTTCCCATAAAGTTCAGAGCATGAAGCTCTGTACACTCTTCTTTAGCTAACAAGCAGGAAAGTAAGAAAGTATTGGGTTCAAATCCACCTCACTATGACTGCATAGGGAATCTGTGGTCATGCATGTTAGCTTAACTGGCAATTCTAAATTGTTTGTCTGTGTGAATTTGAGTGCGAGTGGTTCTGTCTCTCTGTGTTAGCCCTGTAATAGACAGTTGACCTGTCCAGATGGTACCCAGCCTCCTGCCCAATGACACTTGGGATAGGCTCCACCCTTCATGTGACCCTGAATAAGAAAATGTATGAATGACTCATAAAAACATGCTTCTTACCTAAAAGACAGCAGCATTGTTAAAGCTTGAGTTTAGCATTTTTCCATATTTCTTCACACTCTGTCAAGTAAATAAAAATACACAAACATCTAAAAAGCTGATTTATTGCAGCTGATTAATAATAATGAAATGAATCTTAAAAGCGCTAAAAATGAGGGAACATAACTAATTGTCATTTTGGAAATAATAACTATGTAACAGCTTTTTAAATAAATATAAACAGACGAGATCAGACTGAAATTTATGCAACAGGGAATTACACAAAAAAGCATAATATTTTGGAAACACACATAAAATAAATGACTGGGCAAAACTATTTAGTATGTTAGAGTGCTCAAATCCCTCATGTGAAGGTATACTGAAAACAGTACACATGCTGGGAACACAGGCTGGCATCTGTATGAATGAATCATGGCTGCAGTCGTGGTAATATTATGTAACCTATGTACCTTTAACCTGTTATTGAACAATAATGAGTAACGATGTTCTTCCAGATTGATTTTCTGTGTCTGCAAGTAAGAACCACTTTCTTAACTGTCCTTATACAGCTTTTACATTAGTGAAGCATACTTAAATTACCTTAAAGTAATCAGATTATTCATTAAGTGTGTTAACGAATAGTCAGAGAAGTAGTGATACTTTTTGGTATAAGGTTTGCCATTATTTACCATTTCATGTTTCATTGAATAGACCTTGCTATAGCACTCGACCAGAAACTGCCATTGGTAGGTTAAGTAATGGATCAAATGTAGAGTTACTCTTGTCACTTTTATGAATTAAATTAATGAATAAAAGTTAATGGATAGCAATTAATTTTCAGACGTTTGTTACAAGAATATCCATATCTAATATCTAATAACTACCAGGGTTTTAAATAATGGCACTTTATTGTTGTTGATTTCTGTTCAAAGCTCTGGTTTGCCCGTGCTGTGATCACAGTGTGGTTACATAACCGCTGCATTGTGATTTGCTCAATCAATAAAGCTTTTGTGAACCATCACTTCAATTCATCTGGGTATGGAACATATTAGATAAACCTGGTTTAATAAAGTTCCAGCTCCCAGTGGTTTCGTTGTACAGCAAAACCCATCCTTGATTCATAATTCTTAAAGTTTCTTTAATCAAATTTTGCCAGGAAATTAAATAGGAACTTAAGCACAGCAGTAGATAATTTTTGCATTTTGCTGCCAATTAGTTAGTTATTACACAGATACCATGTTTCCAGGTAACAATTCTTTTCACAGTGTTACCTTAAAATGGAAGAAAACATAAAGCACGATGAAGTTCAGAATTATATTTATATAAGTTTTGAACATTATTATTATTGAAGTTTCGGGTGATTTTGAAAGCTTTAGGCTGATAGTATGGCTAATAACGTGTACTAATATTACCTCTTTAGTATCATCTAATTATCCCATTAATAGCACTATATCAGAGAGGTTTGAAAGCTCAGTGTGGCTTTAATAAAACCGCTTCACTGTTGTGATACAGAAGTTAAGAAGGATTAGGTTACTAAAGGTTGCTGTATATTTTACTATAACAGTATGATACTACTAATAAATAGTTTCAAAACACTAAATGAAAGCTGTTTATACAACGATTCAAAATATGCACATTAAAAAAGAAAGAAAGAATTTGGTTATAGTAGAGTATCGTTTTTAGGAGACACAGATCCTCATGAATTTGTCTATTCCCTCCTCTGCTCTTCACTCTTCCTTGATATTCTATCGGTGCCAGCAGTTGCCATAGAAACATAACTTTATTATCCAACTACCCTTTACTACCTTGTGGGAAATATCTTTGTCCGCTTACAGTCTAATTATGTTTGTATGAATACTAAACTGGCTCTTGAAAAACTGGTGTCAGATGCAATATCACAACTTCCCGTGAAAGTACAAATAAAAGAAATTTCTAATGTGTATTTTTAGCGGACTTGCATCTTTGTGTCCTATTCCCTAAGGAGTATATAATTTTGATATTAATCGGTTGTACTTCTTCTTTAATTTGATGTGAATAAGCTCCTCTATCATGCCATGCAGAAGGATGTGACCACTACTGGAGGTTTTTCATCTTAACACACCCACTTATCACCTGTAGTAACATGTAAATTGTAAATAAAAAAAACAAAGTTATCACTAGGATATGAGTAAAATGAATTCTTCCTCATAATTTCCAGATGAACAGAAATTAAAGTACAGAGTGCTCCCTAACAGACAAATCACAGAAACAGCAACAGCTTTGCACTCGAATTGAAAAATATGGCAAATCACCAAAATGCAAACAGCAAAGTGTGCAGCGAATCCAGTAACATGGAGGAGGGAAGTGATAGACCTAATATGACCTAGAACCAACTAAAAGTTTTCCTGTTAAAGCTCATTGGCAGGCAGTGAGAAGAAACCAAGGCCAAGAGAGAAGAGCCAGAGCTTAGACATCCCAAGAGGGCAGCAGAAGGCAGTAGATGTGAAAATTCCACTTCTTCAGCCTTGTTCTCTCTGAGGCATTTCTTTCTGCCTCTCTCAACAACTGCTTTGCCATCTACGTACTACAACAATGTGAAAATGATAATAAACTTTATTTACATAGACTGCAGAAGTTTTATAAAAGTTTAAAAAAAATCTCATGGATTATAAGGAAGATCTCTTTGCCACATTCATGACAGGTGTGTGCTGAAGTCCAAATACTTTCATTGGAAATTGATGGCTCAGCAAGAGACAGCCTGGCTTTTGATCAAAGCATAGCAGCTGACATCTCAACATATGCTGGATGAATTATTAAAAATACAAGTGACCCCTTGTGAAGAAATAAATTGCTGCTCCTCCCCGCATACCCATATGCAACACGTCGGGTCTCGAGGCAAAGTAGAGGTTATTTTTTATTAGCTTAAATCAGAACGGCAGCCTGTCACTCCAAACGGATGTGCCATGGAAGGCTGATGCTTGGCTCAACATCTGTAGAAACATTTTACCGTTAACTTCCAAAGGGTTTTTTCAGGAGGGAATACTGTATTAGTCAGAATCATTAAAAACTTCAGTGAAAGAGTGGGACCACACATTTTTAAAATGATTTAATCTGAGTTAAAATTGCAAATGTATCAAATACTAATTTAAATAAAATTTCACATTAGCTTGAGCTTACATTTGACTAAATTCAATAAAGACAGAAATGTACTGATTTTCCAAAACTAAGCGGACTTGGTTTGATAAACCTCCATATCATTTGTAATAACCTAGGAACCTGTATTTGAAGAGAAATAATAACCAAAATATAGCCCTATTGACAGCTGCCCCCCACCCCCGGCTTCCTAACACACCTTCCTATGTTATTTAGATTTTAAAAGTTCTAAACTTTATCAGGCTCGTTATTATTATTATTAGTATAGCTGCTTTTTCTGTACTATGCAGCTATGCAGTCTACTTTTCATTGTGTGAACCGATGTGCTTTTCTTTCTCTGGGTTCTTTGCTCTGAAACCTAGAGTGCTGTTAGCCTGTATTACTTTTTTCCTTTAATAGTTTTTTTTCTTCTGTTTGTGATTCCAAAGCAGACAGGTTGCAAAATAAAAGACATTTCTTTTCTACACTTCTCTACGTATCAGTTTCACACTTAGTGATATTGCATTTTCTCTTTCTTGTTCTTTTCATTGCTGTGTCAAATAACTTGCGGTGCAAACAGTGATTTTCTGTGAAACTGATGAAATTAATGAAATAAGGGAGTGTATGCATCCAATCATGGCCAAAAATGGAAAGTGGAAATGAGGTTTGTACATTGTCGAATACTTTTATAAGACAGGAAAATCAATACGCACAGTTGTAAAAATCTGAATGTGTATACACATTCCTCTCTTTGTATGTACACAAGGTTTTAGAGCCAGATTTCGCACAGTGATAGTGGTAATTTTCGACCATGTTCCCATTCCCCCCCCTCTGTAAATCACCAACTTACTGTGGTGAGCGGTTTATGTGTCCCAGTGATCCTGGGTGCTGTGTTGTCAGAAGTTTTTTTGCCCAGTTAGGGTCTCCAAAGCCAAATCAGAGGCCAGAAGAGCAATTCACAAAACTCCAAAGAAGAGAGAACAGTCAAGGGACCCATTTACCCTGCCTGTAACAGGGTTACAGGCCCCCGCCCTGGAGCGCAAAGGAGAGCACCTGGTGGCTGCGTCTTAGCCCAAGGGGCTTAGTGGCACAGCATGGACATGCCCTCTTGTGCACACAGTAGGGGTCAGGTGGCAATGTGTATTTAATACCTTTTGAAAGCCAATGGGAGAGGCCCTTAGGGGTCCACTTGCCAGCTGGTGAAACTAGCTCTTGAGACAAGGGCTCAGGCTCCTTACCTCACTGGCACCAGTTTGCCGCACCATCATCAGAAGTGGTACACTGAGAGCATCTAGCAAAGGCCCTGATTTGCAAGATCTTCAATTTCCACCTTAATAGCATTCTGAGGGAGGCTGGGGACATTGAATCAATGTTCACACTTCCATTGCTGAGGCATTGTAACCACAAGGTGGAGCCTGCCATGGTAGTAATCCCCAAACCAGATGTTGGAGGTGAACAGAGCCGTCAAGCTGAACAGTCCTATCAGGCTTGGTTAGTGTGTGGGAGTTGGGAACTCAAGTAAAGTGAGACTCTGGCAGTAGCTGAAGAAAATTTGAGTGGCAAAGGAGTTCGGTGAACAACACTTTCAGTCAGCCTCGAAGCAATTCTGGCATTTCAAAAAAGTTTTCAGTCTGGGTGTGGTGCTGCTTACTTCAACTGAGGATGTAGTCCAGCATTAGAAGAAATACTTGAAGGATCTCTTAAATCCATAGGTTTCCATAGGGATAGCATGGTCTCAGGGGGACGATAACTGGGGGTGAGGTCACTGAGGTAGTTAACTACCTGAGGTGGATGGTGATCTCCAACCTTCCCTCTAGAGCAATTGCACTACTCAGCCTCAATGGGAAGGTCTACAGAGGAGAGTCTAGCTATCAGTGGAACCTCAGATTCAATAGGAACAATGACGAACTCTGGACCAACTCTATCATCTCAAAGATATTCAAGAGTGCATGGGAGTTTGCCCCGCCAGTCTACTCCGCCCCTTGGTGTATCTTGTGGGAGATGCTTCAGAAGATCAGAGTATTTGGCCTTATTCCATGCATGTCCTACCTGGAGGAGGCCCCATTGATGGATGGATGGATGGATGGATGGATATTCACATTCTAATTATTTATAAGCAGTGGGTAGCATCATATAACCGCTAGGTGACTGCTCCTGTTCTTGGAACTCAATCTTGGCCAAGTATTCCTTATGTCCAACATGTATGTTATTTGGGGTGGTAAAAACAGTTTGAATAGAGTAAACAAACTCATCACTCAACGCATAAACCCAGGATCTTCTTGCTGTGAAACCACAGTGAGTCATTGTACCACCCAATCCCTGCCTGTATATTTATACCCTCGTCCTGTGAGTGTGACTTCATGTGGAGTGACGCTCTGTAGAGAAGATTGAGCAGGGAGAGACAGTTTTGGAGAAGGGCCAGAGTCAGAGACAGTTGGCAGTTTTACAGTGATCACTTAAATATTCAGATAGTCAGTGCTTAAAGTTCTGGAGATGAAGTGTGTATGTGCATGCGATTACACCTATCATCATGGAAGTAGCTAGTGGGATGGCTCTTTGGACTAATAAGAACACTTTGGCTGTCGTAGGAGGTTTGACTATGTCTGCTGTCTTTTTCCATGCATATATCATAACTAAGTACTAAATACTTAAATGAGAAATGATTGTCCTGTCGGTATGCAGAAAACTGTATTCTGCACGAGTGGTTTTATCTCAGTACAAGTCAAGGTTATTTATCAGTGTTGAAAAAAACTAAACATTAAAACTGACCTTTTTCCAGGTCTCTAAGTTGCTCGATAAATACATATCTGAAACCCGATGTTGGGCATTAATGCAGTGTGGCAACTCTAGTGGAAGACCTCCAACACAGGCACAGAAGTGTACACGATTATAATTTATGCAAAGTGAAAAAATGACCATATGTCTGCCATAAGAGTAATGGTGAAGCCTGAGCTTGCTCACAGAGGGAATTGATTGCCCTTCTGTTGTTAATCAGCAGTTGTTTTAGAGGTTGTGTCAGATGGCACATATTCTGGCTTCATGCTGGAGAAAATATGGGTGTGCATATAAAGATGACTTCATACTCCAAACCAAGTGAACCTAGCAAGAAAATCAAAGGAAGCAACTGGTTTAGTGGATTCAGGATCAGCCACCCTGTCTTTCTGGCTGCCTTTGAAAAGCCTGGAACTGCTAAAAGATGCCTGACAATACTTCAGAGGGAGCTGCCAGAAGCACACCTGTCTCGATGGAGTCAGGCACACTGCTCTCAGGCAGGATCAGACAGTAGGCTTACCAAGATATGGGTGTAAGTGGGTGCAATTTGTAGCCTTGACTGCCATTAGTCTAGAATGCATTTGAAGCCTCCATCACAAATGATCCAGCTCGACTCATCAAATCACCCTTGCAGGTTGTGAAACTGGTGTGAGAATTGTTCACTTTTGCAGCTTCTCTCGGGGCCTCTGTAGGAGGGAAGGCACCTCAACAAATAGATGTGCTATAAATTGTGAGGAGAAAAGGTCTGACAGATGAACAGATGGGTTCAGTATATTACTCTCTCTGCCTGTCCACCTTCTGCTGATGAAGTGAGGTGAGAAGCTCAAGAAGAGGTGAAGGGAAATGATCTGTGTCAATGCATTAAACCAAATTGCTCCTTCACCTGAACATACAAATGAGGCCCAATGGTGTGAGCTATGCCATAGCAATTAAAAATCTCATGCTTTGGGGTTAGATCTCTTCCTGCCTCTGAACTCGGGAGAGTTCAGAGCCCCAGCACAGACAGAATGCAATCTCTAGTGTAACTAATATTCGCAGCCTTATTAAACCAAAGGACTTAAAACAAACAAACAGCTTTGCACAGTCCCAACTGCAAATATATTTGAGGCAGAAGTGTGTTTTAACCAACTTTGATGGAGGTTAAATTATTCAAAGTGAGATAGCAGCTGTTTGCAATTTATTCCTATCATTACCTCACTTTAGAGCTTCTGCTAGTTTCCCATTTTACTGTAATTTAAATATTATAGTGTATATATTATATTACATTTTAATACTAAACCATGTGAGCAAACAACTTGTGTATGCTGAGTTGTTTTGGTTTGGTTATTTGGATTACTGGTCCATTCTATCTATGTGCTGAGATCTTAACTACCATAAATTCCCTTCCCCCCAAAAAAGGTTCCTTTTGAACAAGTCATGAAGTAATGAAGTACATGACAACAAACCTGCATACAGACTCACAAAGTACAACAAGCAATCAATCATGCATAAAAACAACAACACCTGCCGGGCAGGAAAAGGAGAAGGGAAAAAAATGCACACTAAAGCCAATTAATTAAAACATCCCCAACAGCACTGGAAGTATTGGAAGTAAGTGAAAGTTCTGCATTCAGTAAAAGTGCAAAACTACAGCCTAATGCATTGCAGGTGCACTGTCAAAGTACTCATAAAGAAGAATGACTATTGTCAGAATATTATTATAGGTGCATAACAACATGGGAATGTCAATATTGGTAAGACTCTATGAAATAGTTAAATGCTTTAAGTAAATATAGCAATAACTTGAAAATAGGTATTTTAAAAGTTCAGGATTTCCTACTGTCCACTAGAAGTATAACATGGCTTATAGAGAATTACTGGTACTTCCAAACTGTATATACTTAGAAGACTTGAGTAATTGTACTTGGTACTTTTCGCTACCACTCAGTAGAAACTCAAACATAATAAAAAAGATGTGTCAACAAACCTCCAGTGAGAAAACATCATAAACTACAGCTTTAACTATAAATAATACAACAACACTGATGTGGCCCCCTCCCCACGCATTTTTATTGTTGTTGGTTTGTTTGTGGGGCTTTTTTAGTTGCTTTTTTAATCTCAGTCATTTATTAGTGTGTCAAAGTCTTGTCCCATATTTTTATTTAATGACCAGTTAACAGCTATAAAGTTAATACGTTGATTGATTCATAATACAGCTATAAATTCAATCTGAAATTGATGAGTAGCAAGCCGTGAGGGAGAAGATGTATCACTCTGTTGGAGGTGCTGGAACTACAAAAACACTGCTGGCAATAGAGTGATGTCGCAGAGTAGCACTTCCTCCCTCACAAACAAAGGCCCAGTACAGAAATCGGCTTACACAGAGAACAGCAGTCCATTTCATTTTATACAGTCAAGTTACAGACTCGCTCTTGTGCACCTTTAATTTTAGCTGGATGTGAAGCGATATGCTTTCACTCTGTGTTGTTTTAAGGGCGAATAGAGCTGCAACAATAGCAGGGATCATTGTTTCATCAGATTTACTCCAGCACATACTGATCTATTAAAATACAACCGAATCATTCCTGAAACCAATCCTTGGCAATCGCCTGCATGAGCTCTACTGTTACTTGTAGCACTCAGCCTGATGAAAATAGGTTGGGTTTTTATTTTTTGGAAGTGAACTTGCTGATCTCACACAACCTTTTTCAGACTTGGCCTGCTTCACAGACACATAATGATGTGCATTCACATCTGATTCACATCTGGGAGCTACCATGCACAGAGACATCCTTCTTATATCAGCCACTGAGTCTTCAGTGCAGAGTAGTTAATTGCCTTGCTCAAGGGCAGCTCAACATTAGGTGGTGAGAAAGAGAGGGTAGTTCTTGTTCATTCTCCCCTTGAAGGTGCTGGTGGTATCAGGGGTTTAAACCAATAACCTTCCAATCATGGACCTATTTCTATATACTTTAGGCTACTGCAGGCACCAGAAATCTCAGTGCAATTATTGGGTCATGAAGATGTGCCTCACAGAATTTTGAATGAGAGCAAAATATGCTTAATTTTTCAACTTTGTCAAATCATTTAAGGAGATGAGGCAGTGAATTTAATCTGCTCGTCATAGGGAACCGTTTCACTGATAGCTTCTGACAACTGGAATATCTGTAGCTGACTGAAAGGTTCATCATCAATCTTAAAGGACTGTAACAAACAGGAGGTTGTAGAAATGCTTTTATTTGGAAACGGGTTGAAGATGTTCTGCAAATTGTCGAATATAAACAGTGTGGAATACAAAATTTGTACACGGATTGAGCAAAAAATGTGTTTTCTACGATATAATACAGCAATCTGAACTTGGGAATAGTCTTGCACAAACTTTAAGTAAACTCGCCATCATATTGATGGCTTTCTTATCTGGTTTTGATGAATATATTTCCTTAGAAACTCAGTCTGATAAAGAAAGAAACCGAGCCTATAGTCCGAGGTAAATTGCTCAATCGTGTAAACATAATGCAAATGTTTTCTCTCACTAGAAAATAGAAGCATGCAGTCCGTCTTCGACCAAACTCCATCTATTCAATGATGAAAGTGTGTCTCCCAGTGATGTAGGTGGCTAAGTGAAAATAAAGCAGTTATCGTAAAGGTGAAGTGTAAACACAGAAAAATAAATATATGATTGGGTCCAGAATAACATTGTCTGTCATAGCTCGCCAGTGGGTTATGACTGATTTATAGCTGAGTGATAAGGCGAATCAAGAGTGCCAGTGACGAAGACAGCATCCTACTCTATCAGCAAACATGTCAGCTCGCCTCTGTACTTAACAGGGCATACTGGCAGTGAAATAGAAGTTTGTTTGTAGAATTTATCTTTGTACTCGGAGAAGGAGGAGAGAACTCATAATTTCTATACCAAACAGTTACTTCAGCTGGCAAGGTCAACAACTACAACAAGACAAAGAAGATTCTGTGGGCTGTCGTGACAAAAGTGACTGAGTGACTGTTGCAGCTACAGTAAAGCCCTTGAACTAAGCACTCAATATTTAATTTGAATCTTTGCCTGGAAAACACATGATTTTCCAGTGAGCCTTTGAAAGCCCCAAATTACTTCTTTTCTATTACCATATCAGATTGATATAATCATATGCTGTTCTTGATATTTCGGTTTACAGCTGTATATATGCCTGTGTCATTGGGTAATGTAATATTTGAGTCTTTGGGATTCACTTAGCTAAAACAATAACTGAGTTTTGCAACTTAATATTGTCTCTGTGCCCACACGCAATGGGCACGTTAAAAAAAAAATCTACTTTTTCAACATTAATGGCACAAGAAGGAAAGCATAATGACTACGTTATTAAATTTGTTGGTTTAATGGCTGACCTAGGCTACGACATGCAGTATTTTCAAGTTTACACGCTGCACACCGCTGAATTATATCCCGTTAAATTGTGTTAAATTGCCATCATTTAACACAAGATTTCTACCACCAAAGATCATTTAGTGGCATTTATTAGCAGCTTTGTGGTGTTAACGATATATTACTTTTTTTTCTAATTGCAGTGTATGTCAGTCAGCACTAATGAATAATGGTGTGTGGATGTGAAATGAAACTCTGAGATTGTTTATTCCTTCGGGTGACATTTACCCAAATGCCACATATCTGCGCTTCTATGAGACATGTGGTATGTAAATGTAATTTCCATATCACTGTACAAATGTCTGGCAAATATCACTAAACAGGACACTTTCTCATTTATTTTTTTTCACTTGCTATTCTTAAAATGACCATAAGTGGGAATTCTATTCATGGAGGCCCTGCTCCAGAACTTTCTAGTATTTATATATAACTTGTGAGTACTTTGTAAGTTTTATTTTATTTTATTTATTATGTCTATAATTTCTGAACTATTCAGCTGATATTTTGATTTGATTTTATCACATTTTTTGCTTTTACCCCACCCCCACAAATACAATAACTATTTACACTCTATAATGTAGTTACAGGAATATATTTCGTAGAAAGACATTTTTGTTGATTACATCTGTGTTTTACTTCTTTATAATTAAATATTTCTTAATGAACACGCTTTCCCTTATTATATTGAAGCATATAGGAGGACTAACAGTGGTGGACACATATATTATGATATTAAAGCGTATTAGAAACCAATTACTGACTGTTAATACAAAAGCCTGTGGAAGCTAAATAGGGGGTTCAGAGAATACTTCATGAGGAAAAACGTAATAAGCCCACTAAATAGTTCTGAAGATAATGGAAATTTGATTTCCATTATCTTCGGACACCTTGGATTCATCTTGTGACCCTTTATATGGATCTCTACCAACATGCTGAGACAAAAATGGCTTTGTCACCTTTCATTATATCACAGATATTAAAAATCTTTAAGAAAAAAGATATTTTAAAGTTATACATGTCTCATTTTTTTAAGCTTGGCTATAAATATCTTGTTAAGAAAATATTCACATTTGAGGTAAGATGCAAACACTCCAAAGCCTCAGCTGATGTGCTGTGCTTTGCCGCCCAGTGGCCTAATAAATTTTTATTTTGCTCCAACCCCTATCCAACCGAATAATGTGTGGTTAAATGAAGTAATCATTTTTACTGGAGACATCACTCACGGGAAGATAGCAGGTAGGTATATCACTTCCCACCATATGGTCATGGCTGTCAAGCGTGGGCCAATCAGAAAGCAACAATTTGCCACAGTGTTCCATGTTGTGATTAAATAGTTCCAAGGACGGCTCCGGCACACAGGAAGGCTCTTTGACCAGACTGATACTCATCTCCGGCTACAGATTGGAAGTGGTGGTGGCACAGCTATGTGGCTCTCTCTGTCTGGATTTGTTATGTTATTCTTTCCCATTTTCCCCCACAGGCTCACTGTGCAATAGACTGTTATTTTGGCTTCATGAATATAGAAAATTTCAACTTGACTCTCAACTCTGTTCAAATCATAAAAAGTACAGAAAGAAGTGAGGTATGAATATATTTCCCTGATGGTAAATCATAGAGAAGTGGGCTGTGAATAATACAGTCCCAGAAAATATAGGCTATTACACAAGCACTTGTTGCTTGTGTAATGTAATTGTTTAATGAAAAAATAGATCAATATCAGTGATAACGTCTCCCATTATTTTACATATTTTACATATTTCTCCCTTTTATAAGAGCCTTTTGGATACTGCATGTTTCAATTTTTAGATTTATCATACAACACTAAACTATAGTTAATATTATATGATATTTATTTATTTATTTTTGTTGTTGCTGTTCTGTTGTTGCATCCTACTACGGCTAGTGATGAGATGTATGTTGCTATCAGGTAAAAACGAGATTTGTTTGTCAGTGACATTGAAAAGTTCTTTTGAAAAGAATTTTCTGCATATTTTCTCTTACAACCTTATATCCTGCCTTGAAAATTGCTGTGGGCTATTTGTCATTTATGCCTTTTCAGTTCATTCTTTTAGAGATCATACATTTGTATTCATGCAGTTCAATAAACGCCACCAGACGTGATGTCAGGAATTTCTTACATAGTTTTTTTTTCTTTTCTCAGTTCAAATTTTTAGTCTA
The DNA here is from genome assembly GCF_013358895.1 of Oreochromis aureus. Classification (NCBI taxonomy): domain Eukaryota; kingdom Metazoa; phylum Chordata; class Actinopteri; order Cichliformes; family Cichlidae; genus Oreochromis; species Oreochromis aureus. The sequence continues at coordinate 17,976,732 of NC_052943.1, read as the reverse complement.
CTGGAAATAATCTGGATATGTGAATACAGATATCCTATATTTTCCACTTGGCACAGCGGTGCGGTGACACTGTTGTCTCACAGCAGGAAAGTCCTGGGTTTAAATACGGGGAAATTTCATGTTACATGTTATCCCTTACGTGAGTCATCTAGAGGTACTCTGGCATCCTCATACATTCCAGGAACATGTATTTGTTAGGTTAATTGGCAATTCTCAATTGGCCATAGGAATGAATGTGAGCTTGAATGGTTGTCTGTCTTTTTATCATATACTGGCAACCTGGAGATGACTCACACAGAGGGTACACCTCTCACCTTTTGCCCCATGTCAGGTAGGATAGTGCTCCCCGTAAACCTGAATTAGATAAGTGGAAGAAAACAAATGGATGGATGATCTGAATATATTAAAGAGTACGGGATAAAAAGGTGGTTTGGGAAACTTGCACTTTTTTGACATGCAGTCTGTGTTAAAGGGCTTAAAATAACAGTCCACCCTCACAGGTGTTTTCACACTATACATACAAAAGTACTGGGCCACCTACACATTACACCTACGGGAGCTGCTCAGCCATGGAAACCCATGCCATGAAGCCCAGTGCATGTTTTTGTCCTGATGTGTTAATGCCAGAGGAGGCTTCAAACTCTGCAGTTATTAAGTCACCAGATATACAGTATGTGCTTCAGCCCTCGGTGACCCTGCCCTGCAACTTTACATGGTGAGACACTTTGTGGCTGAGTTCCTGTGGCTCCTAAACACTTCCATTTGGAGTAGATTGTGAAATATTTAGAAGGGAAGAAATTTCTTGAACTGACTTGTTGCAGGGGTTGCATCCTATTACAGTACCACTCTCAAATTCAGTGAGCTCCACCGAATGACCCATTTTTTCACAAACACTTGTAAAGGCAGACTGCTCGGCTAGGTGCTTGGTTTTTATACAATCAATGTATAAAATCAGTGGGACTGGAAAGACTTAACTAAGATGTGTGGATAGGAGAATTCATAGGAGAATTGTTCCAGCACTGACACTGAAAAATAGTTTTTCCTCCTCCAGTTTATATAGTTATATAATTCCCACCACTAATCTAGACTCCTAAACTTGTTGTTTTTTTATCGGGAGTGTTTTTTCACATGAAAACTACAGCGACACATGTTCTTGCGAGAATCAGTTAGTTGGCACTTAGTTTTAGCAGTAACACGAACTAAAACCTACGACAGATATTAAATTTAGACATAACATATAACAATATTCCTGTGTAATGTAATTTTAAGCTCGTTTAAATATTGTTTTACAAAGCAAGTGTATAAAAGAATATAAATTGGTCGCCTAAATCTGCAGCTCTCCTCAGTCTTACTGTATGGTATTAAAGTCATTGTTTACCTGTGTGGTCCATTTTCTCTCTCCAAAGCCACATAATGTGGTTTTAATATTCCAATATTGTTAACACAGAGATGCTGAGGAATAAACACTATATCTATCACTTAAGAAAAAGTGGTAACACCAATAAGTAGAAGTAGTTAAAAAAAACTTCTGGTCAGAATATATATAATATAAATAATATAAATATAATATACATATGTAATCTGCGTTAACCTGCCAAGCAATACTACATTTAGAAAGTCTGTGTTGATAAATACATGTAAAAAAAATAATGCACAAAATGTTATTATTGCAGAAAAATACAAACACATTTCTTTAAGAGGAAGTAAATGCACCTAATTACTGTACAGCACACCCCAGAACAGCCAAACGTTTAATATATTTTAGTTATTATTATTGTTTTTCTAAACTACACACACACTTTTCATTGTTTCGAGTGCTAAAAATACTGATAATGATTGGCTGCAAATGTTTTCTTATTTCCACTGTGCAATGCCCATTATTTTAAATGGAAGCACTTGTGTTTCTGTGTTATTTAAGTGGCATCAACATGGTATTATTGTGACACCAATAGATACCGGACACCCAACAACATGTTGTCTTCTGTAAATGAGGAGCTCTCTCATCGCTGAACATAGCCTTCTCCTCTGTCATCATCCTTTTTTTCACCACCCACGGGTAATAATCCTCTTCATGTACACTTTCATGTTTTAACATTTCTCAAGTCCGCACTGAAATGTCAGAGTCATGAAGCACACCGACAGTACGTTTGTCACCGGAGGAGGATGCTGCATTCACAATCTTATTACTTAAAATATCTCTGTGCCTGAACTTTGCATTAATACTTTGAAATGAAGGTCTCGAGGAGAACCAGAAGATGTATAATAAAACCAACCCTTCAAGATGCAAGTTTTTAAAGCATCAAGTTGGTGTGATTGCCTTAATGACCTGCTCGCCCGAGACTATTCAATGCTTAGACTGTGATTTTCTGTTTTCTATAAAGAAAACATCTGTACTACACTGTGCATCATATTAACTGACAGTTTCGAAAGTTCACTGGGGAAAAAAATGCATCTGCACCTCACAGCAGCAAAATATAAATTGATGTGATTCAGTGCGGCGATATGCACAGTAAATGATAATCACTTAGTTCGTGGCAGCTTTACAATATAAGACCACATAAAATATGACTGAATGAAAAACACAGCCAGTATTATCTGTCTGTGAAATCCAGAGATGAGATTAGTGATTTAGCTGAAAGTGAACCCACTATACTCGCGCCCCTCTAAAAATCCATCTGCTGGATTTTTCAGATAAATGGGAGAAACCGTCATTGACACTAAGTGAGATGATTAAAGCGTTTATTGGGGTAGTCAGTGTGAATTTAACCTCTGAAAAGACCTTGCTTAATGTTTTAGGCCAGATAAGTAGCATTAGCCTGAGACAGCTTAAGAGTTCAGACCCATGCATGTTATTGGAAATCAGTTTCAAGATGATAGGGGCTGAGAGGGAATATAGGGATACTGAATATCTTATCTGTGAACCTCGGGTGTTTAATGGGCTGCCTATAGGATTATCGCTAGCCTCAGCAGATGTTCATTTCCAAAACATATGTCAAGGCTTAAGTCTGGTGTAAACACTACCAGTGGACAGAGTTTATCAGTTTTGGAACAGGCTCCATATTTATTGCCCAGAGCAGGTAAGCTGAATATGTCAGTCTCTGTGCAAGGCCTCTCCAACAACTCCTCCATCACCTTGGCATGGGTTGGCATATGTCGAGGATCTTTTTAAGACCTCTTAATATTTTAAGACCAGTCTAGTTCATATGGTTGAATTCAAGCTAATGATTTAAGAATGTGACAGACTATATTGTTTGGTATCTGAAATCAAAAGCTTTCTGTTTTCTGTGTGTGAGGCATGGATGTGTGTGAAGGCTATACTCCTGCCAGGGGTGAGCTACTGTACCAACTCCCATCTGGCTGCACTTCAGTGAAAGGCTAAAAATCTTCACACAACTGGTACTGCATTTCAGAGATTGCTAAAACGGTTCCACATTTTTTCCCTACAAGAGTTTCCTCAGTCACATTTAAAAAGCCATTCTGGGTTTTTTTTTTCTTGGAAAACCATTTAATGATTCCACAAATAGTCCTCTTTTATAAAGCACAGCCATGCTGCTTCTACATACTACAGTTAATGTTACAGGGAACTTTTAATGATGCTTCAGATAAATTGTCTGCCTCTTCAAAACCTTAATAATACTTATACTGCTTCATGCAAAGTAATATATCCTGTATCTGTTCAAATTCTAGCCAGAGATAGAAACATACTTCATTAGTTACATCATACTGGGTTGAACCCCCTTTTTCTTTCAGAACTGCCTTAATTCTTTGTGGCATAGATTTAGCAAAGTGCTGGAAACATTCCTCAGATATTTTGGTCCATACTGACATGAGACTATTATGATCATGATCTTATCTGCACATCCATGATGATATTCTCCTGGTCTCCCTGGTCTCTCTCTATCTCTGTTGGGTTGAGATCTAGTGGCAAAGTGTTATCCTGCTGTCAACAGCCACCTGAAGATAGATACATTGTGGTCATAATGGGATAGGCATGGTCGGTAGCAATAATCACATTGACTGTGCCATTTAAACAACGCTCAGTTGGTAGTACAGTGCCCAAAGTGTGCCAAGAACATTTATGCTCACACCACCCTGAACTGTGGATTAAAGGCATCTATGATTTCCAAATGTCATGGGAGAAATCAAGACTCGGGAGCTCATCAGGCCAGGCACCGTTTTTCCAACCGTTTGTTCAATGTCCAATTTTGGTTAGCCTGTGTGAATTATAGCTGCAGTAGCCTTCGGAAGTGACAGGAGTGACATCTGGTGTTGTCTACTCCTGCTATAGCCCATCTACTTTTTATAAACCCATTTTCTATAAACCTCAAGTGATGATTGTGAGCGGAAACCCCTGCAGATCAGCAATTTGTGAAATACTCACACCGGCACATCTGGCACCAACAACCCATGCCACCTTCAAAGTAGCTTAAATAACCTTTCCCCATTCTGATGCACAATCCAAACAGCAGGTTGCCTTGACCATAGTTAAATGTACTGAGTTGTTGACTGACTGACAGATGAGATATTTGTGCTAATGAGCAGTGGAAGCAGTTTATGTAATGAAGTGGGTGATAAGTGTATATACTGTGATTTATAAACCGTTCAGAGGCCACAATCTAAACACAGAAACCATTTACACATGAAATTGCATGTTGATAGGGTCGAACATCATGACAGTCCAAACAGGAAAAATACAAAGCCCTTGAAACCACATCAAGGATGCCACTATAGGTAATTTGAACCTTCACAGACATAACCCTGACAATTCACGAGTACTTTTACTTTTGCCACAGGCTTTTTTTTTTTTTTGCCATTCTATGTCTTTAGGAAAAAGTCTCCAACAAGTACATGAGGGATGAGTAAAGGCAAAGTTGTTTCCACACCCCGTAATGTCGCAGTCTCTAATAAACCAGGAGAAAGAAATGGTATATTGCAGAAACAAAAACAATTGGATGTGTCATGAGATACATGGATTATTGTGAATTTCATTGTTTGCATTTACTAGAATTTTTTGCTAGTGTTGGCTTTGTTTTTCTCCTAATTGATCCAACAAAAATAACAAACAATCATTAAACAAGCTTCCCTCTGATAGAGTCCATAAAAGATACTACACAATACATGAAGGACATCAAACAGATGGGCAGGACCGACAGTTTTCAGCTCAATTTTAGACTTGGCTATAATTTATTGATACTATTACAATGTAACATCCAGTATGGCTCAAAGGAACTGTAATAGAATTTCATGAGCTTTGGTTCTGGTGTATTTTGCACCACTTTATCTGTAACAGAGGTACCACCACTGAGTGATTCAATGGAAGTTTGGAAAAAAAAAGTTGAAGGACTGTTAATGAGTAAATCTACATTAAAAAAATATGAATGTAATACTAGAACAAAAACAATTATGAATTGAAGCTTTTAACAAATATTATGAGGCTCTAAATGCTGATATAGCTTTTTCCAGAGTCATGAAGCTCTGTTGTTGTCCAAAAACTATTAAAAACAGTTTAACCAAACTGTTGCAATGGGACATATGCACCTTCAGTACCACTGCAGCATATTTTGAGTCAGCCATTGCAATTCTGCTGCCAGAAATACTCACCAGGGTAAAAATGTGAGTTATTTTGTCACTCAAAACAGTCCCCATAATCACTAGTGACTCGTGTTTGCTAAAGCTACAGTCGATCTTGTTTAAAAAGAAATTATTTATACTTATACTGTATGTCTAGGAAGGAAACTATGTGTTCTTGAAACTGAGAGAAACAGACGCAGACATGTTGCATACTCGGAGCTAAATTAACATATCATTAGCTTTGATCTTTTGGGATTTGTTAACAACAGCAAAGAAATATCTTTATCCTCTAAGGCTTTAAAATCAGCCTTGTGCAGACAATGAATAAAATGCATAAGCCAATCCTCTTATTAAGTGGACTTTGCATATATGAAGTTAAGCGCAAAATTAATTTCCGAGTACATCATAAAGTATACAACTTTAATGAATAAATAATTTAGACCCCAAGAAAAAGTTGCAACGTTTTCAGTTTTATTTCAGAAGTTAGGCGAAAAAACAGAATTTAAGTCCAGCACTGCAGACTAGAAAAGCTCAACAGTGCCGGTGTGGTCACATGACATAGCGTTTGTCCAATAAACTTGACAGCATCGTATCGCAGCTCAAACACAGAGCGTAGTGGAGATCTTTCAGTCGCTTTTGTGTTCTTGATGGCGCCATCGCAGAGCTTGATGTCGCAGTTTTTCCCTCTTTCAATCTGTCTTCCACCAAAGCATATGTTTCTGTCAGTATGTGACACATGATGCAGTTTTTTTCTCAACACTTTCAAAGATTTTGCTGCTCAGTGGTATTTCTTTTCAGTGTGCTACTGAAACCCATGCGTCTGCGTATTTTCATTCCAATTAAATGCAACCCCACCTGACTTCACTAATTAGCACCTGCTTCCTGACAGAAGGTATGAAGTGAACGTTTGGTGTTAGGCTTCTGACAGTAAACCTGGTTACATATGGCCAATGTCATAACACAACACTGAGAAGAGTACATGCTTTATTCTATGTCTTGTGGCTCTGTCTTCTATTTTGGTGACAGCTTTAATAAAGATATGACTTGATGACATGAGTACCTAGATTATTATTATTATTATTATCATTATTATTATTATTATTATTTGTAATAGGAGCAGTAATGACTCATTTCAGTGTTGCTACTGTGATACAGCCAAAACTCGAGTGCTGAATTAATAATTGATGCCACTGAAAGTCAGTAGGCCGCTCATTCACTTGTTAATTGCCAACATATCTATTCACTGCATCAAACAAACTATTCTAAGGAACTTTTTATGAATATTTATGTTTACATAGAACAAGTCATTTATCATAATGGTTTATACCATTTACATTTAAATTAATCCCTACATCCAACCCCCTGCACTCCAAACAAACCTCTTAATTTTGAATTCAGCTCTTTTTAATCCCATTGCCATAGGTTTATAAAATCAAGCACCTAGCCTTGCATTCTGCTCTCACAAACATTTGTGAAAGAGTGGGTTGTTCTAATGAGCTCACTGAATTTGAGCATGTGCTTTAATGGGATGCCACAAGTCAGTTCATGAAGTTTCTTCTCTCTTAGATAAGTACTATTACTGAAAAGTGGATGAGTTGATAGTCTATATATACCATTATATAGTTATAGAAGAACTGAACATTGTTTATTGAGCTAGAGAAATTAATGTATATGGTGATTAGACTCTGATGAGCCTTCATGGCACAAAGGAATCCCAGCGGTGGTACGATTTAGGACAGGACCCTCTCGAGTCAAGACACTGGTGGTGGTGAAGACGAAGACTAAGCCTTGAATGGAGCTCTGGCTGAGGTGTCTGTGAGGTGGAGATGGGGAGGAGGTGGGTTGCATGAATGAGAGTCTGAAAGGGAGAATAAGACTTAAACCAAGCAAAATAGAGGCTGATTGACTCGAAGAACGCGAACAGGAAGATAACTCGACTAGAGTAATGATGATAATATTGAGATTGACAGTGTGGGAAATTGGTAGTGATATAAAGAACAGAAAAGCAACCTAACACCGAGGAAAGCAGGTAGACGAGTGATTACAGATCTTTTTTTGAACTTGGACATAAGATATTGTAGCCAATAAACCAATATGATCAGTAAATTACTAAACACGCCAAAACCTCTAATGTTACCTCAATAAGAAGTTAATGAAGAGTCGAAAATATATTAATTTTTGTCCAGCCGACAATAATTAATGAGAATATGATGGCCAAATGAATTGCTGCCCCTACCTCTTTGTCAGAATGTGACCAGTGATCCTTAACAACTTCATCCTGCAGAGGCACAGTTCTTCATAAACAGGCTACTTACTTGTGCAGCAGCTGATAACCTGCATCACCTGCCTTGCGTGGAATGAGCTTTGAAATATTCCTCTCACTAGCAGAGATTTAGCAACAGAATATATGTGCTGAAACACCAGAAGTTGTTGTTTGGTGTCAGTATTGCTGCCTTAGACTCTATGAAAGGGTTGGCAATCATTTTGACCTGTGCTGCTATTGCTGTGACACAGGGGCTCAACGAAGGGTCAAATATATCACGTCCATTTTTCTTCATCTTCCAGTATGTGCTTGCTAAGTCATAAACCTGAAGTAATGTTTTCATTTGCTGTGAAGTATCTTTCACCTTATACCGCCTCTCGACCAAAAGAGTCCCACTGATGAAACGAAATGACATGTACATCCAAGAGCACTTGGCCTACTTATGATCTTGCGTTGTCAGTAGGAGGATGTCAGGATTTAAATTTAGGTGCAGATCTGAACTGATTTTTTTTTTTTTTTATTGCATGTAAGTAGGCAGTATACAGTCTTCAGCTACATTTAAACACATCAATGAAACCTGTAGCATAAAAAGAAAAGTTTATGCAATCATTAAAGCATCATTCTAAAAATGCATTGGGCAGATTCGAAGGTCTTTTCACTACCATTCTGGAAAACATTAAGAATGTGATTACTTTATCCGATTAGCAGCTGAGGTCCACTTCAATTTTAGTGACAAATGGTCAGTTAAATAGGGAGATGTAGCATTAATAATATATTACTCCTGTATTAATCTGGGTTCTTTTCCTTCTTATTCTAGTATTTATTTCAAAGTCTCAATGTAATTTCAAGGTCTAAGTTGAATAAGGATAAAAATGCATACAAAGAAGCATATCTTCTGCATAGTGTTGCTATATTATGCCAACAGATTTTCAGAGCCAATCAGCAGGTATGGCAGGATGATTATTCAAATCCACAGAATTGTGGAATTGGACAAATTGAAGTGTCTTTTCACTCGGCTCAGTGCTTCTTATAGTGTTGGGTTAAAATTGGACTACTCATAGGCTAATTGAATAACAGCGTAGAGTGCCTGCACCCAAGACTTACGAAGAGAACTGAATGTTACTGTGGACAAAGACGAATAATAACAATCAATTTCAGGGCAAAAAAGGTACCATGGGGCTGCTTTTAAATTCAAATTGAATGGAGCTCTTGAGAGTGGCGTGGTTAAGATCTATATAAACCTCTGTAACTATCTTCTGCTTAAAAAAAAGACAAATCCTAAAACCTTAATTGAGATCTATTGTTTATTAAATACAAACCTGCATTTTCAAATTACCTCCATATTGTTGCTTTATTCTTGACAAGAGCAAAGCACGGCATCATGCAAGCAATTTTATTACAAATCATTTCTGAATTGTCAGGTGCCTGTTAGATGATGTGTAGGTGATTGGCTGATATTGTTCAAATAAAAACTCTACTTTTAAGTGAAAAAAGCAGAGAATAACTTTGAAAAACAAAGCAAACATTATTGTGATTGTTTAAAGCAGGACAAAGGTAAATGGAAAAGAAATGGAAAGCGAAAATACAACAGTAGGGGTGTATCACTGGCAATTTATCATTCAGTTGAAATATAGTAAACACAATGCACAGAAAGATGTGACAGTGTATTCTATAAAGACATGAGCCGTATAAATAACAAGGAAAATGTATAAAATGTTTGAAAGTGTGTCTCTGAGCCAAATGTATGTCATACGCTTTAAATCAGATATCATTTCATATTACTGCATACAAATTCAGAGACCAACTACTTCATTACTCAATATCATTCTCCCTTCTATCTATATTTTCTGAAAAATAGCTAATTTGCAGAAAAAGCATGGTGCAAAAATGTTGCAATAAGGAGTGAGAAAGCCACTGCCGCTGTCCTTGCCTCTTTACGGTGCCAACAGATGTGTTATCACACACTGTGTCTACTCCATCTTCGTTTTGTTTTTTGGGGGGGTTTTTTGAGGGGGAGCGGGGTGTCAAAAGTGACCAAACTGAGATGAAGGGTCCAAGCTGAAATTATCAAATGATGCTGTACCTGGTTTAGCAACCTGCATATAGATCAGTTAGTAAAAAAAAAAAAAAAAAAAAAACATGCTCCATACCTGCTTCCAGTTAACTTACAAAAGAAAACCATTACCCAATAAAATACCCAGTATTTATAAAATATATAAAATATCCAGTATTTTATTGCCCAAACCCGAGGCGCAGACCTATTGTATGGGCTATCAGTGCAATTAACTGCTGAGCAACCCATGTAATTGTCAGGTAATTGCACTAAAAATGTTCAAAAAGGCCACGACCATTTGAATTAGCTTGAGTGACACTTAGTTGCCTAGACTGTTCCCACCTGTCCCTCAAAGTAGCTCATAATAATGCATAACTTTAAACATTAATATAACTGGGGTTAGAAAGTCATACTCAAGTTGCTTTGAAGAGTAGAGACTGAAACCATTTCTTGTCCCTAAAAGTAAAAATGTTTATTTCTATTCTAAAGATTAAGATTTTTAAATTTAATTTTGTTTAAATAAGAGAGCCCATTCACTTGAATCTGGAACCAGTCTAAAGTGGCCATTCAAGGAACTATTTCAGGCACTTTTGATCTGTCTGTTGCCGATTGGTTGTCATGAACTGAATCAAATCAAGAGAGCTAAAGAGCCAGCGCATAAACAGTAATAACAGCTGGCCAATGGCAGCTGGTTAAAAGGTGCCCACTTATCAACACCAAAATATCTATGAGAATAAAAACACATATATGGTTCACTAAAATCTGATATTCATCCCCATTTCATGTGTCAGCAGCCGTGCAGTGTAATTGCTGCAGAATGTGTTTTTCAACCCCTTTGTGAAAGGGTTAATATAGCCGTTTTCAAAGAGGTGTTTGTACATGGTTAGGTATGCATTCAAAAAAAAGTCAGGAAGAAATGCAATTTATGCTGCTGGTTGCTAAGCAATACCAGTTTCATGTGCTGCAGCTATTATTGCACACAGAGAAGTAGTGTTGTGCTTCAAGTCACGAAAAGAAGTATTGGACTTCCATACTATTTCAATTTGTAATTCTAATTCCGGGAGCAAATTGGTTGTACACGATATTTGCATCATCTTACGAGTTAATGTACCACAGGTAATATGTCTTTGCCTTTCGGCTGCTTTGCCTCTCCATCAAAACTCCAGTTTTGATTTTGATTTTTTTAGCAGCATATGTTTTCGTATACACGGGTCCTCAAAAGGAACGCAGTTCTATTCATTGAGTGGCATTTCTATAGAGTGATATTATATTTGCCTTCTCTGCTTGGCCAATATATTATTAAAGCATGTCTCCCAGAAGACCACTCCAGCCACAAGGTTTCTATGGTTACCACCATTGTACCAATACCTTTTATGAGTTCTGTGGACATCACCTCCTAATTACTTTCAGAGAACAAATCCTCATTTCAAATATATCCAGCTTTATTTCTAATCATTATGGGGGATGAAAAAGGTGAGTGCTGTCAAAGGTGGGCTGTAGGTATCACAAAAACACTATGCCCTGTGGTGATTCTGAAAAGTGAGATCAGGAGTGACACAACAAGGAATTTCTCAGGATCACGAGTGCCGAGCTTTAAAATGTCTTTCATATAGTCAATATTACATGAAGGCAGATGCAGCAGACATGATGTGTGTCCTGTGTGGCAACCTTTCTGAAGGAGGGGAAACAGACTGCTCCACTTCAGTTTATAGAGTTTCTCTTTTCCTATAAAACTCAGCCACACTTGGGGGAAAAATATCTCCTTATCCTATTCGCAGCCAGCGTGACCCAGAAAACCAGACAAATGGTCGTGATTGATATCACCTGCCCTTGTTCCATATTCAAAGAGGTTTTTTTGCACTCACACAAACTTTAACATTTGCAGTACCTTAACATATACTTGTGTTGCTGATTATATGGTTTATATTTGTCACAGCAATGTATATGTGATTATGAATTCAGTCCTAGTGGCTTAAAGAGAGCATTGACCATCTGACTCATCTTCATTATTTATTCTTTTTGTTCTCACAAATTAGATCACATGGAACATCTCCTTGATCTAGCAGAAAAGTGTTTTTTGACGAGGTATAAATGCATTTCTTTCTTCTCTTTTTATTTGTAGGCAAAGCCATATTCACACTCTGCAGCTGAAAATAGCCCCTCAATAGTATTCCACCATGTGCAACTGTTCTAGACAGTATTTAGCTTTTTCAAAGTATATGTGTGACCTGTTGTTGCAAAGGAGAGATATGAAATATAGCCAGACACTTTGTCTCTTTCTTCCCATATCTCATGTCTATTGAGTGCCAATAGAGGTACAAAGGCACAATACAAAATTTAAAGAGTGGGAAACTGAACCATACCACACTGTAGCAGCTGAAAGTATATATAATGTTTGCTTAGAACAAACTTTACTGACAATATCTTGCGTGACAATAACTTCGAAAGCAACAGCATTATCTAGTTTAAATTCAACCAATTGTCAGTCGATCCTAGCACTTGAACCTTTTGGAGCCTGAAGAGCTACAGGAAACACAATCAACTCCAACCTCAGCTGAGGTAGGACCAACCCGCATCGCTACTAATCTTCCTATACAAGATTTGGTGCGTTATATCTATAACAGCAGAGGTCACAACTCTCCACATTTTCACGTTAGCAAGAAAAGCTGATGGTTAGCCTCCTGAGTATCCAGTTGGCTGCCAACACGGTGCAGCAAAGTTCTGCTGAAATCTGCTGACTGTGCTGAACGTTGTAATGACTATTTTGTAGGGCTTCAGAGTTTGAGGGTTGCATGCTGCCCAGTCCCACTGGAAGAAGTCTGACTAGATCTCAGCCGTGCACAGAAATTGCGTCGCGGACCCACAGTTTACTCTGCTATAATACTGGTGCCATGGCACATACACAAAGCTGCCAATCTCACCATCAAAGCACAGTTTCAATTAAAGCACACTTTCCGTAGCGTTAAACCATGCATTTGTTTAGAGGTAAATTTATCCAGTGTGTGTGTGAGAAAATCAACAATCAGCTTTTTTTTTCTTTTAATTAACAGACTCTAAATTGGTTTAAACTGTTGACATTTTCAGCTGTCTGTGTGTTTATTTACTGTGACGCTCATAAGTTATCAAAATAAAGTTTGGTTGAAACGAAGATCAATCTGAGAAGGGAGTGATATTTCCTGTCCTTCCTCTGGCAGGTGTTGACATATGTCACAGCTGTGTCTGCAGCTGTGCCTCGTTGTTTCTAATGCAGAAAGACAAAACTCTCCACACCCTCCAATGTTCTTATCACACAGAAAGTCAATCACAAGCCATTATCTCATGAATATTAAAATCATGTTGTGCATCCTAAATAAAGGAATTAAAATGAGGTTATTTTTATTAAATGAACTGCATTAGGAGTGAATTTGTCATCATTCAAGGCCGATGCACTTGCAGGCTCTATAGTTTGGAGCCTGAGCACATTAAAAAGGAACCAGTGCAGACGTGTGACAAACACACTTTGATCATCATGCTTCAAACCACACTCTAATGTATATTAACCTCACTTCAAGAGTCTAACATTACAGCAGTAAGGAGCGTTCTTAAATACCTGTCAGTACTAAGTTAACCATGTGTCATGCATTTCAAATGAGAATCATTGTCACTTCAGATGAAGTACTTGGAGGTAATGAGCTACAATCAAGATGTGTTGCAATCAGTCACCATTTTGAAGGTTCGTTTTCTTTAACATTTCTTTTTTTTTTTTCATTTAAAATTATTGGCTTTTTTCTGCTGTGTGAGATGGTGAATGATGTCGGAATATTTATGTTCTATTTTGCACTATATAACTTCAAATCTAATATGATTAGATATGTTTCTCTCCTCTTTGCAACTAAACTTTTGCCTTTGTGAGTCTCATAAGACAGGTAATAAAGAATTCAGAATTGTTTAACAAATTGTCATTTTTTCACATGCCTTTATTTGATGCCACGTGTGGAAGTGAGAGCAAACATAACGAGAAATATTTGTATTGGTAATTATGATGTGAGGGCTAGCCCCTCAAGGAATAATAAATAATCTCTGTGGATAGGTTCAACCTGCTTCCTGGATTTTTAAAGAGCCCAGCCCATCTGCATGCGCAAGTGGACACTTATAACTGGCATATAATTATGGACCAAGGATATGGCAACCTTGCCTTGGAGTGTGTATGCTTGGATGATGTGAGACTTGTGAAAGTCAAACAGCTACTTATGAGTTGAAGGTGCATGCCAGCTGACATAAAAAATATGGTTTGTTGGCCTAAGGGCAGCGAAGAAATGTTGATGGGGGAAGCTGGAGGCTTGTGATTACTCCCTGAAGCATGCAGAGCTCTGCATGACGAGCTACCTCGGCATGACTCGGACATCAACAATGACCTCTAGACAATGGTCATACATTAAGACAGCCTCAGTGAAGCTGAGAGACAGAAATGTGCGGAGAAAGGAGGAGGAGGGAGAAGTACTATAACAAGGGGATCAGTTAGAAAAGCAGACAGCTCTATGCTCAATCCACCTCTGTGCATTCAATCAATCACTGTAATACATCCCAGCTGTACCCCAGAGAGTAAACAGCGGGCAAAGATTACAGCAGCTAATGATGGTACCTCTAGGAATATTTTTTTTTCCACTGCTCAATATTTGTTAAAAAAAATGTCAGAACTATGTTGTCGGCTGAAGTTTCAACACCTAATTTCAGTGGGATGTGCAAGTTTTCTTCAGAGAAAAACCTTCAGACTTGTGTTAAAGTTGTTAGATACACTCGAAATTCAATATGAATGGGTATGAAATTCAGTTAAAGTGTCAAATGCTCACTGAAACCTATCTGTGTATACTTTTTACTGTTCTTTTCCACACTCTCACTTGTATTTCCTTAAACTTATTAAAATGCTTGGCCAAAAAAATACAGATTTAAAGACTGATCCTTTTTTTTTTAATGTGCACACACAAACACATATATATATATAACTCTTTGGCTGTGTCTGTGTGGGTATTCCATAATTTTAAGAACTTTTGCTGTAATTATGGTCCAGCATTATAGCATACTTGCGTTCACAGAGGGAGTAACTCAAATGAAGAGGTGTAGGGATGAAAGTAGAAAACTAGGTCGCGTGAGAGTATTTTTGATGTTATGTGGAAGGACAGGGAGTCACAAGATGAATCAGTTTCCATACAAACTTTCTGACAGTAATGGCTGGAAATATAGGTCCCTTTCCTTGATATTTCCTTCCATAGCGCTCCCGATGTCATTACATGTGCTTCAGCTTCATTTTCTAAGTGATTTGGTTCCTTTATTGGTCCTAAAATAGTTTTTGAGTATTGACAAGATAACAGCCCAAAAAACAAACAAACCACAAAACAGGTTGGGCTTTAATTGGCTTCTCTTGTGATGTTTATATTCTTTGGCCATACGACTATGTTTAACACAGTCAAAATAAATCTGAGGAAATTTTGCAAAAAATAAGAGGGCCAATAAATATCGCCAATATAATGCTAATCATGGTTTAATTATATCACAAAGTAATTACACAGCAATTATAGCTCCTATTATGTCTGAATGAGGACATTTAAAAGAGAGAATACATATGAGTTGATTAAAATTATACATTAGGTGATTCAATGAGGAAATGTTATAAAGTAAATCGTTTTGTCCCTTTGCATGAAATATAGTTTAATCAGTTTAGTTCCATTTGATTAAATCCTCTGATAAATTGGTAGTGTGTTCCTTCTCCCATGTTCACACTCTATCTTTGTACCTCTGCTGCACCAAAATTAACTGCTTTAACAGCAATGTACTACCTGCTATTTCAATGCAACATTTTTCAGAGGTCTATGCACCATGCATTATTATTCTGTGCATACAAGCATAAACACCTTGGTCTGAAATTGGCTTTTCAGTGAGAGGTCTTTTTTTTTAGGGGTTTTTTTTCTGTGCAATCTGCTGCAGGCAGCGAACAGTCAGCTGGTCATCAGAGAAGTCAGAGCAACAACTGCAATGAGGGAGAGCTCGATGAAGCAAATTAATATCAGAGCTTCACATAACAGACCTTTGCCAAAAACATACAGAACAACAATAGTGGACGGTTTTCGGGTTTTGTTTGTTGTTTTTTCAGTGTTCTTCATGGATGCAGAGTGCCGCAGCCTCGGGCCAGATGATCTTTTATCAAAGAGAGTGACACGTGTCAGCTGGGAAGTTGACCAGCTGAGGAGGAGGAGGGCAAGACTAATAATACACATCCTGCCTCAAGGCAAAAAGCTGTTTATTGCTGTTGTAAGACATTCAACAGGCTTTTACATGATTACATTATAATGACAACCATTATTTTGTTTCAACCAATTTATTAAACATTTTTAAGATGTATTTCCATTTATTTTAATCTTTGGAGAATTTTCTTCATTAGCCGATTAATTGTTTTGCAATAAAATAGAAAATCAGAAAAAAATCACACATTTTCTAAAATCATATCAATCAAAGCTTTATGTTGAATAACACATTGAGTTATTAATTCAATATATTATGCATTATCTGTTATATTGCTATTGATATTCTACCTGTCCACCAGGACCAAATTAGCTATGAGCCTTTGGAGCATGCTTGGTCTGAAACAGCGTGCTGCACACATCAGGTCTTCTATATCACATCTTCAAGAATCCCAGGACAGGAGCTTGAAACCAGAACATTGCACTGTAATAAGATAACCACTGGTTTTCACTTCACGTGTGTGTGGTTTTAATGTTGAGTCTAAATTAAATATTTGTTTTATTCAAGATTTATTCAAGAAATTTTTATTTATTCGTCTAAATTTTACACTCCGTGACCAATTGTATCAGTTACACCTTGCCATGTTGGATCCCTTTCTACCTTCAAAACTGACTTAACTCTTCATGGCTCAGATTTAGCAAGGTGCTGGAAACATTCCTCTAGGATTTTGGTCCACAATGACGTGACAGCATCATGCCGCAGATCTGTTGGTCAAACATCTGTAATATGAATCTCTTTTTCCACTACATCCCAAAAGTGCTGTATTGGATTTAGGTCTGGTGACTGTGGAGGTCGTTTGAATACAGTGAAGTTTATGATGATCTGACCTTAATGGCACAGAGGGTTATTCTGCTGGAAGCAGCCATCAGGTGATGAGCACATTGTGGCCTTAAAGGGATGGACATATAGCAAGAGTACTCAAGTAGGCTGTTGTGCTTAAATGATGCTCAGTTGCTCAATACTAGAAGTTACTTTCAGCTCTATCTGATTTTTACATCAGATGCCATCCCTAGTGCAACCCCAAAATATACCAGTATCAAAATAGATGTCTTTTGGATGTTAAGTAAATGTGTAAACCAACAGACTATGGAGCTGGCCAAAGTTTCCAAAGAAAAGAGCAACAGAGTGAACTGCTGATGCAAGGCAGGACAGATTTCTTTCATGCTGGTTATGCCAAATTCTGACCCTATCATCCGCATGTTACAACAGGAATCGAGATTCATCAGACCTGGGAACATTTTCTTCAGTTTTCTCTTCTCCAGTTTTGATGGGCCTGTGTGAGCCTCGGTCTCCTATTCTTAGCTGACAGGAGTGATACATAGTGTGGTCTTCTGCTGCTGTATCTCATCTGCTGCAAGATTTGACACGCGGTGCTTTCAAAGATACTCTTCTGCACACCTTGGTTGTAACAAGTGGATATTTGAGCTACTGTTGCCTTCCTGCCAGCTAGAAGCAGTCTGGCCGTTCTGCTCTGACATCAACAAGACATTTTTGCCCAATGAACTGTCATGCATGGAATATTTTCTCTTGTTTGGACCATTCTCTGTAAATCCTAGAGATGGCAGGATGGATCTATGCTTATATAACAAAAAATAAAGAAAAAGCTGGCTTCCATGTGTAGCATACAGCTTTCAGTTAAACAGCTATTATTTTAACGTCTGTTCTTTTATTTGTTGGTTTTTCACTTGCAGTTTAGTTTTCATCAGGAGTTGTTTAGGATTCAGCACCTTGTTAGGCTGGCTACATTTAGAATAAAGATTGGATTCGGTTTAAAAGCAGCTTGGGTGAATGAATATGTTGTGCTGTCATCAAATGTATACTACCAGTTGGATTGCATTATTTTTAAAGTCAGGTTGCATGCAAGAAAAAGTTGTGTCTGTGTCTGCAAATGAATTAAACAGAATCAGAATTTACCATGGGAGCAACAGGAGAAGCCTAAAGTTTACAAATGGGATATGAAATCATTTGATGTTACACATTTAATGAAATGACACAAACTGATGCGTGATATGTAACAGTTGTCATGCAGCAAATTATTCTGCTTCTATAACAAAGATATCTTGATGTCAGCGCTCACAGTCTTTTATATCTTGGGTGGGGGTTCCTGCAGCCAAGGTTCTGGAGAAAATGTTATTCACCACTGAGGTCTACTATTACTGCATATCTGCAATTACAGATATTATCGTACCTTTACTGCCCCTCTTGCAATAGCACTAAGGTCATTTTAATCAAATATTCAGAATCACTGTACATTAAGACTTTATAACAGTTAAATACTGATATTCAACAATCAAAAGCCACAGTTAACCTATCCAGACTATGTAAGTCTTAAATTCCTCCCTGTGTTTTTCTCAAAACTTCTACATGCTAAATTATGACTGCTTCTCAAGTTTTAGGTGAGCACTACAAGTTCAATTACAGACAACGTAATAAATGACTATAACAAGTATTAGATGAGGTTCCTTCCTTTCTGTCTTTGCCAGTGTCACCCATAAGTGCCTTTCCTAACCTTGGTTGGCTGAACATAAATACACAAAGAGCCATTATTTAATTTAAAACTGTAAGCCTAATTTAAAGCGATGAGGTGAATTATCCCTCTCCTGCAAATTAAAATATAGTTGCGTGCTGCCCATTGCTTCAGCTCATGAAAGGAAGAGAAAAATGACTGCATTAAAATAATTTAAAGCCCTTCCATGAATTAAGGTTCTTAGAAAGTAAAGGTCTATTTGAATAGTCCGTGGCCTCCAGAATACATTGATGTAGAGGCAAATCATGATAATTAATATGTGATGAATAGGTCTATTTTGTCCTACTGCTAATAAGCACAAAGATAATTAAGGCTTGTCATCTATTTGTCTTGTGTTACCGCCTATTTTTTTTCTATTACCAGAAACATGGTCAACATAAACCAACTCATAAAATAACTTTATAAATGTTTGTCATTAATGTGACTTCACAATGACAGCGTTATATTGGCAATTTTCTCAGCTAAACCAGCCCATCAGTTATCAAACTGTTTACATTACCTGGTATTTTAAATAAAACGCGGACACAGTTTTAAATCAAATTACTCATGAAAATGGAGATTCATATTCTTTGGCCACACAAAGTAAATTGGCTGTGTTATAGAGGTAGAGGCAGAGTGCAGCTGGCATGTGTACAGCTGGTTTGTAGACTCTTTGCTGGACAAACCAGAGTTTCTGCAAATGCTTTCAATCAAAGTTGCAAGGACTCTTTCAACAGATGCTCTCATAAACCGCCACAGGATGACTGCAGTTTGTGCCAAAAGCAGTGCCGGGGTAATACAGGAAAAAAATTCACTGTACAAAAACACAGAGTTCCAATTACTGAAGAAGAACCTTAAAAAAACAGAGCAATGGTAGGACAACACAAATATTTTGTAGTTCACTGCATGCAATATTAATGCTAGAATTCTGCAAGTTGTTAGTTATCACTATGATCAAAACTGGGACAAACTTCCCTAATTAATACTAAGAAAAATATGCACAATCAGTGGTTGAATGTAACTACATACAGGGTGCATGCATTGAATATAAACATGGAGTATTTGCTCCATTTAGCTTCATTATATGTTGACTCTGCTACACATCAGAGGTAAAATACTGTCCTTTTTTTTGCTTTACTACATCTAAACATTTTCTAAACCAGTGTCAAGTTGATAGAATTGCTGGGGTTTTTACTTTGGAAGACTTGGATCAATAGATCATAGAATTATTTAAATAGTGGATTTCATTTTTGGGTGATCTCGTAATAAATGATCTGAATAACTCTGTGCTGAACATGCGTCTTTGAACTATGACACAACATCGCCTCTCGGTTTATCCGTGCCTTTTCTTCTTTACCAACAGCTGAGATAGTGGGTAGATCAGATGAAAGGTCAAATCAGGTATGCTCCAAGTGTAGTTGTTTGTTCCTCTCATGTGTCTACCCATGAATTTTCCCGTATCAAAAGACACATCTTCATCAACAGAGCCAACACCGTTAATCCATCTCTGCCACTTTTGTTTACTGTTCTGCCTTGTCTCACCTACGTCACCCTACCTCAAGAGACCCCGATGTTAAAGACAGAAACATTTAAAGGCCTTGTCACTTCAGCAGTAACACAGATCCAATTTGTTTCCTCTGATTCATTGCTAAAAAAAAAAAGAAAGAAAGAAAAAAAGAAATCATGGTTTTCTGCCTCTGCATTTTTCAATCTAGATGCGGAGGCTGTATCAAGAAGTACATATTGTACCTTGCCATGGCTATTATACGTGGGATTTTAGAGGACATTTGGAATATTTAAGATTGACATGAAAAACGTCTTTGAGTCAACTGCCTGCTTCATTCTGATATACTGTAATTCTGCCATTGTGCTTGTTAATATGTACTTAACTGCCCAAGACAGAAAGCCTTTCAGAGTTTATGGGGGTTAATTTTCATAATTGTCCAGTTTTCCGTTGGACTTCTGCAGTCCCCTACAGCGAATAGTTGCTTAGGAACCACTTCCTTCTTCCCATGGAGCCCCTTCGCTGGAGCTCTCTGCATGGTCGCTACTTATCCTTTTTTTCTTTTTTTTAAACCCTGCAGGGTTTAGTGGTCTGTGTGCTGTTCACCTAGCCCTATTTTAATGTTTGTTTCCAGGAGATTATTAGCATCACTTAGCAAACAGTTGTTTACTTTCATTGCTGAAGATCCAGATGGGTCCACTGCAGGGGATTAAGATTATAGGTATTGATAGCTTTGTGTTATAATCCAATTAAAGCATCACGTTTGTACATTTCCTGCCTTCATTATCTCATAGAGGGGTGTTTTGTTCAAACTATATGATAGCAAACCTGCAACCGACTACTCACATTCATTAAAACTGTGCTCGTGCTTGTCATGTTCGATCTAAGATAAATCGCGTTATCACAGTTATTACTGAATTGCCCGGATACTAGTAAAAGATCACAGTTTGCAAGATGCCGTGCATGCCTAGCTGTCACAGCCCAACAGGTGTAATGGTGATATCACAGCAGAAGATGTTTTCAAAGATCATTTAAACCTCGTTCACTTGAGTGGCTCAGCGTTCACTTTCGCACATAGTGCCAGCAGTGTCACATTGGTTTGTACTTGAAAAAGATCCCGCTCACCAAATTTCACACTTTACAATGTGTGAGAATTTAAATGGCTAAAAATTGTTGCTCTTCTGCATGTGCCTTTTAAAGCTGATACCTTAGGATGCTGTTGCCTTGTTACCTTTCTGAATATATTGAATTTAAGGGATTTTTTTTCTTTTTCTGTTTGCTTTGCTTACAGTCAGTTATAATATTCAGTTACATGTCAGCAAAGTTGCTATTTATATAGAATAACTAACTTTTTAAATGTTGTTCCCCTATACTCGCTGCTAAGTAAAAGATCTGGATTTTTAGAGGCTGCATTGAGGTTAGACTTTGACCATTAAGTTTGAGTGACTCACCAGTGCATAGTGTTTGTAACTGTGGCCAGAAATGCTGTTGAAAGTCAATCCACATGAACCACAGCAATACACTCTCAGAACAGGAAAAAACCCGTAATAAGAAAGCATTAGATTATAGTTAATGACAAATTATACTAAATATTAAATAATGAAATTCATCAATAATGTAAATAACAATGTGCATATATGTAGATTTATCATCAGATCCATATACATCAAAATTTGCCACAATTTAAGTGTTTGTTCAAAAAGAAATCCTATTATTTAGATATAGATTTCTTAAGAAAGCAACAGCCATGCAAACTGCCTTCATGCCGTCATACATGCAAATGAGAAATGGATCAAATGACACCCTGGCTCTGCTGCAATATATAAGAAATATTTAACAAGTTTTATAAAAAGTCATGAATGGTTGAGTTCAAATAATTTGATATTGATTGTTGCTGAAGGGATTCATTCTGTTTCTTTATTTTACCAGATGGATGCAGTTGAATCAGCATAATTCATAAGTAATGGAGCCGTGCACAGAATGAATCATTACACCCCTACTGATGGTAATTAATTTTATTAATATTTAATGACCGACAAGAAAATGGTCTCACGCTGCTTTAAGTAGGGAAAGGATGGGAAGTGGAATACAAGTTTTAGTTTAATGGGGTCTGAAACTCTTATGCAGTTGAACTCTACTGATCAGACAGGCTCTTATTTATAACTATTTAGATCAATTACTCCTTTGTTTCCAGTAACACATCAGATGAAAATAATTAGCTACTGATTTATTAAATCATTTATTAAATGAAACATAAATAAAATATTTTCAAATTCCATTTAGTTTAGTCCGTAACATGAGACACAATGTAATAATTTCTAAGCATTTTTTTATAGTGAAGGTGTTTGCAATTAGCCTTCTGTCTCTCTCAAAGTTTATTAACCTTTGGTAAATTAGTCTGTTTAATTTCATAATACAAATTTTGAGCTTGTCAGTTTGGTGAAATGTACATATAAATATGAAATGTGCCTCTCTAATAAATGAAAGGCTGTGCGTGTGGATGTGGATGTTTGAGAGTTCAGCCAATTACATTCTTAGGTAATGGGAATCCAAAGAGTGGCAAAGTTGAGTTTCAAGTCGTGCGGTGCTGATGTTGGATGGGCTGTACCCATATTTATTTTCCTTCATAAACTCTAGTCACACATGTAGTGAACAAAGAAAACCAGCTGCTGAAAGCAGCCCCCATGCCACTAAGCCTTTTTTGAGGGCTGACAAACTTTTCTCCACAGTAGAAAAATGTACTGTGGCAACAGTTTGCAAAGCTATCCAAGTAGGAAATCTCCTCAAAAGGAGCCCCATTTAAAACAGTGAGTTGAGGCGGTCTGTATACATGTAGGCCTATGTGTATATTTAGCAGCTAATTTACTGACTTCTAACCTCAAAGTGTGTGAGAGTGCTACCAGATGTGGTTGTTTGAACGCGACCAGCTTTGTCAGTGTCTATTTAATCACTGCAGTGGTTACATGAAAGCAAGTGAATGATGACTTTCACTTTGATTATGAGCATTGGCTAATTCAGTTAGCATTAACTCTGCCCTGCACGCACAGCATGAGCATTTGCTGTTTATTATTGGTGCTATACTGTTACTCTGCTGAGTGAGAGTGAGTGCATTGTTCTAGCCGTCCTTTTCTCAAAACAGTAATCTTGTACAACCTGGGTAACCTGGGTTACCACCATTGTTTTGATGACGCTCCATCCATCCATTTTCTTTTGCTTATCCAATTCAAGGTTGCTCAGATTATTGCACTAGACAAAGCTAATCATTTTGCTGTATGTGAACAGCAAATGAATGCAATTTACATATATTTATAGCTCCTTCAGTTACTCAATTACATTTTCTTACTCATTATGCAAGCTTATCACTTCAGGAAAAAAAATGTTTTGAAAGAAAACTGCACTGTTTCTCTTCACTATTTCATAAAAAAGCATTTTTCTATGCTTTGCCATTATTGTTTGTACAGTGGACTCCATTCAATGCCTGTTTGTTATGTCAGTTTTCGGTTAGTTAACATCTCTTTTCCCGTTTTTATATCAACAAATATTCATTGCAGTCTAATTAATTGTTAATTTTAACTGCTTAAAATATTATTGATACATGATGGAAACCAATTCAGTATTAATTATGTGTTCTCAGTATATTGTCAATAGGTAACCAGCAATGATTAGCTAAACTGTGTACAAATAACACAAACTGATGTATTAGTATCTGGTTGTACTACACAGTCTGTGAAATACTGGCCAAATTTAGGCAGCAAAATTTCAAGTACTAGGCGGAATTGTGAACACAAAGAGTCCACAGAATAATAAGAGAGCGTAATAATTGAAGCGTATCTTCTGCCCTATGTAGAGAATTTCCTATCCCTCTGCACCAAACAAAGCTTCTGAGGCCTGCCGCTAATCACTGCCCTTTACCTGTTGTCATTCATCTAGAGGAGTCAATTGGTCTGCTTCTGCAGGGTGCAGAGGTAATTACAATTTGGCTATGACTTGTGTTTGGCTCTATTGTCTGACTCTGCGGCACACATGCTGGGATATTGGGGGCTTGATGCTCAAAGCTCATTCAGGAGAGTTCCACTTTGACTACGCAACTCAATGTTCCCCCGGAGAGCTCTGCCACTAACTAAACAAAGCTCAGCCAAGATGAGTCAAGATCATCGCAGTGAAAAATACCTGAACCTATTTTTACCTTTCACTCTGAATGCTTTATCCGTCGAAATACCATTTTCCTTAGAAGCAGAATATTTTTTCTTTCTCTGCTTCTGTTCCATTTATGGGTGATTGAAAAAAGTTGCATAGCAAGAAGAACAGTTTCACAATATTGCTGTCTAGATCATTTTGCCAGATCTGCCTCTCTTCAAACTCTGATTTGTATTAATATTTAATCGCATTATAAATTGGATGAGGAATACAATTATGTAAGTAAATACACCTGTCCCATCAAGCAAGAAATTGAGAAAATCCCCCAGCAAGTAGCTTTACTCTCAAGGTGAGATTTGGGAAATGAATGTATAAACTGGGGAAGATTTGCAGCACCGTAATCCACATTTCAATTCATCTAGTTCCTAGGTATGTCAAATAAACTCCTTACAGATGCATGGTGATCCGTATATCTCTGTTTATAGTCATCTTCATCGGCATCAGTTATGGAGTTGTGTGTACACACATATATATATATATATATATATATATATATATATATATATATATATATATATATATATATATATATATATATATATATATATATATATATATATATATATATATATATATATATATATATATATATATATATATATATATATATATATATATATATATATATATATATATATATATATATATATATATATATATATATATATATATATATATATATATATATATGTATATGGACTAACTGATGGGTGCATTTCCAATGACATAACATTTGACATTGAGAATGCAATTCAGATACTGAGGTCAGCATATCTACATAAAGAAAATACCGGTGAGCCTTCAAACTGGTCTAAACATGACGTTTCCAGTGTGTCTGTGTTTTAACTTTTTTATGACATCAAAAAAGAAAATTTCCTTGAAGTAGCGCGAGCTCTGGTTTGTGACTTAAAAGTTCATCTACACTCTTCATAGAAGTTTTTTCGAATATGTTAAAGATGCCATTATGTCATCCATATTTTTGGATGCAAAGGAAAGCTTTATTTTATGTTATTTAAGAAAACAGTGGATATCACTTCTTTTTGGACTGACAACAGCCAGAGACCAACTTGGGATTTTGTTTACTCCACAAAGGACTCTCCTCAACAAAAATCACTTTGAAGCTGGAGTTTCAGCTTGGCTAAAGCTAAAAAGAGGGGCTGAGGCAGCAGGGGCCATGCCAAGGAGTTAAAAATACGGAAGATCTAAGTTACATTATATCACTGAGTTCTTTATCTTGACAGTTTAACCAAATGGAGTTCCGGTGAAGACACAGGGCATGTCTGTTCTACTTAAAAGTTCTACTAATTCTTGGTCAGCAAATTTCCCTCCCAAACATTTGTTACAAGAGCTGTATCTACACCTAAAATAAATTCATTCCATCTTTAATTTGCTATTTAAGATCTCAGAAACATCATAGTGTAATGTTGATGTTGATGTTTGTGCTGCCCACTCTCATACTCCAGACTTGGACAGGTACAAATGTCCCATCTTCTCTTTAAAATAGATATAAAGGTAAAGGGCCTCATTTTTCAGTGGGTACAGTAAGCTGTACCTTAAATTCGGTAACCATGTTTTTTTGTGTGTGTGACGGTGTTGAATTTGATGAGTGTTACTTGAGGTGTTAAAAACCCACTGAAAACTACCATCAGATTCTGCTATATCTGATTTTGATACACTGCAGACTGGGCAAGGGTATATTGTCATCGGCTTGTTGTTTAGCATACTGCCACATTCAGAGCAGAAGGTTGTCAAAGCAGATTATTATATGTATCGTGTCAAATTCTCTTTATATACAATTTTTTGGATTCAAATGTTGCTGCTGTGCGCACACGTATACTCATGGCGACCCTGAAATTATGGACCCACCCGACATAAATCCTTGTTTAACTCTTGGTTAGAATTATCCATAAATATGAGTGTGTATTTGCAGATGGACAGATGGAAGTACTCTGCAACCTTATAGTTAGGTATTATGAGACAGAGCACAATTGCTGTTGTCCCATGGAAAACCATCATGATAAAGCATAGAGTATGGCCCAGTAAATTGCCATCCCTGTGCCAAGGTCTCCTTTACTTTTTGGCTTTGGTGTCGTGACAAACTGAAAAAAATGTTTCCTCAAATGTACAAGTCATTTAAACAATTCTGTTATACAAAGAAATTTATGAAAGGGTTAATCCTACTATGCAAAATAAGGCAACTAGCAAACCAAAACAGCTACACTCTCCAATATGTGGTTAGCTAATCAGTTATTTAAAAGCCAGGTCGAGTCCATTAATATGGACATAAAAAAAGTTGCACCCATATTGACAATAAGTCATGACAGTAACAACCAAGCTCAAGATGGTGATTTGGCTAATCTCAGCTCAGTTACCACTGCACTTCATCTGGACACAATCACCTGCAGTGATGTAATGGTGTTACTCAGGATACTGGTGATGCAGGTGCTAAGCAGCTGATGGAGTCTGAAGTGTGTTCAGATAAATTAGGAGCAATTAAAGTTTTTGTGGCTTACATAGTTTTCACTAATTGACTCACTTTGATACTTAACGCTCCAAATGTCCCCTCACCCCTGACTTTTACCCCCACCTTTTCAAGGTTGATTACCTGTTAAGTCACAGTTTGTATTTTGGTTTGTTGTTGCACTTTCCTCGATTAGTTCAGTTTTTATCCACTTTCTGCTTCTTTTTTTTTTTTTGGTTCAAGGACTAAAAACTATTCCTTGGGTTTAGGAAAAGATCATGGTTTGGGTTAAGCTATGCCCAAGTGATGTGGTCCTGAACAAGTATACACGCTGGCTGGAAGTGAGAACATTGCCTTGACCCACTGCATCACAACAACAACTCCAAAAGCAAAGGACACCTTGTGCATTTCTCTCTGGAATGAGAATGGGCTGGTTGGTCTCACTTGAAAAGCTGTGTTGGAAAACAAATACAGACCTTGCTCCTTTGTATTGACAAGGCGAGTTTCAACTTTTTGCATACTGATGAATTTAGGATGAAAGACTTTGTTTGGAGAAGAATATTTTAATAGATGTTTGTTATTTTATGCATTGCTATGGATGCATTATTTATACCACTTTTTACATTTCTGTATTGACTGAATATAAATATATTGGACAGTATATTTCCAGATTTTAGTAAATAATGCTTTTTTTAAGTACAAGGTAAATAGCATTAAATACTGACACATATTCTGATGCTTATGCATTAAAAACAGCATCAGGATTTAATGCGTGAGTGTTGCTTCTTTGCTGGACCTCACCGAGCATTTTTCTCTTAAGATTTTGCAGGATTATATCAGCACAATGTGTCAGGCGTTTGCTACAGTCTACTGAAGAGCCAAGCGACTCCTGGGAAACAGAGTGCTGTGAAACTTCCTGTGCAGAGGTGCACTTCCTTCCCACAGTCACTGAAGCATGAGGAGAATCCTGAAAGATGACGGACGACTGGAAGCTCTCAGATTTTTCATCTAGACCAAGTCAGAAGCCGTGACTGCCTCTCCATGATGAACCCGGTCTGCCCCACCTCTCCTTCCTCTGAGGTGGTATAGCTGCATCGAGGCAGGAGGCAGATAATGAAATCACACAGGATTATGTGTCACAATTGACCTGTATGGACCTCGTTTCTATACTCGAAACTAGAATTGAATCCGCCGAGGTGCTTTTGCCTGTGTGAGACAGAGAAATAGAGAACAAGAAAAGGGAAATCTCAGCCCTGCTCATTTTTCCCCCTATATTTCAATCTCTCTTCAGCATATTCTTTTTGCATCTTTTTCTCCTTTAGCTGTGACAGTCTCTCTTCATGTGGGAAGAGGCTGCTAATGAATGTGGATGTGCATGATGGAAATGTGTGGGTCTCCAACACAGCTTTCTCTCTGAGTGACAGAAGCTCCACAAGGGTTTAGAAGCTGGCTTAAGAGGTTTTTTTTGTTTGTTTTTTTAAAGCAAACAAGGAACATCTTTTTTCCAGATGGCCACTGCAAAATAGAGAAAACTGTACCAGTGGAAGCGTCTGCCTAAAGTACAAGTTCTTTTGAGCAGAACTATTGTTGTCTGACAGAAAACAGTCTATTTATATGGAAAAAAAAAAAAAAAAAGCCACACACAGAATAAAACAAAACTCCCAGAATCCAGCTTGGCCTGTTGGTTTTGAAATGGGCCTCACTGGTGGTTACGGTGCTCAATCTGTGTTTGGAAAAGTGACAAATACAAAATAAAATTCCTATCAAAGCTATCAGGATGGAAGCATGAGGACAGAGTAAATGTTTATTTTGCAAGTCTTACCGGTTTGCTAAGGCTGCTACTATCAACCTCTGCTCTAATCTCTGAGTATCTGGTGTATACTCCAAACTAAATTGCTGTTTATTCTATTCTGTGGGTGTCAAAGCCTCCGTCTGGTGCTGAATGCTATCAGGGGAATGAGGGTCCCAGGATGCTCAACACTGCTGCTGACACAACACTATTCCTGAAAGCCCTGCCACTTGATTTACCCAAGCAAAATGTCACAGTAATTGTGAAGATTTCTATCAATGGGAAAGAGCTGACGAGGTCCCACAGCCATCAGATCTGACAGACTTAATATGTGCTCAAATGTTGTCTGCCACACTAAAGGCTTGCAGGTTGACCAATTTTACCCGGAATGTTCCACCTCAGCTGGTATTGACCAAGCCGACGGTTTTCACTTCTGTAAATCTAGTGTGAAGTGGAGCTTTAAGGTTGTGAAATTGTGTTTTTAATAAACCGGGATTACTTCAAAATATTTTATCACACCTTTTAGCTTTTGCTTTGTATGCCATCTCAGATGACATGAAAACAGACAGTCAGTTCATAGAAATCACCAAATCATGGGTGTGCTTTGATCCTTCAGTCCTCCAGGATGAGTTCATATAAAATTAGTTGCTTATTTTACACTTCCTGGCATAAAACTGGGAAACAACAGCAAGCTGCAAAGAAAACATCACTTCATAATGGCAGCAAAATGATAATAAAGCTGAGAAATTTGCTAAAATTTTACTTTAAATATCACAACCTGCTGAATAGTTGCTAAGAAATAAGTGAGAAATCTCAACTGATTGATTACTGATAGGATGCTAAAATGCGAACTATACTGTCGATGTATCATTAACTACAATATAGATGCACTGCACCGATGGCAGTCCTACACCATAATAAATTACATTCAAGTAGATAAAAGAAATTTCTTTGAAAATGCAAAGAAGAAATACTGCAAAGAGTCCACGCCATTACACCACCACTACCAGCCCACAACCATCATCATTCATTGTTGTCCAGATTTGGTGGGCCTGTGCAAATTGTAGTCTTCATTTTTCTGTTCTTAGACGAGTCCGGTCATCTGCTGCTGTAGCCAATCAGCTTCAGGGTTCAACGTGATGCGCATTCAGAGATGCTCTTCTGCATACTTGGTATTTTAGCATCTCAGTGCAATCAATCACAATGTGAACAACTGATTAAACAGAAGCAGTTGAACGGTTGTACCTAACAAAGTGGCAGTATACAAGACACTTTTCATGTCCATGTATGTATAGCATATATAGCAGGAAGGTAGCAGTCATCTTTGTCTTTCACAGACTATAATCAGAATCCCACAACTTTATTCACTTTTTTTGGTACTCTTTTAACACCTGCTTTTTCATTTGCTGGTTATTTATTTGCTCTTCACCAAGGAGGTTTAGGCACCTTGTTAGGCTGGCTACATTTATACAAAACAGATTTGATTTGGGTTCAAATATAACTTGTTTCAGAGCTTCTTTTTCTAGCATCCTCAGTGATGAGTCCCATCAGTGGGGTTTTGAAAGAATATGTTGTCCTGTCATCAAATGTGTACTGCCACTTGAATTAAATCCTTTTTAAAGTTATCCTGCCTGTCACAGAAAGAAAAAGGACAGTTTGTGTCTGTGTATGCAAACAAATCAAACATAATCACAGTATCCAGGGGCCTACGGGAGGACTAGGAAGAAGAGTCTAAAGTTAGTGTTTCCAAATGGGAAATGAGTCATTAGATGTTACAAATGTAATAAAATGATACAAATTATGTTTGCTGTGTAACAGAAGGCACGCAGGAAATTATTCTATGTGTTCACAGCTTTCCATGTGGGTTTGTTGTTGTTGTTGTTGTTTATTTGAGTTGGTTTGTTTTTTTGCAGCCACAACTCTGGAGCATTTTTTTCACACCATTTGTGGTTCATCTCTAAGGTCTACAGCAATGCTGCAATTACAGAAAAAAATCAAACCATTATTATCCTCTTGCAGTATCATTAGGTCAATTTAATCAAATATTCAAAACCAATGTGCATTAAGAGCTTAGGTAACTCTTAAATTCAACCATCTACAGGCCTAAATGCATTGAATTACCACCATGAGACCAGCTGGTTATGATATTTCCAAAAGGAGCAATTGAATAGGTGTCACTAATAAAATCTTGGGCAATTCCTGATAGAACAGTGTCACTACTCAGTATTTACTGTAAGACATTAATAAACACACATTCCTGTAATGCTTCTCTATGTTTATTTAGGAGTTGAAACTGTTTTGTTTCCAACAGACTTTCAGTGTCATCAAATAATGGTGCTTACACCTAAGACACCTAAAATTGCATGTTTGAGTTCTGTAGAAACAGAACTGAATGTGATGTTGCACAACTTAAGGTTATTTCTGTCCTCTCATAGACCTGAAATTAACTATTTTTATTAATGTTATTAACCAGAGTCTTTTCCGTACAGTTTTGTAATGACAAATTCCAAACTGCCAGTGAATGAGTTTGCAGAATAGACTGGTTGTCATGGTGTTTTAGTTCTTTCTTTGTGTTTATTTTAAGTTCGAACACCACTAATGGTAATTTTAAAGATAAAAGGTGGGTATTGTACATGCACTTAAGCTCGAAACAAACCATGAATTACAGACAGGAACTAAAAACCAATGTGGACTATTGACTCAAATTAAGTATTGTGAACTTTTCCACCACAGCACTAACCAGAAAGCCAAAGAACCTGCAGGAGCAATCGCACACAGTCGCGGTGACACTTTCAAAAACAAATGCTATGGTGAGCCAGACGGCTGAGAGAAATAAATGGGTACATACACGATTATTAAGCACGCCAAGAGCTGTATAAAGTTCTAGGTTGTCCATATTTGAGTAGCTTCAGTTACTGTTTTATTTAATGCATGCAAAAATCATCAGCAACAACAGACAGACTTTCCACAATAAAATCTTGCCTTGCCTGACACAAAATGTATACATAGAAA
Organism: Oreochromis aureus; assembly: GCF_013358895.1. NCBI lineage: Eukaryota > Metazoa > Chordata > Actinopteri > Cichliformes > Cichlidae > Oreochromis > Oreochromis aureus. Next base: position 17,945,100 of record NC_052943.1, on the reverse strand, counting down.
GGCATGTTTGAGTGTTTTGTGTTGTAATAATCAACTTGAATTCATAATGTGGCATTTTTAAAGGTGCTTAGTTTGTTATGTCACTAGAGTGAAAGTTTGTAAAAAATTATTTATGAGCAAAGTTTTCAGTGAAGTAAGAGATTTTGAAATGAGCAATATTTGCATTTTTATAGACTGTGACGATTTCTCGGATGGAGGAACAGAAGTAATGCAATGCAGTATGTCTTAAAACATGCCTCGAACCGACCTATGCCTTTGCTTCATTCCCACTTTCTTTCTGTATGTGCACAAGTGCAAATTATTTTCATTTTATAGGGCTGATTCTTTTGTTATGCTGCTATTCAGTCAGCTCAGCTCTTGTTTGCTAAACCTGTTTTTTGTTTCAGACCCATGACGGGAAAAAAGCAGAGAGAAGGTACTTGAACTCTGTTTGATCCTTCAGACAATAATACAGAAAAAAATACAAATTGTACCAACATGGTGTACCTACACACATACATTTATCGCCTACCAACTCTATGTCCTCCAACTAGGAATGATTTGAGTGAAACATCACAGTATTTTTCATCCCAGTGTAGTATGTAATTTATTTAACAGAGGGTTTGTGTTTCAGCTTGAAATCTTTTGTGGTTCTTCACCTTTGAAATGGAAAAAGGCAGGGAGGAGAGACATCTGCCTTGCTTTTAATGGGTATCACAAATGTTTCAGTAATTCCACTCCATCTGAAACTTCCCTCCCCTTCAGCACCCTCCCAAATTATAGCAATGGAATGAAGCTGAGACTCTTTGCCTTACAGAGCCTTAGTGTTTTCCCCAGCTAAGAGGATCGGAAAGATTCATCCTGTGGCTTTGCATCATGGAGGGTAGCAGTCAATCCAGCAGTCAACAACTTCTGTGGAAAGATGTGAGTCAGATTTCTTCCTGTTATTGATTTATAGCAATTAATTGATTACATTTAATCAATTATTGAGTTTTTTTTAACCCATGTAGAATTTAAGCTCTCTAAAGTCCAAAGAAAAGTTTTATTAGTGACTTTAAAAAAGAAATATAACCATTCAGATTTAAGTTTCCTTTTTTCTTTTCCTTTTTTTATTCAAGAAGTGTGGCTTGATCTCTTGCTGAGTGATGAGAGTTTTGCCCTGAATATTAAATTTTTCATCTAAATCTTTTTGGATTGGCTTTTCACCTTGGCTTTCTTCTTTTATTTCCACTCTCATATGTAGTCTCATCTGGACCATTTTATTTGCTTTATATCTATAATATCCTTGCCTCAAATGAAAGGAGCATACAAATATACACCAAGAAATGTCTTTATTTCAGACTTTATTATAAAGGACCAAGACAGGCAGGATTTTCAGCTCTGAGATCTTTCTTCTGCTACTTTTTTTCTCACACACTTAATTTGTTGGAGAGAACTTGCAACAAAAAAATGAGCACAGGGGTAAATACATTCATAGAGGAGTAATATTATATTTTTTTCTGTATGTATGACAAAAGTGAACTCTTTTACCATGCATCAAAGAAATGATGACATTTTGTTCTGCAGATATTCATGATGAATACACGGTAAGTGAATAGTTATGATTAAAAAAAACTCACCTGTGGCGTCTGACTTGTATTACAGAATTGCTTTAGCAGGAATTAAAATGCTCATATGAGTGTGGCCCAGTGTGATAAACCCCTGCCTCTGCTTGTTGCTTACGTGGGCTACCTTTTTTGTTGTTGTTGTGGGGGTTTTTCGCATGAAAGTGCTCACTCTTTGCATGATAACAGCAGGGGGCTCCAGGCACTCTTCCTCACAAAGCTCAAGAGGAATTGCCTGGCTGATTCTGAACTCCTAAACCTTTAAACACTAGTTGGCGGGTGCTGTGCACTCAGACTGCTTACTCTGTCTCCATCCGTGCCTTTATTTCTGTCTGTCTGTCTGTCTTTCAATCCTACATTCTTCCTCTGAGTATTCGATATTCAAAGCACAGGCAGAGAGAGGTTTGTCCTCTTGTTAAGTTTCCACTGCTTATGCAACCTGCCACAGGAGAGCAGACGATTTCAGCCACCGGTTGTTTTTTTTTTTTCTTCCTGAGAAATTTATAGTGCAAGGAATTTCTGGCTCCCTGATAGTAGCCCTCTGTTTTTCATCATGCCCTAGGAATGTACAACACTTGCACCTCACATTTTTGTGGCTACTGTTCCTAATATGTCAAATGAACAGTGGCTATTCAATAATAGCAAAAGTATAATTCAGGTTTATAAGGAGTTATCTTGAATAATGATTTCTGTGTCTTTCCTAAAGTTAAGCTGCTAATGCATTTAGCTACCAGAAATTCAATTCGTCTTCCTGTTAGTCATGCCACATATATCCTGCAATTTAAAATAAGGAAATAAGTCCAGTACAAATGCATTATTTGGAAGAATTGTGGCTAATCTTTTATCAGCATACCAGTCAAAGGTTTAAAAAAAGCCATACCACTGTTATTTTTAAATAATTCCTGCATATTACACACAACCCCTGTATGTTAAAATGCTACCTAATCTGCCAGGGTTAAATGCTATAACAACCACAGCCACAATAGAAAAAGAAAGCTGCTTTATCATCATTTAAAAGACAAGATAAGCAGGATTAATTTTGCTAACTGAAGTTGGTTCTTTCTTTTTTTTCCTCTTTTTTTTTTTGGACATATCTGCTTTTCTGTTGTCCTCTGAGACCTTCAAAAGGGCTCCAGTGTGAATGAGTAGCTTTCATTTTCTCCCTGCCTGAGCTCTGGTGGAACAAAAGCCTGTCTTTATTAATTTGTGGCCTTAAGCTTGGGGAATTGACTACTGCAGGCAGAGTTTTAATTTGAAGAAAAGTTTAATAATTGTAACCTTTCTGTGACATGTGTAGCAATCTGTTCTTCTCTGCACCTGGCACAGGGATGGCTATATTTTTTTGTCATCAGGATCCTGAGTGGTGGATACATTTTTCGGAGTAGCCAGATGAAATGGCAGCTGTTTGGGTTAAATGCTGTACTGATAAATAGGAAACTGAGACAATGAAATGATAGTGCAAGTAGCAATTTCAGGCATTATAGCAGACAAACTGCTTCAGAAAATAGCTAGTTCTTTGACAAAAAAAAAGTTCAATGTGCAAGCCGTGTACATAAAAATATTAGAAGGAGAAATCAACTCGAGTCCCAAACGGCCTTTTGCAAGAAATATCCAATTACAGAGCTTCAGCTTATGTTATGTACACCTATAATAGCAGGTTAAAGCTAACTGAAAATGAGCAAGGCCAACCTTTACAAAATACAAAGAGTGATCTGGTGATCTCAACAAGCTGCTGCAACTACAATTTTCAGATGTGTTTTCCACCTGTGCTTATTTCCTGAGCACTGCATAAATTACAAATCTCTCGAGGCCCACCTTCAATTTACTAACTGTTGGGATAAGTAGCTGCAGATTTTCAGTCAGTGACTAAAAAAGCATAGTAGGTAATCCACACCACCACATAGACATCTCTTTGATCTGTACACTAAAGCAAACACTCTATCGCATTTAGTCATTAGAAGGGGTTAAAGTGGGATTTGGGAGGCGGGGGGGAAACACTAAGATTGTGTGTAGTGGTGCAGCATGGGAGAAAGAATCACTTAGAAATCATTCACATTGTAATTTGTGCTGTGAGCTCCAGTAGATTTGTGTTCTGTACAGACAGGCTGACCTGTACTGCTGCTCTGAGGTTTCCTGCTCTTTCTGGATTTAGGCAAATTAATTCAGCAAGCAATAAGTTGAATAATAAGGTGGTACATGAATTGTTATTAACTAATTAAACAAATCTAGCATGAGCTAGAAAATTATGCAAAATGTAAATGTCCAGTTCATGAAATAAACCAGCTAATCGTTAAAAAAAAACACTCATCTTGCTCTCCTGTCATCTCTTTCTTGCATTTTCCCTGCCTCTGAGAGTGAAGTTATTACATATTAACTTTTTTTCTCACAAGCTGATATTACTTCAACTGTTTGAGATTTAGCATCTAGTTCAATGCTGAAGCACAGTAACCACAACTTTATTGACATCTGCACCATGAAGCATGGCAGGGATAAGAAGAAAAAAGGATTTCCTGAAAGTAGACGAGTCACCATTGAATGGCATTAGTTTATTAATGAGCAAGTCATAGGTTAGTAGCTGAGCAGCAGACAAAACATTAACTTACTCAGCTGTACTATGTATACAATCTGTCTGTCAGATTCAATTATGGATTAACTGAAGGTGCAGGAACGGCATTCCCTTTTTAACCCCCGATCATTAGAGACTGTCTTTCAGCTAGGGCACATTTTGGTTGTTTCAGTCGGTGTGTTCTCCTGCAAAGACATGTTATTGTTTTTTAATACTGTTTTTGACTAGTGTCTGTATTAATATCAAGTAAAATAGGAGGTTATTTTCAGCCTTTTTCATCATTATTCTTTTTTTGTATTATTTATATTATTTGTGGCTTATGTTTTGTATTATCAATGCTTCAGTGAACCTCTGCTCAAACCGGTTTGAGTGGCCAAGTGTAGTGCTGTACATGCTTGGCCGGCCACATGTCGGGGCTCTTTTGTTTAAAAGCTGGATCCAGGAGACCAAAACAGTCACTGACCTTCCAGCCTACTGGATGATGCCCACTGATGTGGACAAGGTCTACACTGAGGTGGACTACAAGACAGACTCATCCTCAGGTACAGCTAAAAAAAAAAAAAAGGCACATGGTAAGTGCATCAGTGTAGAGAACTGAATGTCAGGGATATGTGCTGGCCGCACAAGTCCGTGTGGGCACAAGCCCACACTTTCTGACCTGTCACCGTACTTCAGATTTTGCTCACTCACAACCGGGCTGTTTTTCATTTAAGCCGTGTGTATTGCCAGTGTCCCTACTGCACCTTTGTGACTGTGAGAGCCTCTTACACAGTAACAGAGACAGAGGCAGGTGTGGTGAAAGCTCAGAGATAGGTATTCATCCCCTGTTTGGTGGAAATCAAGAGCTGGAATAATAGCATCTTCAAATACCCATGACATTTGTCCACCACTGTTTCCAGAACAGCTATTGTTAACTGTGAGGAGGGTGTGGGCCACTATTAAAACAGCAATTGCCATCAGATTACCATTACATAGAAAAACAGACCCATGTTAGACTAAAAGCTTCATTCAAAGAAATTCATGGTATTTCAGGCATTGTTTGAGAAAGGCTGTCTGTTTTATTTAGTACAGTAACAACTCCATTCTGCAGGCCCATTCAGATAACAGCGACTTTAACTGGATGCAGAAGTACTACAGCTGTGCCCAAACACAAACTTAGTCAAAGTGTTGCAACTTTGTAGTTTGGATGCCGACTGAATGTGCTGTGGTTCGTGTCTTACCAGATGTGGACTTTTGGACAGCAGCTCTGTCAGAAGGAAAAGCATTTTTCACCAAGGTTTTTCTACAGTCTCCACAACACCACAGTCTAAGCCTTTAACCAAGTTACAACTGCCTTGCAAAGTGACCAATAAACACAGAATATGAACAAACTGCAGTAGGAAATGTTCTACTTGTGACACCAAAACGTGTGCAATTGAGAGGTTCCATCACCTGTTCACAGGACCCATTTATGCCTCCTGAACAAATGGTTCCAAGCCACATTCAGACTGATGAACTTTTTGTATAGTTTGTGTCTTTTATACTTCTTTTTACCTTTTTTAAATTATTTGCCTCTTCCTTTATTTGAATTGAAGTGGCATTATTAACCTTTCCATGTAATATGTTTTCAGTTAGGTTTTTATTTTTACATACTGCATAGAAGATGTATTAATTTTTTAATGTTTTTCTTTTGTTACATTACTCGTTTACATGTCTCAGACATCTCAACAGTCAGAAGTTGAAGGGTGCTTTGCAACTTTATTTAAACGTGTTGTATATGTACTATATCAACAACTATAAAAAGATTCTTTATATGAAGGTACTATATGTAGCCTCAGTTCTTCAAATGAGTGATGCTTTTACAGCTTTTGGTTGGATTCATGTCCATACGTAGAGGAACTTTTTTTAACAATATCTTCATTCTTTTAAGTAAAGCAAAACTCACCAACAAACTCCTCTCAGCTGAAAAATCACCACACTTCCCTTAAAACTCTTGAGGAGAAAAATGGGTTGCCCCAAACTGGACCGCCTGTTGTCTTTTTCTTCATCATGGAAAATTGTAATAATGTGTCTGACAGTTTCTAAAGGATAAAATTTCTCAGAATTTGTCAAATAACAGCCAGGTATCATTTAATGATGATGTAACCATTTATTACCTTTTTTTCATACAAATGATTGGCAGACAGAAACACAAAACTTGGCCATGACAGCGCTGAAAAATTTGTCTTTGCTCTCAGTGAAGTAAGTCAGCAAACCTGCTGATGGGATCCCAAACTTGTACTACATTGTTGCCATAAACCAGTCACATATTTGCATTTTCTATATTTCATAAGACAATAATAGCTCCATGAATATATTTTCCCCATCCTTTAATATAGAAACACATATGTTGCATAATGCTGTTAATGCAGCATATGCAGGTCACAGTCATTCATATTTTATGTTATGGTTTTTGGTTTCATAACAACACTGGAATATATATTAGCTGTTGCTCAGCACAAATATAATCCCTTCAGGGAAAATCAAAGAATGCCATTCTGACTTGTATGGCCACACTTGTGTTTCCTGCATATGCACCGAATCACGCTCTTTTGTTACTTCTGCACGCACTATTCCTATGCAGTCCTTCATGTCAAATCCATAATCTGCCAACAAAATCTCCATGTAATATGTTATGAAGAAGGCCACTGTTCTTAGTCACATGTTTGCCAGTGATATGATTTCCACAGCGTTACGATGTGATGTCTCCCTGTAGTGTAATGCCAATAAGAAACATTAGAATGTATGTGTGCTTGTAGTGGAAAAAATCTCTGCTCTAGCTTTCAGATCTGGTGCTTTCTAAATGTAAATTTCAAGACAGTCCACAATAACTGCTACATGATTGTCAAAAGCATGATTGTCAAAAGTAATGTCTGTGTAGCAAGTGCACCAGAGTTTCACAGCTGTAGCATCTCTGAAAGCGTTGGACACACTCTTTGTTTGAAGCATAATCCAGCATAAGGTGTACAGAGGAGCATCTATAGAGGTAACCTACATAGTTTCCCTAGGGATTAATAAAGTATTCTGATTCTGATTTTTTTTTTTTTGGTCCATCTGTGGTAGGCAGAGAAGTGGAAACTTGATCATGTCAACTGTCAAGAAATACTCTTCATCTACTTCTGGTTGAACTTTTCCTTCAGTATCCTTCTCACTAACAAGTGATTAATTTCAGCCCACCTGTGGCTACATAAACTGTATTCCTGCTGTTCACTGGTGTTGCCCTTTGGTATAACACCCAACTGTGACTTCTGCAAAGATTCATCTGCCTGTGACCTCTGTGCAGCTACATCGGGTGGCATGGCTTCATCCATCTTTGATCTCTGGCCAGCGATGTCTGGTGGCATAGCGGGTGCAGTGTTATTCCCTGGGAGAGCTTGCTATGTATTTGTCCTCCAGTTAAACCGCTCAGTCTGTGTCGCTTTGATTTCTGTTACGCCAAGGTGCATTTCATCGGCTGGTTTGCTTTAAAAAAAAAAAGTATTTATGTAGCTAAACAAAGACCCGGAAAAAACAATCTGTCAGGAAATGTTCCTGAAGTTGATGTTTGATCTTATTACAGCTGCTGCCCACGTTATGTAAAACCTCCATGTTACTCTCTTACTTGCAAAACTTTCTCCATGTTGTTTGCAAGAGCATTTATGGCATTTGATAACAAAATAAGTATTCAACATTCACATTCATTTGGTTTAAGTTGCATAATACAGGCAATACAAAAATATGCAATATATATATACTCATACTGCTCAATTTTTACCATAGTTTTTGTGCCCTAGAATCTCACCATACCTACCTCACAATCCCATTCTCTGTTCTGGTTTTTTGAGCCAAGACAAAATAATAAAATTGTTAACATTTGGAAATAGGAACAGGAACAAACAACTGCACAGTTAGATCACAGCTTTAGCTTAGCATCTACTGAAAAGTGGAAACTTTCCTGTGTCATACCAGCACCTTTGCAGCCTCAGTTACACAGGCAAAGAGACTGGTCAAAACCCCTGGCAACCTCTGGTTGCTAGGGGAAAATATGTGTTGCTCAAGGTTGCTAGCTGTCACCCTGTGAACTCAAACAGGTTTGCATGGAAGACACTGAAATGTCTGCAAACACTCACCATTTACTCTCAAGTCTGTAGTGAAACTTGAAAACGTGTGACTCAAACCAGAAGTGGAGAATGCTTGTCTTCAACCAAGATGATGGGCTTCACTGCTGCAGCCAACATGTTTCAGTAGACACAACTTTTAGGCTGAAGGCCCACCCACAGTTTCACTACATTTTGCTGAGGAATGGTGGTGTGTGTTTGCAGACAGGTCTGTGTGCGCCATGCAATTTACTTACCTAGGCCTTTGTTTTTATACCAAAATGACAAATTGATTTGTTATTGTTCAGTTACCATCAGCAGGTGACTAATATTGCTAATATTTGGGGCATTTATAAATGCACCACATTAATAATTTTAAGTTGGTCTTTTGCAGGTTGAGGCTGGAAAAGTGAAGAAGGCGAAGTACCAAACCTACCAGCGAATTGCTCTGATTCTCGCTCTGGTCTTCCTGGTTTTGGCTCTCTGTGTTTTCAGCCTGAGATATCTGTGGGGCCCCAGCCTGGGGAAGGTAAGACTAAATATCATCTCCGTGATATATGCCAGTCATTAGCCTTATTGCCACCATCTGTGGTAAGTGGATTCTTCATGAGAGACAGATGAAAGCCACCCTGAGTTTCCACATCAGGTTACATCAAAGAAAAAAAAAAACTATGTGAGAAAGGAAAATGGATGGCCACACAAAAGAGCTCGAGGCAGTCTCTGCAGTCTGTATTGTATTCCAGTAGATTAAAAGATGTGTGGGCTATGGAAAAGACAGCTGTGTTTTGCTCTGCTCGTGTTTTGGCTGTCAGATCTGTAATTTTATGAATTCTTGGCCCAAACCACAAACCACTTTTTACTATTGTAAATGTTGCCCTGTTGCATTTATCTGCTTTCTGCTCACACTGTAAATATGGTCTCACAATGACAAACGGTGATAACTCAAAGCTGACCCTAATTGCTGTTGACCAGAGTGGCTGCAGCAGGACTGAAGCCTCTTGGCAATGTAATTGGGATAAACTCTTGTCCTGGCAATTCATCTTGTAAAATCCAATTCAATCACACTTGATGGAGAATATTTTTACTCTCCTCTTTTCCCCTGATTTTCCCAAGGGGCCAAAAAAGCTAATTTACACGGGCTAGAAGGAAAAGTACAGTACATCAATAATTTCACATCTAGAAATTGGATGCTCTATACATTCTGAGCTCAGCTGGTAACGAGAGAGAATGATTTAAATGAAATGATGGTTAAAAATTAGTACATATTTCAAACCTGAAATCATAAGGCTGCTTTGTGTGAACTCTAAATGCCATGAAATGAAGAGAGGGATGTATAGTCTGCTGCTGTTATACCAACATCTTCGTTGATAGCTAATAAACATTAATTCACAACATCCTCTGCCACTGTTCTTCTATGTCTGCTTCCATTGAGGTACAAATTTCAATTGCAGACAGTCCCTTCTAAGCTCAGGTTAAGCAAGGTTCAGCTACACTTCCTGTAAAGACGGTGTTGTCCACATTCTCTCCTTTCAACATAGATATGAATCACCTTTGAGCCATCTCCTTTGTCCTTGTTAAATATTTCATGCCGGAGGTAGAGCAGTCATTATTTCCACTTTAATAAGCTGTGATCATTCTCACGTGGCACAAAATGTGTTGATGGTAGAGGTTGCCCAGGCGATGAATATCAAACCTGCGGACCCTGGGTTTTGCTTTAATAGGGTCTGGGGGGAGGCTCATTGTCTGGCCTCCACATCAGGGAGTGAGACAGAGTTACTTCAAAAGAGAGTCACCTGTCTGTCAGATAGGAAGGAAGCTCCCTCAGTCGCAGTGCAACTCAGTTATGTGTTCATAAAAACAAAACTACAAACATTGCACTGGAAATAAAGAAATTGATTGAAACAGTGGATTGGTGGATGGATTGATTAATTCTCCTGCATCCTCGTAGCAGCCAATGCCTCGCTTCGTGAAAGGGTGTGAGATCATATGCAGCAGGATGCTTTTTGACTCACTAGCTAATCCTGAGCAGCGTCTGGCAGCTATGTGTATAGACCCTGGGCAGCAGAGCACAGCATTAGAAGCCGAGGGGAGGGATCCTAATCTATTTTAGGAAATAGTTGTGTGTGGGAGGGTGGGGAGGTTGTTTTATATGGGGCACAATAAGATCAGCATTCTGGGGATAGCTCAAATTCAGCTTAAGCATAAGGTTTCTATGAGAGTGCCCATTTGAAATACATAGGTTTTGATATAGACAAATGCGGCACATGCTTGTACATGTAACTCTGGTTCCCCCGCTGCATGCAAATGAGTTCAAATCAACATTGGCTACAGAGTCTGCACATGCACAAAATTCACCTCATATCAAATATTCGTGTTTTACCTCGGGTCCAATTTTGTTTTTATACACCTTGATTGTTTTGTTGTGAGTTAAACATTTTTGTAGATATTAAATGCAGTGATATCACACTCCTCTTGAGTATAATGGAATGCTGAATGGCACTTGCCTTTTAGTGCTCAAGTAACTAGAACATGCATTTGAATCTTGTTTAAACTCAACATTGAGGTGAGCATTATCATGTAGGGTCTATTTACTTCTGTATCGTCTGTACTGCACCTGCACTAGGCAGAAGAATGCATCTACCCACAATAAGAGGCTGACATTCAAGACAGGAAGACAGGTTGTAAACAGTGATGGTGTCCCTCTCAGCTGTGCTGTAATGTAAGCTACCTGCTTCCTTCTTTTGATTCGTTCTGGTTCGCAACTGCTCACAACTGCTATGGGCTATCGGGATGTCTGCTGGAGACAGCAGCTCATAACACCAAACTTTGACAACACATACCAAAACTATTTGAATAGTATGAATAAATAACGCTACAGAGCATAGCAAAAACATCTGTATTTGATTTGGCGACCTCAACTGTCAATAGTAGGTGAATTCAATCCCAAAATCCTCCACAGAGATATAAGATTCCTTCTTACAGGCTCATTTTCCACTAATTAGGAATGTCTTAAAATGTGTTGGCAAAGGTTCCAATCCGAGTTCTTTATCTGCCAAAAAAGATACCAATATATGAAATATCAGATAATTTCTTTCAGTAAATATTAGTAAGTGACACGTCTTATTTTTCACTATGAGCCAAATATCAAAAGATAAATAAAGCCAAATTAAATTATTTTTTAGGAAACTAGAGCCAGATATGTATTTCAGGTGCAAAACAGCGAGAGTAAACGACTTACACGTCAACAAAAAGACAAGCATATGTAACTGTTTGACCACAAATTTGTCCTAATAGCTTCACACTGTGTTAAGTTATCATCAGCTGTTGTGTCAAATATTCAATTAATGTAATTACCCGGTATGGGGGGAAAAAAATTAAATAAAAAGTCTGATTGGACAGTGTCACCAGAAAACAGAAGTCTAATAACTACTCCGTTTTAAAGTGAGTACAAAACACATTTATGAGGAACTCATTAAAAAAAGATAACACTTTAAAAGTGTAAAGCAAAAGATTCACAAGCAGAAAACGAGTTGGTTGAGAAAATTCCTGATGTGGTCTCTTCACAGTTTGAAACCTGTTCTTACTGTTTCCTCCAGCTGTTTTAACAGATCCTGAATACGAGAGGTGCAAAGTAGATGCTCGAATGTCGACAGCTAAAATTATACTCAAATAAAAACTACGGCGGAGGCACATGTTTAAGACATGTTTTTACTTTTTAATAACCTACAGTGAATACGCCACTCTTTGTTGGACACAGCAACAGCTTTGCATTTAACCACCAAAGGAAGCTGAATGGATCTTATTGCTATAATACTGGGTAACGTAACTCCCTCATTACCCAGTATTTTAGAAATGTAACTCCCTCACTGTATGTGCTCAGTCGGTAGTGCAAACTATGTACTTTTATTAAAAAACAAATCCAAAAAGCTACTAAAACACGCATACTTATTACTCAACGCGTATTACATAGATCGCTGACCTTAGCATCGCAATTAGAAGTCAAAACCACAGCACAACTTGAGCCATGAACGCTTGTGTTTTCACAGTTCACCAAAGGATTGTGACCTTTATGTGGTATAAATAACCGCATAAAGGTAATTTGCTGTGTGCATTGTTTTTCAGTATGACATGATAACCACTAGAGAGCTTCTTTTAATTACCTGCAAACATATGTTATTACAGAGGCCTGGGGAAGATACCCTGCTATCATTTTCTCTGCCTGTGTGAGCTTGTGTTTGCGATAGAGAGGGAGAGAGAGAGCGAGAGGGCGTGGTTGCGCTTGTCTACATGCGATTGTTTGCGTGTCAGCGTGCACTGTGTGTTTCGGTGTGTAGATTAGGAGCCTCTGCATTCTCTTTTGGCTTACGGCAAAGTTCTGTTTACTATGTGCTCATTATTGTTCTGGGCCACAAGTCTCACTGGGGGATTTTGCCTCCTTGTAAATTAATCCTCTGTTATTACCAGTTTACATCAGCAACTCTGTGAAAATGAAATCTGGCGGTGAATCCAACAGAAAAGTGAGAATAATTTGCCTTAATTAAATTATTTTTATAAACAGTTCTTCTGACAAAAAAAGGATTAAATCTAGACAGTGATGTATGCTGTGCATAAAGTCTGTGGCACATAGTATACAAAATCCACATTTTCATGTCATTAAAAGTGATATATTTGGTGCTATTTTTAATTCATGAACCACTTTCAGGAAGATTATTTGCAGCCAGCAGCAGACCCAGAGTAATTGTGAGCCTGTAGACATTGTAAACCAGTTTTTCCTGGGGAACCTTGAATGGCTCACAGGTGCTATTGGTCTGTATGGCAAAACTGCCTGAGAAATACATGAATGTCAAACCAGAGGAAAGTGGTCCATTATTCAAGCTGAAATTGCATTGCTCACCTTGATTCCTTTCCCTCTCTGGTCCCAAGGTAGCTGCTGAGTTGTCGCTCCTGATGGCCTCTTAAAGGCCTCACTGTCAGGACCGGCTTCTTTAATGAACACTGCTGCGCCCGGTGCTTTTCCACTGGTCACAGGTGTATGGCTTTTCAAGGCTGGCCCCCAACCCCCCCACCCCCTTTGTTTATTTATCGTTCGTAGGCTGTATACACCCAGCAGACCCCACAGTGTCCAGCTGTCAACATGCAGCAGGGGAGGACACGCAAGATTTGATCATGATATGTTTTTGTCTTTCTGTCTTGCTGCTGCTTTTTTTCTTATTTTTTCTCAATGAATAAAAGAAGACGATGCAAACTTCTCCTCAGGAGTGTAAGGAGTTTGTTTACTCAGTCTGATGTGAAGGAATTATTATTCAGAGGAAGCAACAGGGCTTATCTAAACAGCTGGTTTGGCAGGACCTTTTGGGAGGGCTGCTTCTCAGTCAGTAATCTTTTCTGATTTTACATGTCAGGCTCATTCATTCATTAGCAGGCCAGTGTCCACTGGTGTTTCTCCCTGGCTGTTAAATTAGGCCGCAGTGGGCTCCCTCCTAAGATGATGCATTATGCCTTCTACTCGGGGAAGAGGCGGAGGGTGGGAAGGGTGGCAGACCAGGAAAAACAAAAGAGAGTTGTTTTAAATTGTTTCCAGTGGAGTGCCTGAGGTAGGAAGGCTTCATGGCAGTTGTTACACATTCCTTTCTTCTGGGATGGTGACTGCAACAGAGAGCGTGACAGCACTGCAAAGCCCACCGGGAGTTATTCATTGTGCCAGGGAGCATTTTAGTGTGTTTGTGATTTCATTTTTAGACGCTTGAATAATATTTGTGTAGGAAAGATCAGCATCTTAATTGTCAGCGCTTTATTTTGCCAATCCATCAGCAGCTCATGTGCAGCATTTTGCATGCACGCCGTGCTGAGTTAACAGACATAAATGCACGCCTTCTTTTTCCACACTCTGTTTCCCCTTCCTCCCTGTCTCACTAGTGTGACTGCCAAGTAGACTCTCTGCTCTGTTGTACAATTTAGAATGTGATTGAGCTTTCACATCCACTTTCACTCTCCCGGTAAGTCTGCATCTCTTCTAGCCTCAACGTGCATTCACAGCCACAATGCTAAAGCAGAAACTGCAGACTGGAAACACACTGTTCATCTTTCCTTTCGCAATATATTTGAAACTGCGGATAGAGATGTTGCCGTTATGTCATTACATACTCTGATGAATTATAATTTTAGAAATGAGTTAATCTCAAAAATGTCAGCGTGCTCCGCTGTATTTCTGTCAGTAATTAAAAAAGTTGCATTGACTTTTGTAAGTTTTCCCCGTTAGTCACCATGCTCAATATGTGAGGAGAAAAGCAGCATGTAAATGATCCCTTTAGGTCCCTGCCTGGTGCATGTCTTTATGTTAAATAACGTTAAAATAACATTAATTGATTAGACCTTCTTAAAGTGTGAGGAAAATAAGAACTTGTGGAAACATTAAAAGTTGCTAATTTTAATTACATGCACATCTAGATCCACCAGGCTTGCTTTTCATTTTTATTTCATTTTCCTTCATTGGAGAAAAAAAAAAATGTGTAAAATCAGCAGAATACATTTTTTAAATTAGGACCTTTCATCCTGTGACACTTCAAGTGTTGACACAGGAAATGAGTAAAGTAAACCAGGCAGTTCAGCTTTCAGGAATGTAATGAAGCTCATTATAATTAGATATTTATGCCAGATTTTATGTAGCCATAAGTCTCAATATCAAAAACTAATGTGCTATTTTACCAGTGGTCTTATGGGATAACCTATTGTTACAGCTTTAGTTGCATATAACATAAGATAAGATGGCCTTTATTAGTCCCACAGGTGGGAATCTGACAGTTTGAGTCCTTTATCTCCAAGGATGATAGACAAAACTATGGAAACACTAATATATATATATATATATATATATATATATATATATATATATATATATATATATATATATATATATATATATATATATATATATATATATATATATATATATAATAAGGACATATATATGTGGAGCATGTTAGCAGCAAGCAGTCCAAATTAAACAACAATAATTACTTCATTTGTCAATGCCATCTAGAACAACACATCCAACATTTTATGTGATCAGATACTATGATGAACATCATTTGTCTGTGCCTTCCAAAACCATTCACAGCTGAAGAATGGATCTCTTTTATGATGTGATAATGCAGTAGCTAAGGCAAGACACTTCAATGGAAAGCAGTAAAATTTTAAACTAGTATAACAGTTCCCCAGTTCATTATTTGCCTTGAGAGAACATTTTTAGCATGTTTTGCATGCAGTATGAGGTACTGGATCACATGCATTTGCACTTTAACACTAACATTCTTAACACCAGGTTCAGGATACTGGTTTAATTTAGCTAATATGTATCTATAAGTGGGGAATTTGGATTAACAACTTGAAAGATGCTTTCGCTGAAAAAAAAAATCAATCACAAGTTTGTCACAGAGCCAACACATAGCCATAGACAGCTATTTACGCTCACATTCAGACCTACAACAATTCAGAAGCACCAATTACCCTAACTTGCTATTTATTGTGAGAGGAGTACCCACAGAGAACCCACGCAGGCACAGGGACAACACGCAAACTCCACACAGAAAGGCCCTGCTGGCCTTCAGATCTAAACCCAGGACCTTCTGTGGTGGCATAGTGTGTTTGCACTGGTAAACAGTAGTTAGCACTATGCACTATTTACAGTAAATAAGGTATATATAGCAATAACACAATGAAATTACTCAGTTGCTTACATTTTTTATCTTTTTTCTTTTTTTCACACTCTGATAACTATGGCTGTCATTTTCCTCTCTTTCCTAAACAGACTCTATGTTATGTTTTTGTGTGTGTGTGTGTGTGTGTGTGTGTGTGTGTGTGTGTGTGTGTGTGTGTGTGTGTGTGTGTGTGTGTGTGTGTGTGTGTGTGTGTGTGTGTGTGTGTGTGTGTGTGTGTGTGTGTGTGTGTGTGTGTGTATGTGTGTGTGTGTGTTTGCACAATTTAGCTTTGAAAGTCTGTGCCTGCAGAATAGATAGACAGATATCTGATAGACATATTCATGAATGGGTGAACTAACAATTTACATTTTTTCTTATTACTGTAGCAAAGTGGTTTTACTATGTGCTTTTTTCTTTTTTTTTTAAATATATACTATTTTTAAGTGGACCTACAATATATTTACTGTTAACATTGCCATAAGTCTGAAAATATGAGGTCACATTTCAGACCACAATATTTGTTTGTGAATTGTCCACAGTACAGTCGCCTGCTTCTGTGACAACTTCAGTTCATATTCTTATTTTATGAAGCACTTTCTAACTTTAGTCCTCTACTCATTAAATAAAGGTTATTTATTATTATCAGTGGTGGTGTTAGTAGCATTAGTGAAGTTTTATTTACCTACTTTTATTATGAGACGCAGCTACTTACTGTATTTATGTAGCTCACTATTGCTGTAGAAACACCCAGTGTCATAGGTTTGTCCCCATTACTGGTTAATTAATTATAATTGATACTTATGAAGACACTTGTAAGTATATTTATTAATTAAAATAAAGACATAAGTCCTTTTGTGTATAAATAGACGTTTTCATACATTTTATTTTGTAACATGAGGCTATTTTCTGATTCAGGGTCCCAGTAGTGATGAAACCTATCACAGCTTTCATACAATAGGAGGTGGCTCATGTCATCAGTCCATCACAGGACTGATGATATGACCCACGCATCACAATTTCAACTCATGCGTTAACATGCATGTCTTTGGATTGTCGGGGGAAGCCGGCACATATGGAGAGAACCCAGTTTGCAAACTCCACACAGAAAGGCCCCAGGCAGGTTTGAACCAGGAACCCTCTTCTTTTGAGGCAACACTGCACCACCTGCTTGCTATGTTTTTTTCCTAACTATTAATTAATTAAGTAGTAATGAAGTGTATTCATTTTAATTTGAACTGAGTGCAAAGTTCCAATACTCATTTCTGAAAATAACACCTTGATAAAATTTTAATCAAGGGTACTATCTTTAGATAATTGCCTGGAACAGTGACTGCAACGCACTTCAGTGGTTGTTTTAATAATAGCCATCATTAACGCAATCAGTGACACCCGTACTTTCCCCACAATGACAAGTCAAAAGTATCTGGTTTAAAAAGCTCTGTGAGTTATGTTTAATTTGAAATGATGTAGAAACAAAAGTGTTCTCATGCTAGCGAGGATTTAAAGATTTGAATGGGCGTGATTTATTCACAAACCAGAATGACATGTAAAGTACGAGATGAGCAGATCTTTGACAGTGAAGGAAGAAAAACTGGTGAAGCTCATTAAGCAAACATGTCAGTCAAATCCAGAGGATGAAGAAGCCTATCTTTCTCTCAAAACCTCCGTCAGCGCTTCGTCAGTGTACTGTCTTTGTCACACACAAAAAAAAGTCTGGCAGTCTGGCCAAAGTTTAACATGTATTTTTCATTTGTAAAACAGAAAGTAATGAGTAAAATGCATAAAAGATATAGTTGTGCTCTCAAATTCGAATTCGATACTTGTGTTACTACTTTCTGTTTTCTTTCTGATTGATCAAAAACCTTGTACATTGACACATCCATTATGCTTCCAAGCGCTTGGGAACCTCTTCCCTTTCTGTTCATTAGAAACTAAATGAAAACAGCCTTTAGTAAACTTGGACAATCCCATTTCGTGCTATATGCACTGTATTTTCATGCTGTTAATTCCTCTCGAAATCTGTTTGACACACAGCATGCTGTCATTTTAAAAGAGCCCTTTAAATTTAACATGCATTATATATTTAAAAGCATTTAATGCACTGAAGTATTTGTGATTTTTTTTTTTTTTTTCGCTTCTGAATGTATTCAGCAATCATCACCACAAGTATGATGGATGACATCTGCTGCTAGGCTGCTGTGTCTCATTTGCCCAGAAAATGTACTTCACTTTGTCAGCTGATGTTGATAGAGCTTGTCGAAATCCTTTTCCTGTGGCAGCAGGACTGACCCACCGACCTGCATGAGCAGTTGCAACATGAGTGGATGAAATGGAAGGTGACTAATTCATGTTAAATATTGGAAGAGTGTGATGGTTGTTTAGACATTTCTAGGAGTACGAACTTGACAGTTCTTTTGTAACTGGTTACACCAGGGGTCTGAGGCTTCTTAGACTACAGTGTGTCCTTTTGTCTCTTGCTGAGATAATGTGGCTCTCATTAGCTGTCTGGTAGGAACAAATAATAGCCTGGGTGAAATGTTGCAGGGTTTAATTAAAACAATGCTGTCGTACACTAAACATTAATATCAAAACTCATTCCTGCTGTGAAAGACTTTTAGGCATGTGCACGCGGTCAACTCGAGCTGCTGAAGTTCAAATTGAGCATCAGAACGGGTAAGAAAGGTGATTTAAGTTATTATGAATGTGGCATGGATGTTGGTGCAGCACTAGCTGGTCTGAGTATTTCAGAAACTGCTGATCTACTGGGTTTTTCCTGCAGAACTGTCCCCAGGATTTACAGAGAATGGTCTGAAAAATAGAGAAAATAACCAGTGGGCTGCAGTTCTCTAGCCAAAATGCCTTGCTGATGCCAGAGGTCAGAGGAGAATAGCCATACTGCTTCTAGTTGATAGGAAGGAAACAGTATTACAATTTATTACAACCAAGGTATGCAGAAGAACATTTCTGAATGCACAATAGCTTCCTGCTGTGGTGACCCCATGTGAATAAGGGAACAGCCAAATGTAGCTTCTAGCATCATTTAAGCACCACAGCCTATCCGAGTATTCTTGCTGAGCGTCTCCATCCCTGACCACATGACCACAGTGTGCCCATCTTCTGACAGCTGCTAGCAGTAGGATGTGTCACAGAGCTCAGATCATCTCAAACTGGTTTCTTGAGCCTCCACAGTCACCAGATTTCAATCCAATAGATCAGGTTTGGGATCTGGTGGAAAGAAAGATTTGCATCATGATTGTGATGCTATCACGTCAATATGAACCAAATTCTCTGAGAAATTTTCCTGCACCTTGTCAAATCTATGCCGTTAAGAACTAAAACAGTAACAAGGTATACCCAATAAAGTGTCCAGTGAGTGTATTTATAAAGATGTCTTTAAATGACCTCGAATAAATCATCAATCCGTGTTTACTGATAACTGAAAGAATGGCCTGACTGTGATTTAGACTCGTGCTTTGAAGACGAATCCAAAGGTTGCTGGCATTCATTAATAATCCTCTCTCTGTCTGTGAAATCAAAGGAAAAGAAGAATTAAAAAAACTTTAAAGAAACTCTGTAAACTTGACACCATGACATTTTTTTATCCTAAATTTCAATAAGCACCTTCATTTTCTTTCAAACCATGGCCACGATCCAGGGTCCAGAACACAAGTGGTTATTACAGCACCAATGGCACTGAAGGTCTTATCTTATCAGCACAGTATTAATTTTAATCCAAACTGCAATCATTGCCTAGTATTTAGCACTTGTTTCATATGAAGCCATGAACATTTTCCATATTCTATTTTTTTTAAACTTCCATGTCCTACCATGAACAAATGAGAAATACAAGTAGGTTGAAGGATAAATTGTTGAAAATAGGATATCATATCCTCTTCAGGATACAGCATTCTTCCATATTATACGGAGTGGATTCAGTGGCTTTCAGCTTTAAACAGACAGACTTTTAATCAAGCATTAGTTGGATTTTTCTCTAAAAAAACAAAACATTTTCATCTTTCTGTAATTGTGGACAAACTATCAATGAACCTACAATAGGTCAACACCAAAATCCACATCAGTACACGACTCTTAGAGTAATCGGTAAGTTGTCAGCTCTAATTATTGTAAAACTATTCAGTAAGTCTCTAAGTAAATTGCCAATAAGTGTCTCCAATACTTCCAATACTTGATCTGAACTGGCCACAAACAGGTGGTTAATGGAAATGACATTGGCTGTTAGTCAAGGAGAGGCTTTTAATGTTTATACTTTAACCAAAGCAGCCTTTTTACCACAAATGACACGGAACAAGAACCTGATCATTTACCTCAGTCAGAGAAAAACAATCACCTGCTTGTTCCCATATAAGCACATCAAATTCTCTTATTTTCTGCTCCCAGCCAGTGGTAAAAAAGACAAAAAAGTGACTAATTTGCATGTGTTTCACCAGTGGCTGACCACGATTTGGGTTTGATAAAAGATTATGTTGAAAAAAAGAAGGCTGGAAAAAAAACATGTCAAATGATGATGCCCCTGAGTTTTGTGGGGGGTTTTAATAGCATGAGACAATGTTAAGCTGTAAAATCACAGACCCACACCATTGGGAGCATAATGTGTTTTGTTCCCCCTGTGGGTCTTCAAAGTATTTTTCAGTGTTATTAAAAAGAAGGGCAGACCAGCACTGACATGCAACCCACACAGGGGCCATGGCAACAGACCAAGAGCTTCTCATCAGTACCCATAGTCTCAGTGTGATAGCCCAGTGTCTCTGCATAGGACTATCACTCCCTCTTTTATTGTGTCTTCAAGGCAGAAGCATGGTGTAAACAATGTTTGAACAATTATGAGCCTCTGTATCTCCCAGCAGCTTTGTTAGGAATTGTTCTAACATGTCTACCTTGTTACAGGCATAGCTAGCCTGATCTGTATGTTGCAAGGTGCAGATGAAGTAGTGCTGGGGGGATTGTGAGTATATCATATGTGTTGTGATCATTAAAGAAAAGACATGGCCGTGCTCTTGTTGTAGCAACACCAATTTGATCATTGTGACTGAACCGCAAATGTCTGTTGTTACTATTTGTAGGAGAAAGAGTCTCTTTGCATTTTTGCAGGGAGCTGAATGTACACTGACTTCTTATTGCTTTCCATGCACTTTTTATGCATAAGTTGGCAGACAGATAAATGCACTACACGCACTACTGATAAATAGCAAGGCGACTATCTATTGTCATCAGCTGGTAAATTGCCAGTGAATTTAAATGTGTCACAACCTCAATACTGGGTGAAGGCGGGCAAATGGAAAGCATTTTTGCTCTTGTGTACAACAAGTTTAGCCTTCATTGACTTTTAGCAGAATGCTATTTTGACTTTTTTTTAATGGCTTAAGTGGGTTAAAAACTTTCCAGGTGCTGTTAATGCCGTTCATCTGGCCAAATTATTGCCTCGCGTCTAAATGATCCAAAGTGCAGCTTTACAGCTCTCACAATCTGTTTCTTAAATGCCACTTAGCTGCTGGATCCCAGAGTGCGTGCTTGTTGATTTATTAGGAGGTGGAATGGCTGAAAACCAGCAGGGCGACAAGGAGACGTAGCCACTATAGAGGTCACTCCCCTTGTGACTATCTGCCGTATATTTCAGAAGCTTTGAGTCCGTGCTCGCAATCTTTTGTCTGCCGAGGTCTGTTTCAGATACTGAGATATGCATCTGAATGCATCTGAGTCTCTAGGGGATACCTTTGATGAATATTTCATAAACCACAACAGCCCTTTTATTACAGGAGATTGGTCGTATTCAAATAATGTGTTCACCTCAACAATAAGCAACAGGATTCATTCAGCGCTCCTGACAAGCAGCAGATTGTTCTTCAGCTCGGCACAGTGGTTACTTGGCAGGGAAAGGCATAAAGGGAGGATGCAACATTGAACAATGACAGGGAAAAAAAGAGTAATGGCACGATGCAGTCATAGCCCAGGCCTTTGTGTTGTTTAACTTCCTGTCTGTTTTTTACTACTTTTTCCTTGTTGCTGATACTGTGGAATCCATATCTATCTCATGCTGGCTTGTGGAATGTGGAGAAGGTTTCATCATTTGTCATGTCCCACAAAGGTGGTTGAACACAGTCATTAAAGGCTGTGTGAAATCCGTCTATTCTCTCTACCATTGGCAGTTGCAGATAAAGAAGTACACCTTTTGGACTTTTTCTTTGTGTTATTAAGACGAAGAGAGAGGAAAAAAGACAGCATCTTCCTTCTAGTTTCAAGTTTTGCTTTAAAGGTATTTTCAAAGTGCATCAAACTTTGGTTTAATCTAAACAAGGGTAGGGCTGCTGTTACATTTCACTGAACATTCGAGTGTTTTTTGAAAACCCCATGTATGCGGCATGTTTTTAGAGCGTGTAGATTGGTTGTTATGGATTTTGTAATGCTTTGCAACTGCAAAAACATATGAAATAAGGAAGGAAAATGTGCACTTTTATCAAAGAGTCCAGGAAAAGATCATATTCCCTGAGCTATTGTGCGAGGAAAATACAACCCTTTGTTGTTTTCACCTTGATTTTTATTGAGATCATAGAAACAAACAACACATCGAACAACAATACGTCCCAGTCCCCGAGTTTGTTTCACAATAGTGTGTTGACCAATACTACTGAATAGCTCCCAAAGTCCCCCCTGCTCTCTTCCCTCCTGAATGCAGCTCTATTATGGGCACAGTAGCAGGCATCATGGTGATTTATTGCCAGAGAGAGCTCAAGTTGTTTAAAATGACTGGTGTGATTAGTCATATATGCTTCGGAGCTGAAAAGGGGGGTGCACAGTGCTCCTGTAAATTAACAGCAGCTGCAGACTGTAGTGGTCCACAGCAAGGTGGTCAAATGTGGTAAGCATCAGAGTTGCTGGGGGACAAGGAGAGAAAGTGGGTCATTACATCCCTTTCAGGTATGAGTAGGCTGACAGGAGCGAGGGGTAGGCTCCGTTCAAGATTCACAGGCTCTGCAATGGATTGAATTTCAGCAATGAAAATAAAGCAGGAGGAGTATGATAGTCTTTGACTTCTGCCAAAATTCCACTTGAGGTTCTGCTCAAATACTCTCCATGCACTATATTCCACAAGCCCTCAGATATCTTTACGCACCATTATTCCTGACAAAAAGGTGCTGTTAGAAGTACTTTTCATTTGGTAACCACATTTTTATATTTTCTTTAAAGTGCTCCTGTTTTTGGGGGGGGGGGGTCAGCCTAAAAATGGGTCTAAAAACATTTCTTCTTCTAGCTGGCTTTATGTTAAATCAACAGAGAACAACGATTTTCATTCTGCTTGCGGTGTTTCTCTGGAGCAAGTATGCTTATTTACTACATTTTGAAGGTTTAATGAGAAAACTAATACCACTCTTTTGTCCGTGGAATAAGTATAGATCTAATTGCGGGGAATTAGTTTAGCATGAAGACTAATGGCAGAGGGAAATCTGCTTTCCAGAAACATTGGTTATTGTGCAGTCTGCGAAAACGTGAATGTTGTTTGTTTTTGTTTTTACAGATTTTTACTACTAGAGAAAAAGTCATTTGTCTGCGCCTTTGTTTTATAATGCTATACGGAGTAAACAAACAGGATTTACTGGAGCACAAGCATCTCAGTATATGATTAGGATACCTATCAAGTTTTTCAATAGTATCACAACTAAGCAGATATATTTTTAGACAGTAGGTGTTGGCAGTGTGATTGGCATTGGCTTTGGCTTCACACTTTTTTACTGATTGACAGTTGGAGGCCCTAAAATTTGCTGTTGGCTGTCATGGTATGCCAGCTAAAGCCCTTTCACGTAGGATTATTGTAACTTGGGGATCTTGTGTGATTTACAAATTACCCCATATGTCTGTGTTTCATGCAGGTCACTTGCACAGGATAAGCAAAGTCTGTGATTTACTCAAACCTACTGACACTATTCATATATATATAACAAATACTGACTGGAAAGCGTCTGCTATACTTCTGTAGTATCTTACTAATAATAGGCCGCTACATAATCACTGTTGAGTCTGCTGAAAGACAGCAAAATATTCCTTAATACATGCTGTCATGCATGTCATCCATCTCATTGTTCACTCTTCTGATAGATTTGAGCTTGCTCTACTATAAACGGCTCGCAATGCTGTTTATTGATATGAGCACTGAATTTGCCACCAAAGTGCTTTGCAAACTTTCATTTGTAACTGCGAATTGAGCCCAATGGAGCACAAATGAGGCAGAAGAAAGGTGCAAAGAAAACAAAAGAGGTGGGTAAAAAAACAATCCCCTAATTATATCACCTCTGTGTTTGCTGCAATATGATAAATTCATTTGCAGTAGGACTTTTACTTTAAGATTACATCGCAGAGGACAAATAATTGCTAGAGATGCCCAGGTAATACTAGTCCTATGCAAATAGGAACAATGCACAATTTCAAACAAAAGAAGAAACCCGTTTTTAATGGTTCAGCAGAAAGTTTTATGAAAAAGGAAATGTTTCATGCCGATAATCTTTTTTCTTTTTTTTACAAGAACGCTCGATAGCACCCTTTAATTCCAAGACAAAAATTGATTCCACATTTTTCACACCAGCACTCACCATCTCTGCTGTTCTCTTCCAGTATGATATAAACTGATTACCGACATGATCTTGTAAAGTTTGAGCGTTTTTACTGTGAGTGTAAAAACAGCTTATTTCAAGGGGCTGTCTAAATCTTCCCTCAAATAACCTCACACCGTTAAGTATCACAAGTTTGTCATGTTTAATGACTTTCAGGAGTGTTTCTGCGACAAAAAGCCATAACTCACTTTTTGGTAAATGCACTTTCTATTAACCTTTACTTACACTAAGGTCTGGTTTGTTGAGAATCCCCTGAACGAGATGTATTTCATATCTCTTCTTCTCCCGCAGTGGATTTGTGTGATTATTTAACATCAGTGCAAAACGGCGAGACCAGAAAGAAGCTTTTGCTCTTTTCTCCAGTGAGACTGACATTTATCACTTGTGTTTTTGGTTTTCATACACGTGTCTGTGATTAAGCTCCAAAGTAACTCTGCTGGAAATATCTCACAGTGGCATCGCGCTGCCTGTGCTGGCAAGTTAAAATGAGGAAAATGTCCTATCAGACAAGAGACATGTGAGATACATTGCCAGTAGCTGTTTGTTTTAATAGTGTTAATGTGTTTTAGGAAGATGGCTCCATTAAGCTGCTGCATCTTGACACATTGTAGCTTTTTCGTTTGAAAGGCTAATGACCTTAGCATTTTGCTTAACTGGCCTTTGGCACTGCCACCTGTAAAACATTTTATCATCAAATTGATGCTTAAAGTAATTGCTTGGGTAAATTCCCAAAAGCACTTAACACCTCGCGTCAACCTAGTTTTAGCTTTCAGTTTAGTGTTACCTACACCACAAAGCCCAGTAGTGATTTTTGTTTGGAGTAAAATAACATATTAAGATATGAGTTCAAGCTCAAATAACAGCATCTAAAACTTCAGCAGAACCAGAGGGGTTATCATCAAAATGTCATAGTAGTGAGGACAAGTTTAAACCTCCACTGTTGTTTGTTGGTGCTATTGATAGAACTTCCTGCCGATAAAGAGAAGGCAAGCATGGGCACTGTTACCTAATTACTAGCATGCCCCTATTTACCTCCACATATAACAAAACCGCAGAAAGGCCCATGCTAATTACAATGCAGCAATGTTGCAGTGCCTTACACATGTTTATATTTAGAGCCAGGCCCTAATTTTGCATCCTTTCATTACACACATACTGGGCACACGGATACGGCTTCCAGACAAAAATCCAGACTACATGCTTTGGTTTTCTAATTGGAGGATGGCATTCCTCTGATTTGGCTTCCAGAAAGCTCAGTGTGGCAAATGTTAAGCATATTTTAGAGACTAAATATAAAAATGGACAGATTTGCAACAAACAAGCACTTGTTCGAGCCTTAAAATGTGGACAGCTCCCAGGGCAGCTTTTGTTTTTTGTGACCTAGTTTCACAGCACCTTCATAAGACTGAACCGCAACACTTGTGCTGCTGATAATTGCTGCACATTTGTGGAGCATTTAACCAACACTGGTCCAAGCTTACTTACTGAAAGACAAAAAAAATCAATGAATTAACTGGAAAAACTGCATTCTGGCAACACCAATGCCTTATCTCAGCTCTGGTGATTATCAACACATGATACTCTTAAGTAGTCTTTGACAAAATAGTCCCTGTCAATTAGGATTTTTTTCTAATCCCAAACTATGTGATTTAATAGTAATAGATTTAACAGTGTTATAAGAACAAAAAATAAAGGTTAGATATTGGCTACTTGCTTTCCGTATGCATTTTTAGCTTTTTATATGAATATACATAAAATGATTTAACAGCGGCAGTGCTGATGTATTAATTATCCAATGAAAACAAGAACCCTAACCTTCCCTTCAAAACATCTGATGCGGCCAAACATTATTTTTCTTCTGTGAGACCAACATTTATCTTTCAAAGGGAATTACATCATATATCAAACATTACAGAGACATCAGAGTCAGTGTTAAATTACCAACGGGCTTTCTGAGATGAGACCGCTCTCCCTGGGATAACAACGGATATTGACATCTTAGGAGGCGGGCTGTTGGCTGCTAAGATGACCAGCTGGTCTCACCCAGCAAGTGAGTCCCTACATCTCATGTCAATGAGACATTGACCAAAATTTTCACAACTAAATGGTTTCCCTTTCTTGTCTTTAAAAAAGCATGTAAAAACTTTGGTAACCAGTACAGACACAGTTCCATTTTTATCAAATCTTGCACTTTGACTACATCAGATTTTTTACATATACAGGCTGTTTGTTCAGAGGATGTAAAATGGCCACATGTTTCATTTGAGGATAGTAGTTTATGTTTAATTTCTCATGTCACTTTATTTATAACAGAATTTTAATTACAGAATAGATTGTTCACATCTTGAAAAAGAAATCAATAGAAAACCTTTCTGTTGTTACATTTGCATATGCATGTGTACTTTCCAGTCCCTGGGCTAGTTTGATTGATTGCAGTTTTAGTTTAGGGTTACAGGCATCACCCCACAAACAGTCCACATACAGTGTGTCGTGTATTCAGTGTAGCTAAAGTTAGATACATCCATCATTTTGTCCACCATTTCAAGTTTCTAGCTGACATCATTTTTTCCAGGAAATTCCCCAGACTTTTAACTTCCTCCCTACACCTCACAAAAATGTGTTTCACTGTGTATATCCCAAATTTTTAATTTATAATGTTCAGTAAATATCTGTCAATAAAAATAGAAAAGCACAAGAGTGACTGAGCCCAGTGGCACTGGAAAAATGTAGCATCGAGTAAGCTGAGAAAATACTCCATCAGTACTCGTTTCAGTTTGAAGTTCAATCTGTATATCCCCGTCATCCGTTCATATTCACAACCTGGAATAGTTTCTGTCTTCAAAAGCCTAAAAATGAGAAGTTGTTCTTGTTTGCTCTTTTCTATTGATTTGTTTTCTACTACACAAAAAAAAAGTAAAACCCAATATTACCAAAGTGGTGATTAGGCCGATAAAGCCCTATATGTGATGATTTTAACACCAGTTATTGGCCTTCAGATATAGCTTTTGGCTGCAGCAGCCGATGTTTGTCATCAGCCAAAAGTGACTCTCAAACAGCTTCATGTTAAAAGCATTTACCTGCCAAAATACAAGGGTTTTATTATAAAGTAATCACAAGAAATGCAAGGTGTTTGTCAGCGAGCTTGGCACTTAGGGCCGTCACTAATCAAAAATGCATCTACACAATAAGGTGAGAGTCATTTCTGACAGATCAGTTCATGAGCAATAACACAAGAAGGAGTGGTCACAGCGAGCTGTTAAATAAAGAGCGGCAGGTGACGGGCCTTTAGAAAATAACCAACTTTTCCTTTTACTGTGTCCTGCTGCTTGGAGATTCGTATCCTGTGCAGCATAAGATCAGATCACAGCTGCTCAGAGGATGATGGAAAAGACCAATTATTTTCTAGTTTCTTTATTAAAACAACATTAGTTTGTCCTTCCCTGGATCTCTGACACCTGAAGTGCAAGTGAAGCCATACTCTAATTAATTCCTGTCAAATTTCCTGCTTTTGGCTTTTGGCCCTTTGATTTTTTCTCTGCTGGTTGCTTTTTTAGCGTAGGTATCTTTAGGCTCCCACCAATTAGAAGGTGTTTCATGTCTCTACACGATGTCTGAGCTCATCGCTGTGGTATCCAGAGTATTTCCCTGATTTGGCCAATATCTTGTAGAGGGGATTAGAAAATCTTCTCCAGGGGGCAAAATTGACAGGAATGACAATTGAGTTGAAGGAGTCGCTGATTGATGTTAAATCCGATATTGCTCTAAAGTACAGGTTTGCACAGATACCAGCAGCTGAATTTGGATATCACTGCAAGGTCAGTCTTGAGGACTCAGTCGTGAGATATTGAAAAGAAGAAAAAAAAGATGACTTTTTGAAATGGATGTAATTTTGTGAATGCCAGACTGGTATTATGTAGACCCAAACTTTGTCATAGCTTAGTCATATTTTTAAGCAAAATATCTAATAAAGAATGGCTCCTTCTTTAAACGCTGACCAGTTTCATAATATAACATAACAACATGACAGAATGACAGTGATGGAAGAAAATGACTCTCTTTTCAAAGCTATCTGCCAAACACCGGCTGCTGTTTACGCGGCTGAACTAATTAAATCAGTTCACAACTCTGGCATCGACGGGTCAAATTTAATGTTATAATAATCACAGCAGCAACTGATATCAGTGTCATTGTGTCGGTATTTATGCTCACTGTGTGTTTTTATCAAAGTGACAGAAAATCCCTTTTGGATAAATTAAATTACCCAACTTAGGCGATCGGTGTTGAAATACAAATCGTGCATAGGCAGTTTGGGGTTGTTTTTTATGTGATCTCTGTGGTGGACGTGGTGGTGTCTTCAAAATAGTGGGGGTGTGCTCCCACCTTTGAACGCTGTACAGTAGGCTGCATGACCAGCGCCTTTAATTTGCGTTTACTGTAGTGGTGCTCACATCCTGTGTCTTGTGTGGTTAAGACAGCACAAGAACCGTGGTTGAGGCCAGTAATGAACAAAAAAAAAACCCTGTCTCATGCTTCATGTCACTGTTGACTATTTTTAATAAACTCCAAGACCTCCAGTCCTTCCAAAAATCTAATTATCAAGTGCAGTGAGCAACTAAACTCAAGCATAAAAGGCTTAATCATGCTGTTGTTTCCGTGAGTGGAGTTTGTATTACAAGAGTGGATAATGGGCAGAAAGCAAATGGAATGCATTTCCAGGAAGCATGCGTTCAATCACATTTTCAATATGCTTGTAGAATTTGAAGCTTTCATACAAAAATACAACACTAATGGTAGTATTACTTTATTGGGTTGGGGCTTTATTTTGAATAAAGTCAAACAGAAAAACAAGTATGTAAAGCACAATATAAGCTGCAAGCGAGGAATTATAAGCACACTGTGAAAAGTGTTTCAAAATCATGATTAAGAAACACTGAAATGATCGGCGCTGTAGTGCACATTTTTGCTTCTTTTATGTAAAAGGTAGGCACAGCATCCATCAGCCTACAGTATTTTCTCTGTGTTTAAAATTCCTCTGCTGTGTTTCATCCTGATTGTGCTGGTACTAACAGACTTCTCTCTTCTCTTCTCTTCTCTTTCTTTCAACTAAATTATCATATACAGCATTAAATGATTTCCATTATTTGCATGTGAATGTAGTAGGGACTTAAAAAAAATAGATGCCATGTGATTATAAAATGGGCACTGTACTGTACACCCACATACTGTATTTCTACTGTTTGCAACATGTTGCACTGCATTGTGCTGTGCTCATTGTCAGGTTGTCTTCAGCGAGATTAATGTCATGCACTGCCAATGGGCTCATTTTAGCCTGTACAGACTAGGTTGATGACGCATTAGTGAGTGACCAGTATTTTCTAAATTGAATTTTCTGTGCTGGCGCCTGTCCAGAACACGCTGCCTGTATTCGGCAGGCATCACCAAACAGCAGCCTGCATGTGTTTGGCAGCTGGAGAGCATTCCTACTTCATTTATCCAAATTCTCCAGACCTCGGGAGTTGACAGGCTTGGTAATCAGTGTCCACAAGCATAATCCCCATGGTCTCAAGACACCATACAATCAAATCCCCCCCTTTCTCTCTCTGTCTCTTTTCCTCCTTTCTCTATTTTACATACAAAATCTGTTAAAATCACCTTGCAAGAGGAAATACGTCCATAAATATGCATACCGCACGGTGTCTGTAAGAATGTGTTCATATCTGTGAAGGCCATCTGCACTGCTGTTTCTGGGTGAGAACTCCATAGCAGCTGTAATTACTTCCTTGGCGGATCCTCATTTTCAAGTAATATTTCCATAGGAACCAGTTTCTGCTTAATGTGTTTCTTAGGATTCTCCTTGGTTTCCTTTCATGCCTTTAATTTTCTTGGGCTTCTGTAGAAACTTCAGTATATTTATGGATCTCTTTAATTGTCATTATTCAAGGGGAGGAGTCATTTTTCTGGCAATAACTGTGTTCACCGTTTGTAAAAGAGGTCAGTTTCTTCAGTTGCAATTTTAAATGTATCTGAGATGTTCCTTTTTCTTTACTCCTGAGGAAAAAAAACAGCAGACATTCAGAGTGCTTGGAAGACATTAGCTGTTCTCACGTGATGGCCCCTGTGAGGAGATTTGAGCTCCAAAAAAATGTGTCTGGTGCAGGCTGCCGGAGGACAAAGACCCGGCAATAGAGACAAGGGAACCAGTGAGAGGAAGAAAGCTTCCTCTGCATCACAGAAGAGAAAGCTGGGGTGATCTGGCTCTGCGTTGCTATGCCCAGCTGTTCTAAGTTAAAGCTTTGCAATAAAAAAGAAGAGGAGGAAGCCAGATGATTCCTTTTATACCTGAGACAAACACTGATGTGAATTCAGTTTGAAGCATTTGCAAACTACTGCAAAAAATACTGACTAATAATAAGGAAATCCTAAAGACAAAGGTACGGACAAAACTTATATGAACTGCAGTGAATGTATGACTGAAATACTCAATCATTTGACATTGTACAAACAACAGCTACAACAGAGAAGACCTAGAGATGTTGAAGTCTGTGTGACTCAGCGCTCATACAGAACAACTACGTGCAGTTTCATTGAGAGTGCAACTCAGGGATTTTCTTAAGAATACTTCAAAAAATCTCAGCTTCTTTCAATAGTGAACAGTTAAGTGTTCCATTCAGAGTTTAAAGCAAGCACAGAAAGCACACCATCATTTTTAACCAGCTAAGGTTAGGCGGTGATGTTATGACCCAGTTCAAAAGGCGATAAAATGGAGACTGACACAAGGACTTTATTTAAACCACTAGTTAAAATCCAGAGGCAATGTGCAAAGAGAAACAGCTATCCATCCATCCAACCATTTTATGTCACTAATCCAAGTCCAGGTCACAGGGGCAGCAGTCTAAGCAGAGAAGCTCCCTGGCCACATCCTCCAGCTCCCCAGGGGAGACACCAATGTGTTCCCAAGCCAGCCAACAGATATAATCTCTCCAGCATGTCCTCTTTCTGCCCCGGGGGCCTCTTCCAGGTAGGACATGCCCGGTACACCTCACCTAGGAGGTGCCCAGGAGGCATCCTAGTCAGATGCTCAAACCACCTCAAATGGCTCCTTATGTGGAGGACCATATGTGGAAGAGTAGCGGCTGACCGAACTCATCATCCTATCACTTAGGGAGGCCCAGACACCATACAGAGGAAACAAATGTTTTGTTTCTCATACCCATGATCTAAGTCACTAACCAGAGCTTGTGAGAGCTATAGCCAGGGTGGGATCATAGATTCGATTTGACGCACAGCTCTCTTTTCACCACAATAGCCTGGCAGAGCATCCACATTGCTGCCGACGTTGCCGTGTCTAAAAACACAGAATGCCTATTTTCAGGACTTTTTCTGATGCTGATTAATGTTTAATGTACATTCTCTCAGTTAAGACACAGAAACTAAAAAAGAGTCAAACTTTTTTTATCACAAAAATTGTACATTATATTCTTAAAAAAACATATACACTCAGCAGATACAGTTGAAATTCCGACGTCATCTCCCTGGTCCCAAGTGGTCATAGTATAATGTCAAAAACTGATGGACGTGCATCAATATTGTCTCCAGGCTGAATAGAGGTTGAGTCAGATTTTCGAATCATCCATCTTCTTCCATTTCACGGTCACAGTGGGGGTGGAGCCTATGTCAGCTGTCATAGGGTGAGAGGTTGGGTACACCCTGTACTGCAGAGACAGACAACCATTGACACTCACAGCCAATTTAGAATCACCAGTAAAGCTGAGATACATGTCTGTGTGCTGTGGGAGGAAGCCAGAGTACCACACAGGCACAGGGGGAACACGCAGAGCCCCAGAAGGCGAGTGGATTCAAACCCATGATTGAACAGTCAGGCAAAAGTTCTGTCACCCCCACCATGTGGACCACCAACACTGCTTTTTATTTAAAAAACACACTGGTATCCTGTGATCTGCTATTAAAGGCAACCTATTATGCTTTTCCTTATTTTCTCTCAAATAGAAATACAGTGAATTCCATATTAAACGTGGCCAAAGTTTCAAATAATGAGGACAGCGTGTGTGCAAGTAATCACTATAAGCCAAAATCCCAGGCTTCAGACTGCCCTAAAAGCTCTGTTTCAGACAGCCTTAATAATAATAATGACTCTCCAGAACCATAGTGGCCAGATATTAGAAGATTATAGACTTGAGTTTAAAAGTTTTAATTACAAACCTAACTTTTTGAAGCAAAATTAAATAAATATAAAACATTTTTGAAAAACGGACATTAAAATGTATAATTTTATGTAGCTGCAATGTTACTTTCTATTGAACTTTTAAAAATGGTAACATGTAAAGTCTGCAAATTCACTAATTTCTTGGTCCTTAATTGACTCTTTGGGACCTGTAAGGCAGGTGTTAAAGAGCTGATAAATCTTTTCAAACCTCAACACATGGGCTCCTCACGGCAGCTGACTGAAAATGAAGCTAATTGATGCCTACAAAGCAGAGAAGGACTATAAAAAGATATCAAAGGGCTTCCAGCTTGCACTTTTCACTGTATAAAATGTCATTAAGAAATGGTATTGAAGAACAACTGTGGATGTTGGAGGCAAGATCTAGAAGAGCAAGGAAACTGTCGGATAAAACTGCTCGTCTGAAAGGCGAAGCAAAACCCTCATATGGGGGCAGATGAACTCCTGTGTCAAGAAGGTTTAGCTGGCACAAAAGTGATGATGCACAAACAGCATCTACATGGAAGAGTCATCAAATGGAAACGTAACAAGTGACCTCATCACAAAAGTCAGCATGTGAAATATGAAAAGCAACATCTGGACATGCCAGAGAAATTTCAAAATTAGTTCTGTCGTCAGAAAGGTATGTTTGAAATAAATAAGTAGCGGTTTTACTGAAAAGAACACCTTGCCAAGTGGTGTGGAAATATGCTGCTTAAAGGGTACAGTAGCAAGTCGCTCAGAAAAGATGGCTGATGGAAAAAAAGAAGCATGGAAACTGGCTGGATTTTTGAGTATGCAGACCCATGCTTCACTTGCAGATCACAGACTATCTCGAATCAACTTTGAATAATGTGTTCTACAGTAATGTCGAAGGGGTTTTTATGAGTTTGGGGGGTTGTTTTTTTACTTTGAGTTTTAGTTTGAGTTCCCCAGATTTAACTGTAACTGTGACTGGACAAAGGCAGCAGCTGCTTTGCTTTCTCACTATTTTAGAAATCACAGCCACAGTAGTTCGAAGACGATTCACATCTCTAATCGTAAAATTTGATTTAGGAAAAATCAGTTTCGCCAAGGCTTTTAAATAATGACATTTCTAGTAAGTTGTGGATGAAATGCACAATGTGTTTTCTTTTCTTCTTCTTTTTTTTGGTAATTGGTATATATACCATTTAAAAATATTAAATATAATATATATAGATTCCTTTTAATTTTACAGGATATCCTTATAAAGACCCATCAAACTGAATTAAAAGCAGATACTGCAAAAATATATCCCACATTAATCAGAGCTCAAATATTCTTCTAGATCCAGAAACTCAATTCATGAAAGGTTTAGAGGGAATTTTCAGTTTTGAGAGACGTTTGCAGTCTTGCTTTAACCAAGTGCATTTAATAAACTAGAGCAACCGATTAAACTGTGCTATAGTGGTTTATGTATGTTTTATATGTGCATTTCAAATTTTGTCAGAATAACCAAATATTGTCAAGTAACATTTACATTATTTTCATTTTTGAAAATGCTTAAAAAATTTTGACATTTTTTAGCATTTAATAGAAACCACAAAAGGGCAACATTGCATTTCTCAGCACATGAATATATCACTATCACATGGACCCAGCTGAGCTCAAAGAAAGCACATGTCTGAATGCATATTATATAAAACACAATTCCATGAATTGCAGTCCTTGTCAAACTGAATTTGAAGCCAGCAGTCTGCTGGTGCTTTAAAACCAGCAAGGACTTTATAAGGTCCAAAACCAAAAGGACACGGTGTTCGCTGGTGTGAGTGTCTAAGCTGCTGCCCACTTCGATCTATCACTAGGCAGCCTATGGCTCCCAGGAGACCCAGTGCACTGTGCAGCCCCCGAGCCACCTTTCCCTCCCCGTGCCTCACCACCCACCAACATCACCACCCCGCCATGAGTGACAGGCATCCAGTTCCGCCTGACTGGAGCCCCTATCTTCTAACCCTCAAGGACAACTGAGAGGACATATTGTCATCATCTCATCTTCCTCATTCCCACGGCTGCCTCCTCCATAGGTGCACATATGCTTACGCTCTCTCTTCCCACGCACGCATGCACACACACGCACACACACGCACACACAGAAACAACTGCAGCCCACTCACCTGTAACAACATCTACGTGACCTTTGCTTAATGTCCTCGGGTGACACACAAGAACCCATTCACACAAACAACCTGCAGGTCTGGCTGTGCCTGCCGCTTCTCATTCACTCCTTTCACTGTGAGTCTGTGTTTGAAACCATCTTGGTGGAGGCTGTTAAGAACCACTTCAGACAGAAACCTTGAACAGAGGAAATAAACAAGGTATTGTCTGTGAAGGCTTCCTCACAGATCGCCTCATGCTCCTGAGCTTGAATGTTTTTCTTGCTGTGGAGATCTGAATTCTTTATCGCTTACTGTACAAGAGTGTAAGGCATCTTGCGAAGTGAGAAAAGACCAGCTGGTTTGGAGGGATGTCATGCATAGTGGAAGGCTGTTTTTCAGATAAATAACAAGGTTTGGTTTGCAGTAATACTCCTTTTGCAAGCAATGTGTATTTCACTATAGTACCATTGGGTTGTTTGCAGTGTAACCTTTAAGGGTTCAAATGCACGTCTCAGTTTTGAAAAATAACATCTAAAGACGTCATTGTATTGTTGTCTCTGCTCCGCGCTCTTATAAAGTAACTCTGCGAGTTGTTTTTGCACTTTAGTGTTCTCTTAGAAGTTGTAACGCTGGTGAGACAACAGGGATTTGAGACTGAACTTCAGATTAGAGGTTGTTGCTTACAGCCACAGAAGGAAACTTCACATGATGACAGGAAACTCTTTCATATTTGAAAATGTCAAATCCCAGAGTTCATGAAATGGGATTTCAGAGAGCTCTCTGTGTTTCAAAGAAAAAAACTGCTTCATTAGGAAAGACAGATTTTTTAAATAGTGGTCATAACATAACAGGGTAAGGAGAAATATACTTTCTGGGGATAGATGTAAATACACAGCCACATACACACAGACGCTGCTGTGCAAAAGTCTTGAGCCACCCCTCATTTCTTTATATATTTTGTTTCCAGGGAGACAGACTTTCTTGCATTGTTACACGAGCAGTAGTTCCCCAGTCTTTCTCAAGTTTTTCTTTGGGGGTTTTTCCTTCACATTTTCTGCTCAGTCCTTCTACCTGACCATTTCCAAAGGTATGTTTTTTGTTTGTTTGTTTGTTTGTTTGTTAAGCCACTGTTCACACTGACATATGAATCATTCAAGCATAAAAATGGCACCTAACTCAAGGGATGAACCAGTGTTGTATCTGCATGTAACAGACAACCAATTTAAAATTTTATCTTTAGACACTTGCAAACAGCTTGTTGCAAAAACATATAATTTGTTCCAATTTCTTAGTTGAATCAATGAAAAATGCCAAAAATAACAGCTTTACAGGAAATAGACATAGGTACAGTATTTTTGTACCAACAAGACGTTTTCAAACAGCTGTTAGCTCAAAACTCAGCATGGTGTCCAGTGTGTCCTTAAAATTTTTTGTGAAAACTGGA
Organism: Oreochromis aureus; assembly: GCF_013358895.1. Lineage (NCBI taxonomy): Eukaryota > Metazoa > Chordata > Actinopteri > Cichliformes > Cichlidae > Oreochromis > Oreochromis aureus. The sequence goes on along the minus strand of NC_052943.1, from coordinate 17,908,757 downwards.
AAAGTGAAGGAAAACAGAAACAGTGGAAGGCATAAAAGCCCATCAATAGTATGTGAAAGTAATGTTCATCAGCAAAATCCTGCCACACGACCTGAGAGATGCATCTGGCTCTTTAGTTGATCCAGCAACGGTTTGGTGAAGCCTCATCAGATAAGGTCTCACTGGAGAGACAGTTATCCAGAAGCTATTCTTAAGAAAGGGACACAGGTTGGAAAGGCTGAGGTATGCCAAATTGGTAGAACTGGACTGAAAATCAGTGGCTATAGATTTTATGGGGTGATGAATCCAAACCCAAACAGCATGCTAACGCTAAGCTATCCAAGAACCCAGAGTGAGGTTAAAGCTGAGTGAATGTTGAACCCCCAGCCCAACAGCCAGACAGACCCTGAACTTCAAAAGCTAACAAAAGGATGAGCAGTCAGGCCGCAGCTTCCGTTCCTACCTGTTCATGTTTCTACAGAATCATTGTGGTTTTCATCTTTGAGTTCTACTAAGAGAGGCTTTGTGTAATACTAAGAGAAAGATCACATGTATGTCCTCATCAGGATAGGGAATTGTGATGGTGTGAGGAGCTGCAGCTTCAGGTTTATATGTTTAATGGTAATTATGGGACAATGCATTTCAGGTCATTAACATGAAAGTATTGTAATGAATACTATAACAAAGTACTTTTTTCTGGGGGGAATTAAGTAACGACATTACTTTTAAGAAAAGAGTTCTGTGTAACCCGTGCAATAATTACTTTTTGAGTAAGACTGCAACACTGATCAAGACAAAGAGAAGAAATTCCTCCAACATGGACAAACGTTTGACCACACAGCATGCAATTAATTTTTCTTTCTTTGTGCTGCTTAGAGATGGTGGAGGCTCTCAAATCAAAGCCAATTGAGAACCCACAAGAGAATTGATGAGGAATCCAATCGATAAGTGATATCCATAATGGAATTGGAATTGCTAAATTCTTGTCAATTCCCATCCCTGAGTAGGTCAGGAGAGCAGAAACACATGGTGGATGCTCTGTTATGGTGTGGGGTTGTTTTCAGCCAGTCGTGTTGGGGATCTTGTCAAAATTGATGGAATTACGAACACGGACATCTGAGTGGCAGTGACTTCATTTTTCAGCTTGATTCCAAACACACTGCCACTGCAGTAAAAGTATTCCTGGATAGAAAAACATACCAATCCTTCACATATAAGGTCTTGAATAATCAGAGCCTAACTTATTTTAAAGACCTCATAGTCTTGTCGCCCCAACAGAGCAGATTGCTCTTAAACTGCAGGCTTACTTGTGGTTTCAAGGATGTTTAAAAGTAGAATGGGAGGCAGAGACTTTAGCTTTCAGGCCCCTCTCCTGTGGAACCAGCCCCCAGTTTGGATTCAGGAGACAGACACCATCTCTACTTTTAAGATTAGGTTTAAACTTTCCTTTTCGATAAAGTTTATTGTTACGGCTCAATCAGGTGACCCTGAATCCTCCCTTAGTTACCAATAGGCCTACAATGCTCGCGGCTTCCCATGATGCACTGAATTTTTCTTTTTCACTCACCTCTTTTCACTCTCCGTGTGTTTATACAGTTTTCATCGTTGTTATTAACCTCTAGCTTTGTCCTGTCTCCTTCCCTTCACACCCTGCTGGTTGCAGCAGATGGCCACGCCTCCCTGAGCCTGGTGTGGGGGAAATTGTCTTCCTGTTAAAGGGGAGTTTTTCCTTCCCACTGTCAGCGAGTGCTTGACTGTTGGAGTTTTCTCTTACATCAATAAAGCATGTTAAATAGACTTTGTATAAATAAAATTGGATCTAATATCAGTCCAAATCCAAAGAAGATCTTTCAAAAACAATTTTTGTCCACTGATATCTTTTTTGTTGTTGTTGTTGTTTTTGTTTTTTAGCCAAATTTAGCATATGTGAAAGAAAGGGTGGACTGCTGTGTTATTATTTAGCTTGATTAGAAAAGGGTACAGAAACCAATACCTCGTAGTTAGAGTACCTTATTAAAGCAGTCTTCCTTTCTCCTTTTGACAATACCCAATTCCCAAACATTATCAGCAGGGGTTGGGATTATTGATTACATGATGAGTTTCTGTTGTTTATTTTGGTAGGTGAATCGGTCTGTTAATTAGACTGAGTTCAATGTTTTGATGATTGTTTTTCCTCTTCACCTGTGTTTTTCTGAGAATCAGCTGTTAATCAGTGGCAGTGAAGACAGCTTTGCATGATTGAGGTCTGAGCAGTTAGTAATTAGGGCACAGGAGCAGTAAAGGAGACCATGGAAGAGGTTTCTTTTAGTCACTGGCATTCTGTGAATACATGGATGTATAGCGTTATATATATTATAGATATAGCCATCTTTTGATCACGTCTTCCGTTACCGGTGGAAGTGATGGGGTTCACGCAGGTGAGGCTGGAAAGGCATTAGTAAAGGATTGAACAGCAGCGGAGAGAGGAGGTGGCAGCTTGCTCCAAGGCTGTGTTTTGTTTTGTTTTATTGTAGTTTCAGTTTGTTTGGTTGAATTCCCCGGGGGCCTTTTGTTTCATTAAGATTTTTCTTAATAAATGCCAGCTTTTTTTCTGCACATACTCCAGCCTCAAGACCTGTTTCTTAAATATCCTTTGAAACTTTCCGGTGCCAAACAATAACCATTGCACCTTGTATGCAGTCTTGGCAGAATACACAGACTTTTTGGCCAGTCCATTAAAACAGCTAATTCCTCTGCAGGGCATATTATTTGTCAGATAATTTCACTAATATGCACTGAAAGGGACCAACACCAGAAACAAGGCACCGTTCAGTGCCTCATATTTGTTGAGGTAATGGCTAGTCATTTGTGTTTACATCGTCCCTTCAATTAAACTAACCATATCCCTAAATGAAAGCTCCAATAATGATTTAACAGTTGGAATATATGCATTTTAAACCGCCATACAGTTGTCTAAATGGGGTTTGAGCTTTAGAGCCAAAACTCTATTTTTAGAAGGCTATAAACATGTTTATTTTTTATATAAATTGAGCTTTTTAACATTGAAGCCTATGATAATTAGCCTCCTAGCATACTGTATTGTTGTGGAGCTAAACAGTCAACAATTTTAAATTCAATATTGAATGCTAATGTTGTCTTGTGTCTGCTGGGTGTTCTTATAACCAGCAATTTTCTTTATGAAATTAAATGAAATTAACAACGTTCTAACTTTAAAACTTGTGCTGTCCCATCAGGCTAAAATGTTAAATAGTGTTTAGTTTATGGTTAATCTTAAGGAACCAACAGTTTAACAAAATACCAGAGTCTCATTGTTGTTTTGCAAACCATGTCAGATGGAGTTAGCTCAGACAGCACTGAGCTGAGAACGCTTATGTGATGTGGATGAAGCAAAGTGGAACGTAGCGTTCATTCAGGCAGATCGCTGCAGTGGTGTTTGCATTAGCTGATGCGCCTCAGTTGGATCGTTCATGCGTCAGACTCGCTGTCTCACTCACAGACGAGTAGGAAGCAGTAACAATGTATTTATAATAATGTATCATTTTCATGCAGGTGTACAGCACAAGCACTATGAGATGGCAAGTCACTGTTTCTCTCCTATCTCATGCACGTCCTCGATGTCCTTCTTATATTTTTGCTCCGTTTCATTTATTGTACATCTTTGTTGTTGCTCATTTTCTGTGATATTTCCTTCAAAGAGCATAGCCATTTCAGCTAATTGTAACAATGTAACCGTTTGCTAAAAATGGTCAACTTTGACAAGTGTCTCCAGCTTATGTAGTAAGACATCTTAGCCTCTTTTTTTTTTCAGTCGAACTACGTGCCTTGTGTACTTTTGAATAAAAATCGTTCCCACTGCAGCTTTAATGTCACACTAGTATAATTGTCGAAGTGTTTCAAGTGCATTAAATGTCTTTGAGACCAAAATAGTCACACAGTAGCCTTTCACTGTCCCTGCACAGAGATTGTAGCATAAATTGGAGCTTTTCCTATGTGCTGGCATTTTATCTGGCTGTTCAGTTTGACATGAAAAGCTAATTAACTTTCACAGCCTTTTTTTTATGAGAGTTGCTAAGTGATAGTTTCTATGAATTCATTTTAGTCCAGAATTGAAGCAAGAAATTGTGAGGAACAAGTCTTCTTTAATGTACTTTTGCTTTTCTATTTTTTTAAACTAAAATAATGAGAGTGATCTGAAGCACTAATTATAAAGATCACCGTTGGTACACTGAGGTGAAATATTATGTTGTGCTCCAAAGTTTTCCCCTTATTGCACCATGTATCACACTACAAGTTTCCCAATGTACTGGAGCATCTATAAGTATCAAAGAAGGCCATACAGGGCTATTCATTGCTATTTTCAGAATGCCAATTATTGTGCACAGCAGCAGCTTTGGCTATTGAGCCAGCCGAAGTCAAACTGTTGTAATACATTATTATCTATTTCAACCTGGTGCGGTGGGGAGATTCTCACTGCTGGATTTTCATCAAAAGAGATAGCCTGCTGAAAATGTAATTCACTGTTTTAGTATAAATCAATAAGCCTCGAGAATCTATTCCCCCATTCCACCTTTATGTTAATATAAAAGAAATGCTCAAATAGAACTTTAATTCACCACATGGACTTTCAGACTGTTTAATAGCCCCAATTTTATCCATAACTGCTCAATTGACACTTAAATCTCAAGCCCATCTTAATTTGGCTTCTCCTGACAATTAGAAGTTCTACTTCTCTTTAGCGCCAAGGCTACTGTGACCCGTATTAATGGTGATTTATAGGCTATGCCAGTCTAACAGTGATCATCTATTAAGAATTATATCCCATTTGATCATTATTGCTCTGTTCTTCCTCCAAAAAAGAAAAGTCTTGCCTACATGTAATGCAGCATATTTGAATATCCTGGAAGCTGTGTATAAGTAAGCAGATGGAAAACATGTTAAAAAATGAACATGTGAAAGAGCTTAAAGTGAAAGCTAATTTTGTTAGAGCGTTAGAGGACATTCAGATGGTTCTGATGGGGGATATAAATCCTGATGGACTCCCATCTGAGTGTATTCATTAATCATGCGTCTCATTGGCGAGGCTCTGATTTGCCACTGAGACAGATGAAGATGAACTCAGCAATATATTTCTCATCATAACACAACCCTCGCATAAATATTAATAGCATATTTTCAGCTGGTGGGCATGAATCATTTTTCAGACAGGGAATTTTAAGAGCTATCCATGCGTGTCCAAGAACAGTATATAAGCAAGCAGTTGTGATAAACAACGGCGCTTTAAGGCAACAATGAAGCGAGAGCCCTAAATGTAAGGGAGATTTTAAATCTCTTTATCGTGCTTACTTCAGACAAACTTCTGTCGATACATTTTTTTTATTTAACCTTACAGCTTGTCAACATAAATATTTTAATTGCTCGAGTGCATGCTACCACTGATGTTCTTGTTTGAAGAAGTTTAAGAAGCTGTCATTTTGAATCAGTTAGATATTGTTTTTCATTTATTTTTCAAGATATCTGGAAAATATTGCAGCCGCTGTTTTAAAACTGATAACAAATGAAGCTAACTGGGAAGCCGTGATAGCTTATTTCTGCTACAGTGGATATTTTTATATTAACAATGGCTTATCAGTGACTGCGTAATGTAAAAGGAGTCACTTATAGGGAAGCATACAGATAATTACCACTCATTTAAGCTGTTCTCCTTGGCCTTGCGGTTTTCTTTCGGCACTTTTAGTTTGTTTTTTTGGTTTCTGCACATTTCCTGCTATTTTGGTTGACTTTAATCGACCTCTTTTTCAGGCACAGCGGGCAGCCAAAACAGCACATTTTACTCCACCCAACACCCCCCCCTTCTCTCTCACACACACACACCGCCAGTTTATTAGATACACCTTGGTAGCACTGCTACCATCAGCTGCACATCCATGATACAAAGATCATCGCAAAGGTTCTCCATTGGATTGCTATTTTTGGACTGTGGAGCTCATTCAAGTACAGTGAACTCATTGTCACCTTCAAGAGAGCAGTTTGATTTTATTTTTGGCTTTGTGGCATGGCGTGTTATTCTGCTGCAAGCACGCTTCTTATGATAGGTACAGTGTGATCGTAAAGACAAGGACATGGCCAGCAACAACTCCAGGTAGGCTGTGGTGCCAAGAAAATATCCCCCAATACATTACACTGCCAGCCTGACCCACTTATAGACAGAACAGAGCCATGTCAAATGTAGCTTCAGCAGACCAGGCAACGTAATTCCAGTCATTTGTTGTACAGTTTTGGTGAGCCTGTGTAAATTGCAGCCTCTGTTTCCATTTTTTTAGCTGACAACAATGACACCTGGTGTGGTCTTTTGCTGTAGGCCGTTTGCTTCAAGGTTTGACGTGTGTTCAGAGATGCTCTTCTGCATACTTTGGTCGTGGTTATTTGAGTTACTGTTGTCATCCTATAGAATGGAGGCAGCAGTATCAGTATGTTAGCCTCACCTCTCACCCAATGGCAAGTGGAATAAGCTCTCCAGCCCCCTCCCTGCGACCCTGAAGTGGATAAGCAGAAGAAGAAATGGATGGGTGGGTGGGTGGGTGTTGTCTTCCTATCAGCTTTAAGGAGTCTAGTCATTCTCTTTTGTTGTCTGGCATCCATAACAACAACAATTTAAACTGTATTGCACTTTTAAATTAAAAAGTGCATCATAGTATAAATAAAAGCCATGCATTAAAGATAAGTATGCATTTTCCAACATACAGCCACATAATCATAGTCTCACATTAATTCCAACATACAGATGAGAACAAAAAAAATTTTTTCACTAATTTCTGAAGTGCTTTTTTTAACAGTGTAAAGAATCTTCAAGAAAGCATTTGTAAACATACTAGTTTTCTTTAGAAAGCATAAATTGTTTCTCTTTGCACACAATAACAGATTGTTTTCATAAAAAATCATAAATTACCAGGGTCAGTATTATTAGCCCTCTGAAAAACCGATCCTTTTATTGAGCCACAGCAAAAAACCACTGCTGTGTAATGATGTGCTTTAACTTTGCAATCCTCAAAGTGTGTAAAACCGAGTTAAACCCGATGGTGAGCGATCAATTTAAACTATAAAAGTATAAAAACTTCAACAAGCCATTTTGGACTTGAGAAAAAGAATTGTTGATGCTCATGAAGAAAGAGATGAATATACAGTTGTTGCCGAGTTTCCAAGTCTCAAGAACTGGAGTGAGAACTATCATCAAGAAATTCAAAGAGAGCCACACAGTACAGGATAAGCCTGGAAGAAGTAGGCAGCAAAAGATTTTAAAGATTCTAGAAAAAAAGCTAGTGAGAGATGTGTCTAAAGACCCCAAATGAACTTCCAAGACAGTAGTGAATGACTTGTCTAAGTTGGGAATCTTAGACTCAAAGAAGACAATTGCTAGAACGCTGCACAGGAATGGACTGTGAGGGTGCAGACCAAGAAAACCTTCACTTGTGCAGAAGACTGAAGTACAATATGAATTAAAATTATGCATACTGTAAGCGTGTCCTTTGGTTAGATGATATGAAGCTTGAGCTCTTTGTGGTCCTTTTCATGTGTACAACCCTATAGTGAAACACGTGGTGGTGGTGTTATGCTGTGGGATGGATCTGGAACTGGGAATCTCATGAAGATGGAAGGAATCACAAAGAGAGAAGGATACGTGAAGTCTTTGAAAGAAAACCTCAAGCATCCAGTAGCAAAACTGGGTCTGGGTCGTCGCTTTGCCTTCTATGATGACAATGGGCCAAAACATAAATAACTCCTGGTGAAGGACGACATCAAGAAGTCCGAAATGAATGTTATTGACTGGATTGAGCATCCAAGGTCCATGCCAGAGGACCATCCAATTTGAAGGAAGTTCAGAGATGTGTTAGACATCTTGAAAGTACAACAACTGACTGTAGGTTGTTATCCAGCAAAAAGGATAAACAACTGACTGTTAGCATCAGGGGAGCTAATAAGCTTGACCCTGTTAGTTTTTGGTTTCTGTGAAATCTTTTTTCGTTTCTGTGTGTAAAGTTAAATGATGTAATCCTCCAAAATCAAACTAAATTGTTTGGAAAAGCTGTGTTACTTTCCAACCCTTGACTTCTAACCCCCTCTGATACTGACCCAGTTCACTGCAGCTTCAAGTATTTCAAACTCATATTTTTTCCTGTTCTTATCCTTTCTTATGGGAGCTGGTTTGTCATTCCACCTCATTATTCAGTCTGATGTTGTAGTCATGTTTTCTGCAGGTCTTTTATATTCATCTGTTGGTTTTTTGTAATTATGGATCATTTTGATCTCCGTTCAGATGCGGGTGACATATGAAAACATATGTTTATTTAAGGGTTGAATATTCTATAAACCGGCACTCAATAGCCTGTAAATATGTGTCAATCTCATTCACACTTCTCATCATTTTGTGACAATTATTCTGCGGCTGTTTTGTTTTTTCTGGTTTTGGCACCCAAAAATGAAATTCCAATTCGTAATCCTGCATTCTGTGCCACCATTGACTCAATTGTTTTTTCCTTTCAGTGAAACAGCTGTCAATGAGAACAACACCAGACCTGCTTGAATAATTGAAAAAAATCTGAGATGTTGGCGGCGCAGCATTGTTAAATTGTAAAGCACTGTTAAGCATTTAAAAAGGACTGAAAAATTCAGAAAATTGCTAAATTTTTGATGTTGTCACTGATCTATATTATTGAGCACATAACAATGATGTAAGGAATGGTAAAAGCATCGCTCGTGCATTGATCAAAGGGGCGCATGGTTGTTTGTGTCATTGCAGGTGTATGACCATGAGTACAAAGCTGTGGTGGATGGCGTGGAGACAGACAGTACAATGGAGATAGACCCAGTTCACCGCGTTGAAATCTTCAAGATGGGAAACGGGAGTGAGGAGATTCTCGAGGTCCACGACTTCAAAAATGTAAGTAAAAGTTAAACAAGGCCATGTAAGCTATTTTTTTCTTTTGATGAAAAACTGAAGCTATACCCGTGTCTCCTCTTCAGCAGAGGATGTTGTATGATGTTCACATCCTGCCCTTTTTTAAGAGACAATTGACAACATTTATCCTTTCTTGAAATCCTATTTTCCTTATCTCATCCTTTGTCACTCTGGATGGAAAAAAAGATGCTACAAACCTTTGAAACATCACACAGACAGAGTGATGGAAATTATTCTCACTGAGGTGTTCACGCAAGGATCAAAAACACAATTTCAAAACTACAGCACTTATGGTATCAGTAATTGATACTAAAGCAGCAGCGCACAAGGAGATTTGTTATGTGACTAAGTGCACACACGCAGCAACCCAGAGTGAAGAATTCAGTCCCCCATAAAAAAATCGCTTTCTTCCCACTAATTCTATACACCAACTTTTTCACAGTACAGAGACAAACACTATTAAGAAGCCCGTCTCTATTTGTTTCTCGCACCTTTTTCAAATGCAATTTTGTCTCCAGCCGAACTCATTAACTTACCTTTCATTCCTAAATCCTGCTCGACTGTGCAGGAGGTTACACATGCTGCACCTCGGAGTAGGGAGTGTGCTGCTTGGCTGGGTAATGAATGCTCTTACTCTCACACCATTATTTACTGTGAAATGTTGAGTTGCCAGGCTGAATGTTACAGGATACACCTCATCCAAAACAAAAACCTACGCGGAATCGTTATTGTTTTTGTTACAATGGGCTTTGTGAATCTAAAATGGCTATATGACAGAAACCAGCACAGCACCGGAAAACTTTAACCCCTGCAATCAGTCTCTCTATTTCCTTCTCTCTCCCTCGCTGAGCCCACTCTGTTTGCGTGTGGGTGTGTGTGTGTGCGTGTTTGTGGCCCACATACATAAACATGCGTGCCTGTTGCTTGTTCCACTTCCTGTTAGTGAAGCACATCCCCCGAGGAGATTTGTTTGATTCAGTGCTCCACCATGGAAGACTAAGTAACAAGCGAGTGAGCAGAGTAATTCAAACCTCATTGTGACAAAAATCTCAGAGAAAATTTACAATTGGTTATACTAAGTGGAAGCTTTTGCACTGATGTTAGAATTGATTTTGTTTAATACAAAAAAGGGGAATGTCACATGTTATTACACAGACCAAAGCCACCTTTAAAACAATCTCCATCAAGCCCGAGGGCTGTGTGATGAATGGAAAATGAGGGGATTATACCACCAGGACTGTGAACCATTAGACTCATTTTAACAGGAGAGGAAGGAAAAATGGAGAAAGAGACATCCTGAGAGGGAATTACCAGGGTCGTTTTCACGTTAAAACGAAGTGAACAACTGAACCAAAGAACATTTAGGCAAACAGAAATTTGTTTCTGCACGAGGTTTCAAATTGGTGTTTCAATTTTATCTGCACAACAAAGCAAAGGTATAATAAAGTGAGAACAGAGTCAAGATTGGAGCATGTTAAGTAGCCATTGTGTTAAAGTTAAGTTTACTTTTTGTTGGTGTGTTCTGTTATCTCTCCGGTTGCATGATGCATGATTGCTTTCCTTAAACTCAACGACAGACTTCCTTAAGATTTCTCTAAACTTTTGACATAATGATGCAAAAGTGAGGCTGCCCAAGTTTTCCAAAAAAAACAAAAAAAAAAGGTTTGCTTGAGCACCCACAAAGGCTTCAAACAATGCAAAGGTAATGTGGCCTTGCCTGTAAAGAACAAAGAACCACACTTATTGTTTCCTGACACTTAACAAGAAATTCAATTTCAACTAATCTTTCATTTATTTCATGGAAACATATATATATATGTATATGTGTGTGTGTGTGTGTGTGTGTGTGTGTGTGTGTGTGTGTGTGTGTTGTTTCAGATTGATCCTTTTGTAGTTTGCTATTCAGGTGTGTTAGGTGTAGATTTACAAGAATAAAAATGTTTTGGTTTTGTAAATACATCAGAAAATATCAGCAGCAATGTGGGGGTCAAGCAGTTCAGCAGTTCAGCAGTTCAGCAGTTCAGCGCTGCGGAGACCTCTACAATCCTTTTTTGTTAAAGCACCTTTGGCAGCAATGGCAGCCTTGAGTCTCCTTGGAAATAATCCTAGAAGTCTGGCACACCTTTCTGTTAAAAGTCACTCTTATTCTTGCAGGCAGAATCTTTAAAGTTCAACCAAGTTGGATGGAAAGAGTTGGTGCACAGCCATTTTTCACGTTTCTTCATAAATGCTCAGTTCTATGCGGTTCTAGCCTCAGCTCTGGTTAAGCTACTTCCGGACTTTCAGACTTTTCTTGAAGTCTGTTTCAGGTTGTTGTCTAGATAAAACATAAATCTTCGCCCAAGTTTGAGACCCTGAGGACTCTGGAAAAGGCCTTCACTTAAAATTGACCCATATTTTCTACATTAACCTTTTCCTTTTGCCTGACTTATGTTCTCCTCCCAGTTGCAGTCCCCACAGCACAATCCTGCGACCACTGTGTTTGATAGCAGCACGGGCAGGTGTGCAAATTTTCTAATTACGTCGATTTAGTTCACAATTAGTTCCGGTAATTACAGTGGACTCAATCAAACTGTTGAAGCAGCAATGATAAAAGTCAATTGTGGAGCTCAACAGTGGCATTACAAAAGATCTAAATGCTTAAGCAAATGGGATATTGTGTTCTTTATTTTTATTCTCGTGGGATACTGTGGGGAACTGAATTCACTCTGAGATGATTCTGAGCCAACAAAATAATCTGTAAAACTTCCAAGCGTCGGAAAACTTTAAGAAAGCACAATATATCCCTAGACTGTGAGAGGAAACCATAAGCAGAGCCGTCTGAAACAAGGGTGAGCAGCGTTTTTCCTCATTTACCACCTGACCTTCTTCATCAGGCAATGCACACCCTAAGCTATAACTCCCGCCAGCTTCGCAGCGCAGGTATTTCCACATCTGACTTGGCTCAAGTTCAGACTGCAGAAGTTGTCAGTCATATGTTTTAGCTTCTTATTTTCAAATAGTACTACCCTAGTTCAAGGTTGCCAGCATCCATAAATCACCACAGATGCTGGAAGCAGCAGCTGGTGAGTGCAGCCATTCTGTAATATTTATGTTAAAGTTGTGTTTTTAACAGACACTTTCTCTCAGTGGATTGAGTTTATTTTTTCTTTAATTCCTCTCCAGTTAACCATCAACGTCCCGGTCAAAACCTAATCTGGGTGACACTGTCCAAATGACTGATATATTAATATCTAACAATAATGCCAGAAATCAGTGCCCTCCATCAAGTCTGATGTGGATGTCCTTGACTTCACTTGAATTTGTGCTGGCTATGGCAACAACAACATGACTGTTTCATTGCAAATTTGGACCAGTTTGATAGAGGTGCTCTTATTTGGACAAATATCTGCACAACATGTGTTATTATACTATTGAAGGCTGAATCACAAAATGAGTCAAATGGGCAAAAGCAACAAAAACAATGCAGAAAGACAGATATGTGGACACATCGCCACCTTTTTTCAGTTTTTTTATTAAAAATCATAACTTGTTGAAATTGTAACCAATTTTCAAGAAATTTGTCCAAAAAGTTTCAGATATATATTTATGCTAAATGGTCTGTGTGTTGTCATGCAACAATCTAAACTTGATAGTAAAAGTAATATTTCTATAATATAATCCTTAAAAAAAAAAAAAACTGACAACATCACGCCCCTTGTTAAAAATTAGTTCTCTTTTTCAGGTTTGACTTGAAAAGGCAGCTTTAGACGAGCCATTTGGCTCAAAGTCTCGTGTCCTCACTGCTGCTGTCCTTGAATGTCTTCTAACGTCTATCTTTTGGCAGCCTGCACACAGCAAGTCAGCCTCAACAGTCTTGTAAAGCTTCTGTGGCTAAACTTCAGGCACATACCGTGGTCAACATTTTGACAGGTAATTTAAATAATTTAGGAGTACTTTACACAATAAAACGCAGAGCAACATAATCACGTCCAACCTTTCTGTTTATAAGATGCTGTTTTGTAAGTTTTTACTTCTTTTGTTTCATGTTAGCCAGTTGTCTTTGCAGATAGCCTTTAACCACGAGGATGTGTTGGTCAGAGGGGAATTTAGAAGAAAAAACCTTTCTTTTTTTTCCCTTTTTTTTTTTTTTTTGCTATACGGTCTACTGCCTCCTCTTCTCACAGCAAATAAAACGGAAGCATCAAACCTCGCCTCCAGCACTCATCCATCGAAAATTTCTTTGGAGCACTTTTGAAATTCATGACTGCAGGAAAACTTTTGATGAAGTTGAGGATAGCCTACGGTAACATAGCATCCTGCTTGGATTTCTGTGATTGACTGTGATGTCCGGATATTGTGAGGTGGACTATCAGTAACAACAAAACGTGAAAAAATCTTTAAAATTTAGAAGTTGTTTTGTTTTAGACTCATACAGGTCCACCTTAAGGTTACCAGTGGATAGTGCCACGCTGCCACGTGTAATGTATTGTGCAGGCTGTATTTAATATTTTAAACGGGATATAATTGTCATGCCGTTTAACATTTTCATGTTCCATCTTGTAAAAGGAGAGTTGCATAGTTCATGGGTAAGAAATGTCACATAATTACAGACATTTTTGCAGGTAATGTGAAGGCATCGCCCAGACTAATGCCAGCTGACATTTGAATGAGCTGAATGATGCATGCTGTTACATGTTCTCTATTCTCTTGATAAGACTTAGATGAGCATCTTGCACGTGGATACACCAAGTGGATATTTCAATGTTGTCTGTTAAAATGACATTGCTTTCCCATTTCTCAGCCCTATGTTAATGTGTCTTTCTTCATTTTCTGGTTGACCAAGCCCAGTAATCAGTGTATCTCATCACAACATCGCCCTCTTTTCTAGCGCCGCAGCTCCCCAACACAGTAGATCCAAATTAAACAGAGACTCATCACAATAAAGCCCGGCATAAACATAATGCTTTTGTGCTTGAGACTATTATTGCCCCATCCTTTTTCCACACAGATGAAATTACATGCAGTAGATTATGACAGCCATCACTTTGTATCGTGTCTCGTGCAGCTGGTATCTGGCTCTCGAAGTGACAGCACCGCTGAAAATATAGAAATAGCACCCACATGGTCAAGTTAACCAATTCAAAGGAGATGTCATAGCAATCACCGTGTAAGTGTAATTAAATTTAGATTGAATCAAGTCCATTTTCATGGTACGGCTCATACAATTTTTACTTGATGCGAGTTTAAAGCAGCTGTGGCAGATGTAGATCCCGCCGTCTGTTCTAATACTGTGTGCTGAACGAGCAGCTCTCTGCAGAAAATAAATTGGATACAATCTGATCTACTGAAAGTCTTTCAAACTTATTCCGGCTGAATATCTTAGATTAACATACAATAGCGGCGAGAGGGAATTAACAGATCTTTCTCGCCTATTGAGGCTCTGTGTGTCAGACTGAAAAGAGCCACAGTCCACATGGTGGAGGATCATCAGTGGAGCTGAAGAGAGTGACTCCACACTTGACTGCGCAGATTAAGAGAGTGACAGGGACCTATGACTGGCTAATTCAATGGGGGCAGTCTCTGTAGAAAACACTTCATTCTCAACAATGTCACTTGGCTCTCCTGTGCGATATATCCTGCTATAAAGCATTACCGAGCCACAGTGGAACACCCGCTACCTTTTTATTTCATTCAGCTTGAAAGCAAAAGCTGTGTTGCAAGAGCCAAGCACACATCAATTTTACGCCATGATATAAAAGTTAAAAAAAAACCATGAAGAAGGAGAAGAAGATCAAAACACACCTCTTCTTACTCATTAGGTTTTAACTTTTTAACAGCTTTGATTATCAGCAAAAAGCTGAGCATTTTAAAATGATTGCCTCAGTTCATATGAGATATCCACATCACAGAGGGCTACTGAATGATACATATATCTGAATTTCTGAGTATCCCTTCATTTCTTTTTCTTTTTCAAAGGGAATCACTGGGATCCGGTTTGCTGAACATCAGAGGTGCTACATCAGGGCCCAAACTAAGAAACTACCCGCAGTGGCAGAGGTGGAGACTGAAGACACGGAGTTGCTGGTATGCCTCCTCTCTCTGTTGCATGTAGCTCGGACTCTCTGTGGTCCCGCAGAGGCTGTCATGCATACTGCAGGGAGATAACCAGAGTTGAGCACCGCGAGCGCCACACAAATCCTCGGCCTGTCCATCTTGTCCTATCTCCCCCAACCCTCTCACTGAAGAATAAACTAGGGTTTGTGGTGCCTGTAAAACCGCCTGAAAGCTACCCGAAAACCCATAGTCTCTTTGTGGCTCACATCAAATGGTGTTTGCTGTCAATCCTGAGCCAAATATTAATTTTTAATCATCTCCTCCAAAGGCTTTACCCAAATAGCCTAAAGGGGGAAGGGTGGAAGAGAGGTCTGAGGGAGAGGTAAACCATTAAAATTATATTTTTTTAAAGCTGTTTTCTTTGCAAAATTCACAAGGCTCCCTCTCCAGGTTTAGAGTGATTTATTTTCATTTTCTGGATTCCTACAGTTGTGTGTGAACTTCAGAAAAAGGAATGGAGGAAATTCAGTCAATCAAAATTCCCATTTTTTTCAGTGTCACAGTGCAATTCACAGAGTGGGCTGCATGTTCAAAGAGAAAATCCTCCTCTCGAATGTCTCTACTGCTAGCATACTCTCATTTACATTTCACATTGTAGCTGAGAAGAAGTAGCTGGCAAATATCTGACGCACCCCACTCACTGCCTTATTTTAAAAACAGAATAAGGCAATTGTCAGACCGCTATTGGTTTTAACTTTAAGAACACAAGCTGTTACACTCAAAAAAAAACAAACACTGTTTTGTTTTAAATTCTTCTCATCTTTATAATGTCTGATCTACGTTTACAGATACTAATTGCCCAGGCAGCACCATATGTCCGTGCCATCTCTAGCTTCTTTTGTGCACTGTGAAGCCTAATTGGCTTAATTCACAGCTCCAAAGTAAATCATCTAAGGCCAGCAAAGTGATAGGGCACATACCAGTAGTTAAGGAAGCCTTTCAATAAAGTAATGATTCGCAAAGTGTTTTTAAGCTGCGGCTTGCATGAAGTTCTAATTGTAGTCTGTTCCAATCTTGCCTTAAGAGATGACACACAAGAAGAAAAGAGCTTTGACTCAACTTTCTAAGTAGTGTTAACCAGGCAGCAAACATACAGCCCTGCTCCCTACAAAGTATTTTTCTGAACTACAACCACAGCTAACTAATTTCATATTGCATGTTTTGAGAATGCATTATTCTCGCTTTGATTATATGAAAAGGAAACATTTATAAAAGTAAACACAGCATATCGCTGCACTGCAGATGGTTAAGGTGGACGTTAGTATCGCAAAATCCAACATGATGCCATGTTTACTCACCGAAAAACCCCTGTAGGAATAAAGGTTTAGTTCCTCCCTATAGCTTTTGTCTCAAAGAAAAAAAAAATGTAGGACAGCAAATTAAACAGTTTTTCTTAGATGCTGGTAAAAACCACAAACAAGCTGAAAACATATTTAGTGTTGCAAAGTGGCATGTAAATATAATTCTCTTCAACCGTGGACTTCATAATCTCTAAAGATTCTGGTGTTTGAAGGAAGATTATTGTGCTGAGAGCAGGAAGAGGAGACTGATTCCAATCTCATGTCTGCGCATTTAAATTGATGCCACAGCCAGCCGCTCGTTAGCTTACCTTAGCATAACAACTGGAAACAGGAGGAAACGGACAGCCTGTCTCTGTACAAGCATGCAAATGCCTGCACATTCAGAAATGTAGAGCAGATTGCAAACATGGCACGTTTTACCTGGCAGAACATTTTCTCCTTGTGCTTGTGCTGCTCGCCTGGTTACCTCAAAGCAATAACTAGAAGACTCCACAAGGTCACGGAAAACATGTTTTTAGCTTGCAAATTTGTAATGTGTGTGTGACTAAACTAACATGATAAGATGCCATAGACATTCGTGATCTGATATTGCACACTGATCTTTTCCAGCTCACTGAAATGAATCTGTAGCTGCGCACACCGGCACGTCATCAGCTGACAGACACGACGCCGGGACTGAGCTTATCTAACTCTCTGCAAGAAGCCACATAATTACTCAATTCACATACTAATATATTCATCAATCAATACCACATAAATGCCATACATTATTCTCTCATCATTTCCCTATTTTACTTTATGCTCTTTCCCCTCTGTGCTTAAACCACTTTACACTGTGGCTAATATTTCTGCAGGTGATGATTTTATCACAAAAAACTAGATTACACAACAAAAATACAGTAAATACCAGGGGGCCATATTGAGGTAATAAACAGTGACCTTGGCCTGACCCCACCATAGTCTATCCTCACATTAGACAGCAGCCCCTGCTCCATCCTCTGTGAGAATCCACCCACGTGTGACCCTGGAAAAGATCAGCACAAGTTCCTCCTCAGGTGGTGAAACACATGAAGCTCACAGGGGTGAAAGCCAGCTGCTAATGGTTCCTAGCTTAACCCCACCACAGGCTTTTAGGAAAAAGGGCTCAGAGCAGCCGTGGCAGGCTTTAGAGCTGAGGTGAAAAACAATGGAAAAAACTGCGGTAAAACTGCAAGCGGCTGATAAGAAAATGCAGCCCCTGCGAGGGAGAACCAGGTGACAAACATGAATTGTTTGCCAGGATTTGTTCCTTCCCTTTTCAATTTGCCTTCTCTATGAAATGTCTGAGGGAGTAATCCCTGAGCTTCATTCCAGTTCCCCCAGTCTGACATAGGAATCGCCATCAGCCTCCCTCACTCCCCTTAAAATTGTGAATGGATGCCGTTTGCTCCATTAAACAGCCACTTAATATGGATGACCAAAGTTCGCCCAGCAACCAAAAACCTCCCACTCAGACGACAACTACAAACAGAAAAGCAGTGTGATGAGGAAACAACACCACTGCAGAGGCTGCGAATACGCCAAAGTCCTGCGAGCGCACAGTGCGGACTGTTTTGTGTCATTTTTGTCTGCGTGAGCTCAGTGAATGGCAGGGTGGTTTTGTGGCACTGCAACAAAACGTTCCTGCATTTGCTGTATTCAGTAATAAGGTCGTGTCAAGCCAGAAAATGGGAAAGCAGAATTCATCCTTACGTCTTTGCAAAATATGGGACTCGGTGATGCTGTGACAACTCACATGGCTACTGTAGTTATAGCTGGTAAATGAACCACTAACATGCTACCCAGCCGGGAACTCGCTGACACAGTAGCTTCCTTAGTCAAAAGCTGTATCGTAAAATCTACTACTGTGTCATGACTTTCCTCTTTGGGCACACTTTTTTCCCCAGCAGAGAAATATTTCATATTGCAAAAACCTCCCATAGAGGCCATTTTGGACTCTCAGGGTTTCCCGCTATCAGGACCGTTTTGTTTGTCAGTGGCGCAAAGTTGCATGGCAAAATTCCCCAAAGGTGAACAAAGCTGAATTTTTTTCCACTTGTTTACTTTGCCACATCTGCCAAAGCAAATCCACCTGGAGAGTCATATTTATTATTGCTGCAGAATTAGCATTTTTAAATGTTGGTGTGATCGGCACCTTTAGTGCCCTTAAGCAGGCACCAGCACAAACATGGTAAGCTGCCCGAATATGCCTGTCAACTGAAATTCCCCACCAGGTATGTTAGATTAAAAAAGAAAACTGCCAGTGTTAGGTGCAGTGTGTGAAAGCCATTGGGTATGGCGAGAAAATCTTTGTTGATCTCTGGCAAACATAGCACACACTTTAAACAATGTGTCATGTCAACAGTGTTTCCCCCCCTTGGGACACAGTGGCAGGAGAGGGTAAATTCATTAACTACAGCACAACTGGTGTATAATTAAGTTGTGCACTGTAGGCGAAAAGCATACATACACCAGGAGAGGGCTGAACAAAACAAATTACCATCATTCCCAAGGTCCAATACTTGATAAAAAAGTTGCTTGTGTCCTAATAATATATCATTTGTCAATAGCAAAATGGAAAAGCCTTTCAAAAGTGTGTATAAACTGGTGGACTGTAATCATGTTGTCTTTGTGCTTGTCAACTGGCATTTAGAAATCCCTGCCCCATGCTAAAATGCTGACCTTTACTACCTCCCCCAAGGCGCTCTCTCCTACAAGTTATTGGAGTCGTTTCTCAACTGTGAAGTCAAAGTCATGTTGTGGGCCCCGTGTCGTGACCTCCATTTACTTTCCAGAGAAGTCTGACTTGGCTTCAGTGGTTAAGAGGTCCAATTAGAGGGTGCTGTTTGTGTTGCTCGAGTTTGATTTTAATTTCTGCAGCCACAGGAACGGTGAGCACACCAGCTCTGCGGCAGAGCAACCTCTCTGCTGTAACACCACCACCCCGCTACACCAGTCTTCCGAGTCATCATTAGTCTGCTGGCCGGCGCTTAAAAGTGAGGGAAAGTGTGTCAAAAGCTTGGCTGAGCACCTCCCGCACCCAAACACATTCTTTGATGTGACAGAATGCGCTTAAGCCGTCTCTTCTTCTTCCTCCTCTTCTTCGTCTCCGCAGGTCACAGCTGTGTCGTTCGAAGACAAACAAGAAGCAGCATGAAAAGCAAAATTCTAATTCATGCGAGAGTGACAGGGGCAAACATGAGGGAGGGGGCACGACCCAATATAAATGATTCTTGCTCCCACTATAGCCCCAGGATTCTACATCAAGCTTAACTAATGTGCAATTAAGCTTTAGACTGGAAGAAAATCACCTTGTAAAAACATTTGTCAAGTGAACTGTTTTTCTGTTCTGGGCTGCTAATTAACAAGGGAATGGGAAGAAGGGTTTGTTTGTGTGTGTATTTACATATACATGAAGAAAATAAATATCCTCACTGTTAAGGGAGAGCATTACCAAATCCCCTTCATATGTCTCTATTAGACAACACTGACATGTAGTCCCTATCATTAAGCAATAATAGTTTACTTTACAGCTCATGAACTACAGTATCAACAAATTAAGCCCAGTGATAGTGCTTGGTGCCAAGCGAAGCATTGTGGCGGAGGGGGAGGGAGTAAGGGAGCGTAGATGGGGGGGTTGGAGAGGTGGTGATGTGGGGGGGATGCAAGGCTTTATTGTGTCTGTCACATTAAACGATATTGCAGCCACACTCGGAGTAATGAAGACCACTTCTAAAGTCATTTAAAAGTCAAATCATCACTGTCTGTGAATTTCAATGATGTATAATAGAAAGAGCATGCCGGAGGCTTGAGAAGAGGGTGACAGAGAGCAGGAGGAGGGAGTCGGGGCAGTGGGAGTCAGGAGTCGGGAAGTTGCTGTCCTCTCAGCAGACACAAAGGTGATAGATAAAATGACAAGGCTGGAGCTGCTGCATGGCTCAGGGGAACAGAGTGCAAATGCATGACTATACGTCGGGTGGGGCACAGACATTTTTGCAGGGTCCAACATGCTCTAGCTTGTGTATACATAACATATGTGGGAGTGTGTGTACTGTACGTGTTGTTTTCTAGCAGGTGGATGAGACTGGGGCCATGGATATGAAGGTGGACGACTCCCAAGTGTGGGTTCCTGCTGAGGAGCCCATCGTTAACCCAGACTTCCTCCTTGACTCCAAGATCTGGGAGATTTGCCAGCAGCTGCCCATCCACTGGATCCATCCTTCCCCCCTGAGCGGTGAGAGCAGGGGGCATCTCTGCCTCTAAATGCAGACTATTAACACTCTCGCTGGAGGGCATCTCCACAGGCCATAAGCAGGTCCATGGAGACAGCATGAGTTCCTAACCATATGAGCAGGCGGCCCAGGCTACTCTGTGCGTGTTAGGAAAGTAGAGAGGCTGATGATCGGTGGCGAAAAGAATATTCTGATACTCTGTTTCTACAAAATTATCAGTGCAAACACAGTGTAAAAACACAAATAATTAAATGTATGCACTTGAAGTCTTACAGTCACAGAAGGGCTACTTTATACGATATGATATCATACTTTACACATACATATAAAGGTTGGATTTGGCCACTGTGATGGCACTAACTGATAATTTTTTGAGGCCTCGAGTTTGGCATTTTGCAATATTTGGGCCTTTTGGATGAAATGATGGACTGCTAGGTCAGGAAGCTGTCTTTATACACTATATAAGTGCACTACATGGCTACAGAAGCCTGTTAATTAGTGCTAACATAAAAGTTAACACTAGCATTTCATTCACTAAAAACAAGACATGCTTTGCACAGGCTTATCTGACAGTCTGTTGTTTTAATTAACAGCACAACAGAGCACAGTTTTAACAATGCTCCAAAAGAAATCAACACCACATACATCATCGTCAGAAACTTTTCACGTAATGTCATACACACCTTTCTTGAGTGTGTCTATCCTATTGGACATGACACAACCATTGATGGTGATGGGAAAAACATGCCTTCTCAAATTGGTTGGTGAGTGGTTTCTGGAGGTTGCCTGCACTGACTAGACCAAAAACATCCTTATCATTGCCTTGGTCTAGCAGGTTGCTGCGGTGATGTAGTTTTCCTGGAAGACGCTGATTTTTCTGCAAACACTTGTTAGCTGATAATCTTGCAGGAGTGTTTGTATTCAGAGTAAAAGCTCTGCCTCTGTGCTGCAGCAAGCGCATTTTAAAAAGTCAAAGTTTTACTGACTGCTGACGGTCCCTAGTTCTGGTTTGTGTCACACTTTACAGTTTCCCAACTGCTTGGAGAGTAGTTGGCAAGAGTTTGCAGACAAGCCAGTTTCTTCCATGCAAACTATGGGCGACTGCTGCAATCTGCCAGTGCAGCTGTGGCTCAGCAGGTAGAGTGGGTTATCTACTAAGATCAGTGGTTTAATCCCTTGTCTGCATGTCAAAGTAAGATACTGAACTGTACTGTCCCTGATCCATTCATTGTAGTGATTGTGTGAATGTTAGATAAAAAGCACTTAGGCAGAGGAAAAAGTTGAATAGGTGAATGAGGCTTGTAGTAGAAAGCACTTTGAGTGTTCAAATAAAGTAGAAAAGTGATATGTAAGTACCAGTCTATTTACCAAAGAAATCACAATGTTTTTGCCAACAACTCAGGGAATATACGTTTTTTCCTAGTGACCAGTGGTTGCCAGGGAAAGGTTCTGTTCAGTGACTTAAGTTAGCGAAGGTGACGGCTAGCAGACAGCTAGCAACTGTAGCAATCTGTGTTAGCATCAGCTGGCCAGTGACCCTAATAATGTCATTTATGTGCAACTTTACCCTCTACAGTTCAAACATATGGAGAAAATTAACTTCAAAGGCCTAAAATGTTTTTTGTGCTTGGCTGTAAACATGTTTATTTCTGCTTGAGCACTTGGACTTTCAAAGCCAGCCCCGAGAGGCCATTACAGGAACTGCATGTTTTTCAAGCTTCCGTGACAGGTTTATTTTAGGCCCTAGAGATTAGTTTACATTGCAGATTATTTAAGTGTAAATGAATGCACTGTTAAGCTCACATGTAACATATATATAAATATGATATATATTTTAAAAAAAATCTACCTATATGAAACAGTAACTTCAAAATAATGTGAAAGACAGCAATTTTCATGACAAGCATACATTTTCAGCTCCCCTGCAGAGCTTTATAGTGAATTTCAGCTTATTGTCTGACCCGCAAAGTACTGCATGCTCCTGTATTGTCTTAAAACTCAGTCTATCAGCCTTGAACAACATAGCAGACGGGTACAGATAACAACCAGCAGATGCTCATAGTGAAACATTCAGGAGCTATAGAGCCAAGCATTTACTTTCATTAGCTGGTAGAGGCCAAAAGCAATGTTAAAGGAGTGTTTAATAACACAACTCAATGTGAAAAGTAATATTAAACTGCAGACTTGATGTGTAAAAAAGAAGTTATGTTAGTATAGAAAGTTTTCTATACTAACATACAAGGTAATGTCAATGTTATATCAATCACTGCTGGTTTAAAAAAGGAAAGATGAATAGTTTTATCTGAGAACACTTACAAGCTCTTCTATTAAGCAGTTTGCAATTATCTTACTAAAGCGGCAGTTTTCCATGTGCTTTGAAAAATAAGCATTCCAAGAGTCGGGCTTTCATGTTAAGATGAAGATATTTGCAGCATTTGCAGTATATGAGGTGTCTACAAGGTAGCAATCAGATAAATGTAGTAAAAAGAATAATATTTCTCTGGGAAATGTAGTGGAAACAAAGTATGCTTCAGTCGCAAGTAAAACACCTACATATATACCTCAGTAAATGTAGCCGGTTACATTCAGCCTCTTGTTTTGGTCATCTGGAGAGGGGGTTTTGTTTTTTTTTCTTTCTCATAAAGATGCCAAGGCTTTATGAACTGGCATCTGTGTGTTAGTATCACAAAAGCAATAACACCATTGTTTGACGGAAGCGTGAAAAAAGCCTGGAATTAATTTCTTTTGAATGTTAGTAAGTAACATCAAGCCACTGGGAAAACACAGTGTTCAAGCCAAAATTGAATCTAAGAGCTTTCTCATTTTAATTCAAACAACAGAAAACAGTTGGAAGTATATACAGTAACATCTCTCTCTCTCTCGCTTTTCTTCTCTCCTGCTCGCTCTGTGCACTCAGATGCTGAGGTTGTAAATGTGGATACACCCGATGCCGAGGTCACAGGTCAGCGTTTTGCCCGCGACGTCCTGGACCACCTTCCCGTAAATGACTATGTAAGTGGGGCCCTCTCTGCCACGTCACCCAGGGACCACACCACGAGATACAGTAAAGTCACTTCAATCAGCTGCAGCTCTTGCCTCAACTCTTTCTGCATATAAATCGCTCACTAATTGATGTTAAAACTGACTTTGTGCACCAGAGGGCATAGCAATTGCTCTATATATCTGTTTAAGTAAGGCCAGTTCAATGAAGACTCCCTTAATGTCTCTCCATTAATTGAGAGGAATATCCAGCCTTTCAAAGGCAGCAACTTGTGCCTTACAGCCCTAGTTAGAGCCTTTTTTTTTTTCTACTTCCTTTTTTTCTGAGGCACTGGAAAGCACGGTACAAAGCAGCACTCTCAAGGTCACTCATCGCTGCACAGATAAGTTACATTTATTAATAATGCTTTAATTATCAAAGCGTATAAAATGAATGGAAAGGCCAAGTGGCATATTTTGGTGTACAGCATGTAAACCACTCAATACTGTATGATTAATTATCCCTGACTCTAGGGGAAAATCACATTGCATAGTATATTACACAAGACTTATACACTCTTATACCAGCACAAAAAGCTGCAGTTGCACACTAAGAGACACCCTAAGAACAGGTGCAAGGATATATGATATATGCATATACTTGCAGTGAGCACTTACAGGTGAACAGCCACTAAAGCTAAATTCAAGGATAATGAGTCAGGCTCAGTCTCCTCCGCAGGGCTCGGAGAAACGGTGTGAGACATGCAGAGAAATGAGACATCCTATAATGTTGACGTTTATCAGGCCCATCCCAGAAACAGCCTCCTGCTCAACTCTTCAATTTCCCCCCAGCTCCTCTGTCTTCTTCCTCATTGTCTGTGGCAGGAGATGCAGTGCTATGCAATTAAAACATACCAGGGGATGAAAAACTCAGCTCCACTTTTGAACGTTCTGCCTCTATCAGCGGAGTAATGCATACCATTGCAATCCATTCCAGCAGCAAGTCCAGGCGCTGTTTGTGGGTCCAGTGATAACAACGGCCTTTGTGGCCGGGCACAGGGCAGGCAGCAGTCTGTAATTGGGAGTCTGAACTCTCACTCCTGCCAGTGGTATGCCACATGTGTAACTCTATTTTTTTTCTTCATCTAAAAGTCATGCAAATGAGCACAGTAAAAAAAAACAAGGAAGCTCACCCGCAGAGCCTGCTACTCACAGTTTCTCTGCATTCACTTCATCTGCATTTCATAAGTCTGAATTTGAGCACCAAGCCTGCCCACAGTGCACATTCATAAAGCAGAGGCTGGCAGATATATATTATGCTGAACTTTAACATGGCTGCCATGTCAGAGTGCAGTGTGTATCAGAGGTGGCCCTGGAAATTTCAAACTGAATAACGACCGTCTGACAGGCCTGAAGGGATTGCACCGCCGTCCTTGACCCACATAACAAGGATGGGCTTTCTATAAGAATTGACCTCACTCATACTCATGTAAATATGTTTGTACGTGTTCCCGCTTGTGTCTTGGGATTTGTCTTGTGTCTTGGACGTATCCTTACAAACCTCTGGCTGCTACATCCAGGGTCAGGCTAAGTGGCTGTTCATGCATAACACAGGTGCAAAAAGCTGAAGGAATTCAAATTCCATGAATGCAGAAGTTGTTTGTGCCTCCAGAGGAATCTTTACACTGAAGCTAAAGCTCCTTATCACTTTGGTAAAGCAGCAGAGTTTACTGAAATACATGACTATCTGCTTATTCAATTACATCCAATTTCATTGTCATTCCACCTCACTGTAGAGAACAGTGAGATGAAAATCAGAGATCAGGACACGCAGCAAAGAATTTCATATGTTCCACTGTCCTGTGTGTCTACATAAAAAGACCCTTTTCGAATACAAAGCAGAGTGTGAAACAGAAATGTTATCTCTGCTGTTTTGATCCCCGAATGAATGTGATGAGCTCTGCTTTGAGATTTAATAACACATCCAGGCATGTGCTTCAAGCTCATGAAGAGCGGTGATCAGCGTGTGTGAAATAATACCAACAAGTGTGGAGATTAGAGGAGTCATGCTTTGATTCGTTACATCTTATTGAATGACTGACGCAGTTTTCTACTCTGCAGACTCATTCACATCCAGCTCCTCATAATATGCACAGAGGTGCCTGTGTTTGTGTGCAAGTTTGCATGTGTATGTGAGAATGTGTGTGATGAAATCAGATCCAGCAAGAGGGTAATGGCTTTTACTCTTCATTAATGCTGCTTGTTTGTGAGTGACTGCCTCAGATTTCCCAAGGTGAACCATTCTTATCACCGCGGCTTCCCACTAGAGACGGCGACTCAAAGCCAGAGTGATTAATATGTACCCTCCGTTTTAAAAGGATAGCTCTGATTAATTGTCTTTAAGGTACAATGCTGCCTATTGGCTGTTTGTTTTGATAAACACCGGCGTCATTTGAATAAAATATTTTCTTCATTTTCCACGCCTGAGCTCCAGATTTCGTAACACCCCAGTTTGGGCTGTGAGGAGCTGATAAGATTATCGTTGGTCCATTGACAGGTTTCGTGTTGTTCATATAACCGATTGTTGCCTGGGAGCCGATGACCTGAAACCTGCCTAAAGCAATAAATCATTAAAAGCCTACCTGTGACTGTCATAGTAATAAATCAAACCTACCTGGATATAATGCGTTGCACTCTATGTGTTTTGAATATGTCTAAAGAGCAAGTAATTTGACTCAGTTTACATCAGGTGTATAGTTTTCACAGGCCAGTCATGTGGTGGATTTATTGCAGTTAGCTGCTACGTACAAGAAAACAATGTGTGTAAAACCACCGTGATTGAATGCTTACTGACGAGTGGAGGAGATGCAAGAAATCCCCAAATTCCCTAACTTAATGCAGTAGGGGACCAGAGGGACTCAGCCATGTGGTCCAGCGGGTCCTGTCCTCTTAAACAATTCGCACACATTTTCTTTTCCCAGCTGCGGATGTGTTTTGTTCCGCACTATTGCACGTAGCTGAGTCATTGTAAGAGCTCGCATTTTTTCCTGAATGTGAAGTCAGTGGAGGCCGTTGACTCCTGGAACCGAGCAGTTTAACAAGATATCACCGGATTGTCTCCAAGGATTCATTTACTAAAAGAGATTGAAATGTGGTCAAATGCATACTGAGGGCGGTTGCTACTTCAGCTCACACTGTGAGTTAAGTGGCACTTCTCCGAACCCCATTTGGAGTTGCTCTTGATCAAAGGCATGGCACTCAGCCCCCATGAGTCCACGAGGGCATGAACCAACCAGCACAATGGAAAAATCCAAGGGCCATTAATTCTACCCAATTTACCTTTCGTTTGGGTTTCATTTGGCCCCTCTATAAATTCAGAGGCAGCCAGCAAGAGCAAATGAAAGAATCCTTGTTAGGCGATCATTACTCTGCTAATTGCTTTAGGAATGTGCCATGCACTTAAAGTCAAGGTCAGGGGGAGGGCGCCAAGACGTGAGGAGCTCTAATTTGAATGCTCTATTGGAGGAGGGGCAGTCATTTTAGTGCAGAGTGTGTGCTCCGGTCGAGGGAGTTAAGAGGTCAGAGATGAAAGAAATAGTGTAATTATGCTGGTAACTTCGACCGGAGATAGTGACGGTAGAGAGGTTGCAAATGCTGGATTCAAAGAAGGGGCAGTGTGCAGCCTCCGGTCGTGCTTTTTGTGCTGCAGAAAGGTCAAGGGTATTATATCATGTTTTATGCTCCCGAGCTTAAATCAAGCACGTTCACTCTCAGCTCAAACCGTGATCTCTTTGGCACTGCCATCAATTGATGTCACAGTTTTGCATTTTTGCAGACATCAATTCAAATCTTTTCACTTTTGTTTTTGTTTTTACATATATTGCGATGACCCACAATCAAAGCTGCCTCATCAATTCATGTCACCCCCTCCTCTTCCTCCTCTCCTGCCCTTGCCTCAGGAGGACTGGCATTTGTCATGTGTGTGATTGTAACCCTGCCCGCTCTTGTGTCCTCTGCAGAGAGATGTTGGAATCGAGCTGGATAACCGTCTGGATGAGCGCGGCTACTGCTGCCAGTACTGTCGCCGTGGTTACCGCTTCTGCCGCCGCTACTACGAGCCCCTGGGTGGCTTCAACCCCTGGCCATACTACTACCAAGGAGGCCGGGTCATCTGTCAAATTGTCATGCCGTGCAACTGGTGGATCGCCCGCATGCTCGGGAGGATCTGAGGCGCTGAGCGTGCTGTCTGGTTTTGAATCTGTTTACGTTGTAGGTGCAAATTTTTCCTTTTGATAAATATTCAAGACCACTCGTGACACCAAAGCAGTCTATTGCAGGCAACCATTAGGTAGCACTTCTAGTCAGTGTGAGTCAGTCTAAACAGTCTAAATGGTGTTTGAAGCATTTTGATTCTTTCTTAAAAACCGTTGGTTGTTTACAGGTGTCTAGTTTTCTCTCCTTGTTATTTGATCCTGTTCAATGAACGCATTTAGTTTGGAAACTGAGCCACCCAAAAAAAAAAAAACCCACACACACAATCTGTCCTTACTTTACCTATTCTGTCATGCATTCATTTTTACTTCAAGGTTTAAAAGACTTCTACTAATATTGCAGTGTATGAAAAGCTACAGCGAATACAATGCAACAGCAATTAACTATGTACTGTATGTAACCATCTGTGTGGTGCTATCACATTAAATATGTAACAAGACATACACTTTATTAGGAAAATCATCTAGTGTAATTTAAAGCAACAGCTCTGCCATGTTCCATTATTGCATTATGATGTTTTCGCAGTTTTTGTTGACATCTGTTGTACTTTATGGTTATTATTGCCGTCCTGTTTGGTATTGTTGGTATGCTGGACTGCGTGACATTGAAAAGTGTTCTTAATATTCTCATTAAAGTGGCAAAATTGTTATTAAATCACCACGTACCTCCAAATAGTGTAACCAACTGGGAGCTTGTGAGCCATTAATGCTTAGAGGTAATTTTTCCAATTTACAAATTTGATCTTTTTGTGCAGTTTTCCCAACACACTTACTAAATTAATATAATAAGCATGAATTGAAGCTAAACTTGTGTTTTCCCTTTTTCTTTGGCAATAACAATTAAAAAAATGTTAACTGTTGTTTCGCCTTTCAGTTCTGGCTGGTGATCATCTTTGTAGATCAACACATTTCTCTTAAAGCCAAACAGGCTTCTTGCGAGAAGCACTTTAGTTAATTTTTGGAAACTAGAACTACTCAAAATGTGAAACGGTGTCTCAATATGTGGGATGATGGGAAAGTGATACATGTTATGTGTAGCCCCACATAAAGTGGGACACCTGATAAGCCTATTCCTGACTGAGGTAACACAGCTGATTGAGAACGTGGCCTCCACATGAAAGTACTGAACTGGGCGTAGTAACAATCTCTGGGAAAATGTTGTATTGAGTTTCTGCTAATGCAAACCGAACATTTCCTCCTGCTGCAGCATCGCATTAAAGCGGAGAAACACGAGCCATCTGGTATCACGATTTAGCTTAGCACTTACCAATTTATTATTGACAAATCGTCTTCAAAACAAGACAATGGCTATTTTCAGCATTTTCCCCTACAGCGAATCAGTTTGAAGCACTGCAGGGAGTGAGCTGCAGGAAACATGCTGCATACCTCCAACTTCTCAGCAAGGTAACCAACTTTCACTTAGTTGTTGGCAAACCCGTGCCATTTGCATGATTAAGCTGCTCGCCCAATGATGGGAAAAGACCAATTATTGCCTGATGTCTTTAAACAGCAGTTTGTCTTGTTGCCGGCCAATTTCTGTGAACTGCAGTATTAAAATGCATTGGCTATTACTACCAACAACTACAGGTGTTATCTTAAATATTGTAATACTTAAAATGTAATGCAGTATATCACACCTAGTAGACTGGTCGTCTTTCCAATGTCAACAATAGATGTACGAGCTTCAAAAAGCCAAATGTATGGCAGAGCTTTTGTATAGGATTGCGTTAGATTGCACGGTTTTCGTGCTTAGTGAGTGTTTATTTCTGACTTTTTTTTTTATAGCCTTTTTCTTTTTCCTGCTTACATACCTGCAGATAAAAGTCCATTCTGTGCCCTGTACTCCTTTGGGCCCAAAGGACAAAGCATACAAGAGTAAAGCAAAAACATCAAGATAAACACATCCATACACCAAATCACAAAAAATGAAGAAATACACAGTCGACAAGGAAAATGCTACCTAAAAAGTTGCTACATCAGAAGTGCTCTGCTCTGCTTGATTTTAATAAACAGCAACACTGTTGAAGAGATCAAATCAAGAGCTATTGTGTTGCTATTATGCGAGCAACTTGTGCCACCGTACCAAATATATCACAAGATCTTCATAAAATATGTACTTAAGCGCTGACGCAGTGGCACGAACCAACTTCATAGATCCAAACATGGACCTACGCACAACAACAACTTCAGAGAATTAGATTATGTGATTAGATTTATTAGATTATGTGAAGACGATATTCACAGTTTAAAAATATTTAAGCAAAAAAAGAAAAAAGTGAATTTTTCCAGCACGCTTATACAGAAACATGAGTAGAACCGGCACTGAAAGTTCATGACTCGCTCTAAGTATTTTAGTCACTCTTTTCTCTGTTATTTGTATCATGTAAAACAAACATTGTTTAATTAAAGATTCACAGACCTCAGCAGTCGCTTCTGATGTGCTCACTGATGTGCTATCCTCCATTGTTTTCACCACTGTTGCAGTCTTCAAAATGCTTTAAATAGTGCTGCTGTTCAAACATTTTCTTATTTGCCGAGGCGATTTTAATCTCTAACGCCGCATCTCAGTGTGTCGAGCTGAAATAACTCTCATCTGCAACTAAGCAGGCGAGATAGGCATTTGTAATTGATGTTCTGTCATCACAATAACAAGGCGCATAAATGCCCAAGAGTATTCAAGCTATGTGAAGTACTCAGAAGTTAAACAGGGAGACAAAAATGGAACACTCATGTTGTAGTTTGCTTTGAAGCCCTCTGTATGTTTCTTTCTTTACTTGCTTTTTTCCAATTAAAATTTCATTGTACGAATAATCTCCGTTGTCCTATCATATGAAACAATGTGATTTCCTTGAAAGACACTTAATGCCCGGGGGGTGTTTGTCGAAAAGCTGATAGCAGTATGGCTTTTGAATCCAACTAATGCAATCGAAACAGGCAGATCTCCTTCTCTACTCACCATTACTCCCATTCCTCATTAGCAGAAATTTTTAGCATCACATCTTGACAAACCAAAACAGACATATATGCTTTTATTGTCCTGATTTTATAACCCGAGACTCTCTTGTGTACCGGATGTGTAATAATGCTTTGTTTACACTAATACAAAAGTATCTCGCCTACAAAGTAAATATAGATCTTGACTCATGTTGGCTCACTCTGATGATAATGTCAAAGATATCAATAATAATTGACAGTGAAATGGATTTTGTTGAAAGAGAGGGCGAAACTTGCTATATGTAAATGTTTTATGAATATGCTCACAAATGGAGTTCAGACTGAAGCCATATTGTTATTTTTGAATCAATAATGTCAATGGCCCAGAGCAACATGTCAAGTGAAAAATACTGGCATGAGTTAACAAATACAATAATTGCAAACATACTTCAAATAAACTGACAAGTGTACTGCAAAGCCCCCGAGGCAGTTCTGAAAAGTTCATAAAATCAGTGTTTATATAATTCATTTCTCACTACTTCCTGCTTATCACATCAAATAGGCATGTGTTTATTAAAATGGATGCATTCAGCATTCGGCATGCTGCTGCTGCCACCGCTACCGCCGCTGTTGTTGTTGTTGTTGTTGTTGTTGTGGAGCTACCGCACTCACTGTGTTAGGAAATAGTATAAAGTGTTATTTTTTCGTAAGATGCTGTTAGTTGTCAGTTGTCTATCTGGCGAGGTCTCTGAGGACTCTGAGGACTCTTTTGTGTAGTCGTGAGAGTAAATTGCCATGGAAGCCCTGAGAGTCGCTCTGAATGGGATGGTTCACCCTGACTGGAGAGGCTGATACAGATATTACAGCGGGCTCCCAGAGAGCTCCTCGTGCCTGTTGGGACAAAAGTCCAATATTAACCATGAAAGTCAAATTTTAAAGTACAGATGTCTCACAATTAAAAATCATTGTAGAGGAGACCTTGAATGACACCGGATGGTGGTAATACTGCAGATGGAGGATTGCAAGAGCAAAAATTTAAAAAATAAATAAACGGCATAACAGTCTAGTTGATGCCTTATTATCCACATTTTGTTGCCTAGTACACACATCTACTTGTGTTGTTTTATTTTTCCATTACACACAGTCTCATGATGTAAACAGTGCGATTTTAATAATTTGTACTAATAGAATATTTTCTGTTTGAAGTTAAAAACCTAAGAAATTACAAACAGGACCGACAGACTGAAGGGAAATTTTTTGCATTTTCACAGGAAAATGTCAAAATCCCAACTACTCCAAATCAAATGGTATTTGATTGTTGGCTTTTTTAAAAACCCTGCATTGAGGTTAATTTGCATTCCTACTATCTATGAAGAGGTTTAGCACTGCCTGCATTAGATATGAGCCAAATCTGCGAGTGTCTGACAGTGAACTCCTCCCTTGTAGACCAGAATTAAAGAATATATCGTTTCAGCTGAAGCCCTGCACTATTTTTTCTCCTGCATTTTATATAGGAAACCCCGCCTCCAGCACTTGTTTATCCCCGTTTAGATGGGGAGAGGAAACAAGATCGACTGCTCTGCAGGATAAACAGAGATACCGAGCATTTACCAGGTTATCACAGTTCAAAGGATTTTTGCCTACCTGGCCCGAGGAATGGCCACTTCCATTGAAGCTCACATGTGAATTAATTCTTTTTGTTACTTATCAAAAAATGCAGGGAAACTTCACTCCCAGCTGCTTATTTTCATTTCAAATAATCGCTCCTTCGTTTCGAGCCATAAGTTGCTATTCTGGGGTGGAGGAGAGTGAAAACCAATGTATGAAGAGTGTCTGTATTTAGATTAGTGACCTGAAGGAATACTTCTCTTCGATCCAGACTGAGGCTCGGGCTCTGATGAGGACACATGTATTACCAGTGCCATCTTGTGTAGACAAAGGTGTACTGCTGTAATATCAAAGGTTAGGTGAGGTATTTTCAACATTTTTTTTTTTTTTTTACATCTTAAAACATGCAGTACCTTGCTGTCCTTAATACATCCACATCTGCTTCTGTGGAATAAAGTTTTAAAAAAAATTGGTATCCATTTGAATCTAACTTTACCTGCATGTTGTTAATAAATTGCACAAAGCTTCAGCGGCCATAAGACAGCAGCCATCAACTCCTTTTCTTTGTAATGTTGCAGTCAGTCTGGTGACCTGATGGTTAAATAAGCTCTCCCTGTACTGTTCCTGCTACAGGCTGGAGGCACAATAATGTCAGCCGTCATCCCTCAACTGCTCCCACTGTGAGAGGCAGCATGGCACAGCAGTAAACACTCGCGCTGTGTCAGTGGCTGCAGGCGACACAGAAATAGTCCTCCTCTCCCAGGACCTGGCTCTCACTCCATCTTCAGGGTCTCTGACTCACTAACCAAAGGAATAGCACAGACATAACGGCTGCTAGTAGCCTTTCATTATTTTAGTAATCCATAAGAACCTCCGCTTACCCTATGGCAGGCAATCGATGAACCGCTCAACAGAAAAGCAAAGTGTCTGCTTGGATGTAATGGAGGGCTGTTTGTTGCCGAATGTGGAGCTTGTGCGATGATTTCATTCCCATTTCAAACAATTTTTTTCATCTGAAAAAGGCTCGGGAAGCTGTTCAGTGGCGTGAAGAAGGTTGTAATGGTGGCTGCGGCTGAACTTGGTCTTGTTTCTATGTGTGTGTGTGCACACGTGTGTGTAACCCTATGGCAAGATTGGATTGTGTGGTACACAGCTGTGTATGTGGGTGTAGACGGAGCGAGGCACGGTAGGCAAGCCCCGATGCCAGAAGACTTCCTCAACACCACCCGCCTTCCTGACCCTGCACACACACACACACACACACATAGAGTCAATCCAAGCCAATGTAAACCCCAAACACACAAACACTCCATCCTCACAGATATAAACACATCAACATAACACATGCTTGAAAAGAATCAACCCACTTCAGTGTAACTCATTCTCGCGCCAACTACAGCTTAAACGTGCACACGCACACACACACACACACACACACACACACACACACACACACACACACACACACACTTTTCACTATGCAAACTGTGGTGACAGACTCGTCTGTCTTCAGCTCTGGGCATGTCACATGCTAATGTATTCATCCACCCACAGCAACTGGAGAAGCAGAGCTCTTAAGTACAGTCCAATCAGTCTCTGGCCCGCTAATGGCTCCAATCCAGTTTTCTACAGTAGCTTTTTCTTTCTCTCAAAATACCATGTGATCAAATGTCCCCCAAAGCTTAAACAGCCCAACAATACAACTCTGAATTTTCAAGGCAGGAATAGTTTCATTATCGCAACAGCACAAATGAATGGACTTAGTAACCGCTTGGAAGCTATTTGTTTCCAAGTTTAATTTGGTTTTCTGTTTAATTTTTCCAAAAAGAAAAAAAAAAAGCTTGTGTGACACTTTATCCGTGCCTCGCTCTATTTCCAAACCACTCTGCCAGCAAAAACAGCAACAAATAAAAAGAAAGAGAGAGAACAGTCAAAAGATAAGATTTTGTATTTAATTAGCATATTGACTTTTTCTTAAAAATCTATTCTATATTCAGCATAAAGGAGGCCATTGATAACCCAAGTCA
This sequence comes from Oreochromis aureus, assembly GCF_013358895.1. Taxonomy (NCBI): domain Eukaryota; kingdom Metazoa; phylum Chordata; class Actinopteri; order Cichliformes; family Cichlidae; genus Oreochromis; species Oreochromis aureus. The sequence continues at coordinate 17,874,359 of NC_052943.1, read as the reverse complement.
TAAGAAGCAACAAAAACATAAGCAGTGGACATACCTCAACGTTTCACAGACAGTAAAACAGTGCTCGGAGAAAAGGGAAGGGTAGATACAGGAATATATACAAAGGAAACAAGGCAGCAAATCCCCAGACTGACAGATTTTAATGCAAATGTAACCCAGTGTACTTATTGGCTGCATGTACTTTCAAAAAAAAAAAAAAAAAAGCATGTACTTTAAAAACAAGTATACATTCAGAGTGTCTTTACAGACCCAGAGCCCTTTTGGCTGATGTGAGGTTGTAAAGTAGCGTTTAACACCTGTCCTTAGGTGCCAGTGCAGATGGAGGTCAGTATGTCTGAATGTCCTCACTCTGCAGCTACAGTCCGGCTGGAAAATACAACCAATTTAGCCGGGATACCACTCAGGATCAATATGGCTTCATCCCCGGCAGGACCAAGGGGCCAATCGTATGGCTGGCCTGAGAGGTTCTTAACCAAGTGGGACAGCAAATAAAGAAGGCACAGACTCGACTGACCCGAGCCGAGAGCAGTCGAGGAGGAGGTGAGGAGAGAAAACCAGACAAGAGGTAACAAGGTGACAGAGAGGAGTGGAGAGGAGAAAGAGAAAGGAGGGGGAAAAAAGGAGCAAAGCTTGAAACAAAACAAAAAAAACAGCCCTGGTATCTCTTTGTACCAAACAAATGACGAAATCAGAGATAGGATTTCGAAGGCATGTGGATTGTTACATTTGATACTTTATACAGCACACACACAGCGAATATATATTTGAATGCATAGTTTCGCCTGCTTGACTGTTAAAAAAGGTAAAGAGGTATGTCCGCTGATAAGAAGGAATGAAAAGAACATTCAGTACATGTTTAAATCAGAGGATATAAGAGAATATAACAGTGGAGTAATCATGCTGCATTGAGCACTCGAGTCCAAAACTCAAGGAAATACCAAAGCTGATTATATGGAAAGCTATACAAATGAAAAATGTTGGTCTTACAAAAAACTACCAAATAAGCCTCCTGGTATTAACGTTCATATTCTTTGTATTTCCCCTCAGGTTTTTACATGTAAATAGAAAACAAATGTGCCTGGTTTTTACACAGAATTTAGGAATTCACAAAATAAATAAATTCACTGTGGCCTTAAAATTGAATCTCAATTGTATATTATATGTATATATATATATTTATTTATATCTATAGATTCATATATATTCCATTTTATAACAACAGGATTTAAACCTCGGAGCCTCTGAGGCAGAGACTGATAAAATCTGTTTTATCCCGTGTATTCTTTCTCTCCATTTGTGCCTCCCTATCTTGCTGTGCCTTCGGTCTGCAGCTCTATACAAACAGTTTTGATGTTACACTGTCCTTGGTAGACGGAAAATGCCCATTTCCATAGTAACACAGTGTTTTAAGGCCAGGGGTATTAGAGAGTGAATGCATACCTATTTTGTTTATATGAAAATAAATGCGTAATAACTTCTTGGAAGTCTGAAAGTCTGTGAAGGCATTTAGTCCGTTTTTCATCCCTTACGCAGATGTTTCCAACAAACGGTCTTAAACTGTTCTGAACTTCCGGTAAGGCACTCTTCAATTAAACTCCGAGATGTGTGGGTTTTCTTTTTTTTCCAGCAGACACAACATCCTTTCCTCTTCTGTGCGAAAAGTAACTCGTACCCGATGTAAAGGTCAGGTACACTCACACATTGTCAGATGTCTCATGTCATTGCACCATTTGGCATTCAGTCCCCGGTTTTTGGTTTCTTGCGTTCTTCTTTAAACACGTGAGTCCAGTGAGATGAAAAGTCTAAAAAAAACAGCTAACTGGCACATTTGGTAGACAGGGATCCCTGGTTTATCCAATGGCTACTCTCCTAGAGGGAAAAAAAAGCATTTTGTGTTTTTGCATGTGTGCATATGTGTGTGTGAGTGTGTGTGTGTGTGTATGTGTGTGTTGGGGATTGTGTCTACAGAAAAAGAAAATCCTAAATCTGAAAAGTTAAAAACTAAACACTCCCTTGATTTTTAAAATTAGGCACATGGTCACAAAATATGTTGGTAAACAATAAATCCTGAGGCTGAACTGACCAACCTTTAAAAGCTGCAAGATCCCTCGTTCTGATCTTTGATCAGATCACTGTGGTAGGAAAAGAAAATATTAAGTCTGCAGTCAAAATGGATTCAATTTTGGTTCAGCTTTTGTTGAAGAGTCCTGCAGCACTAAGCCTCCGCAGGTTCTGTCTTTATCTGGATAAAGTTTGCAGGCAATTGAACAGACACTGGCAGCTCCTGCAGGCCTTTGATTCCCTGCTCAGGCTGCAGGGACATCTCTCCACGCACTTCCAGCTCCTCCACAGGGGTCAGACCCTCACTAGGGCTGCTGCTCTGAGAGGAATGTCCATTAATTATAGTTTCACTTGCGCCCTCCGGGCCCTGGCTTTGACTGGTATCAATGATAACAGTCCTGTACTGCAGCTCCGCCTCCCCTGCTTCCATCTCTTCTTTTTCAAACGTATGTGCAGCCAGTGATGGATCGCCGTTCACCATCGACTGAAAGTAGCTGGGGTCCAGCATCTCCTCTTTCACCTGCAGCCCTGAGAGGTCGCTAGATTTGAGCACAGTGGCAATTACGGTGCCGGGCTGCTGTGCCACCATGGTCTGCCCGCAGGTGGTGTTAATGGTGACAAGGCGGGGGAGACCATTGAGGTTGGAAGCGGTGGAACTAATGACTCCTGGAGGGGAAGTGCAGGAGGAGGAGGCAGATGAGCCCAGACTGGTGACCAAGAGCTGCTGCGGGAGGCCATCCTGCAGGCTGTTAGCCCCACCTGCTATAGAAGCCGTATGGATGGTAAGCACATCTTTACCACCTGCTGTCGTGGAGGGCATGGTGTGGAGAATAACCCGAGAAGGGGAGTGGCTGGAGTCCCCGTTGGCTAGAACAGTGAGGGGAACAGACTGAAGCGAGCCAGAAGATGTCAGGACCATAGGAACTGATGCAGGGGTGCTAATGGTCCTGAAAAAATAAAATAAACAGAAGATGTAGGTGAGTCTCTTCACTGTCTCTGACAGAGTTGGTGTAATTGAATATTCTGTTTATATCTTTGCAAATATATACAAGGTTTATTTTTAACGGACGCCTACTGTGAAAATTAGCGACCGCACAGCTATGAGCCTAAAAACCAGAACTAATGCCCTTATTACAATAACAAATTGTGCTGACAGCTGTACTGTGGAAATTATGAGTCTCTTCAATTTCTAACAGCAGACAATGTTTAACCACTAAAAAAAAAAAGTAGAATTTTGTGATAATACATTGTTAATACAGGCAGCAGACTTGGAGAGAGACAGAAAAATAAAATGCAAAGTAAAGCTGTGCCAGAACACAAAAAAAAGAAGAAGAAGAAATGCACTTTATAAAAATCTAAAGGTGATCTGGCACTTTACTGACATCAACAACAAAAAAATGAATTATATAAAGTAAAGATGTACTTCAGCGCTGCTGGGTTGGCTGTTGCTGCGTTCACCTCACAGTTTTATTATGTATAATGAAATTCTGCATCTCAAATTCTCAAAAGGTGACATTTTGTACATACGAGGCTTCGAGATGTAATTGAGTTCCCCCTACAAGACGCCGCCACTAATATAAGACCGATAAGCTTTGAGTCAGACATTTTCTGTGAATATCAGGCCCAACGCTTTGATGCATGCATGTGTAAGTATAAGTAAGATTTAAGCATAAAGCATTTAACATAAACTTAGTTTAGAATAATCAGTATATGTATCTCTTGAGATTAATACTGACATTTATATTTTATAATTACCAAGTTTTTTATGTTATTGGTAAGGATACCTGACTGACATGCATTTTGGCAGATGATGATTATATGATTTCTTACTTCTTCATTTGTTTCACACAAAAATCACAAAGACAAGAAAGCTTGAAACACATGTGTGTCTGAAGAATTGAATGCTGGGCATATTTTGTGTCTAAGAACAATGGCTTATAAGAAAGAGTCTTGCATTTAATGCTCTTAATAGGTAATCAGCAGAGACAAGCTAGATGTTACCCCTTTTTCTAGCCTATGAGATTACCAGCATTTGGCACATTTTCATCACACACGACAACAGTGTCAATCTTGTAGTCTAGTTCTTCACAAGAAAGTAAATAATCATAAGATCTGACTCAGTGTTATCAGTGTTTTCTGGTGGATAAACAGTGTATTAGGGACACCGCCTCTACCATATATCAAACTTACCCTTGGGTTTTCTGTATTGCAAATCTGTTACTTTTGCTGACATATGGACAGATAGATCCAGAATAAGCTAATATCACCCCAACTGATTTACCCATCGAGCCCTAGTTTGAAAGATCATTAAGCAGAGAATGATTTTCCGGCATCTGCTGTGGAGTAATGAAACAAAAATAAAACTACTCCTCATTTTGCTGTCGGTTCCTCTTAAAACACCTCTCGTGTTTTTCACAGTCGCTCACCTTAAAGCTTGTGCTGTTTCCTGGACTCCGGCCCCTTGGTTGGCTTGCAGCATATGAACAGACTGGAGGAGCTGCTCAGCCTGTGCACCATTAGCTTCCTGGTAGAGACATTCATTGTTTGGCTCTTTCTTCATCTGTTTTGCCGAGACGTGCTGCTGACCATGAGCTCTTCCGTGCCCTTTGGACCCTCCACGAACCACAGACCGCCCGTTGGTCGATCTCTGGTTTCCGTAGCCGACATTGGCATCAGAACCCGTCTCTTCATCCTCAATCACCACGAGGTCAGCTGGCATCTCCTTAAACTGATAGACCAGCCTCTGCCCCTCCACTTTAGCCAGGATGCCTCTCTGATAGTAGTATCTAGAAAAGAAAATAGATAAGGGCATGTCCAACACATTATGGTCATTCCTGATGGGCATTATGAATACATCTATGGAACCATGTCTTTAGGTTTCAGAGTTAAATAAAAGCTCTTTTGAAGCACAGTGTTGCTCAGGAAAATGATGCTCGTATGTTACCTGAGAGCTCTTCCCATGGTCTCATAGTTCATGTCAGGTTTGTTCTTGTGTTTGCCCCACAGCTTTGAGACAGCCTTGGAGTCCACAAGCTTAAAGATGCCTTTCTCCCGCTGTGTCCACTTGATGTATTTGGGACAGGTGTTTTTATCCTGCAGTAAGGCCAGAAGGAATTCCCACAGGTAGATGGTATTGCCTGCAAATTGGGGGGGAAATAAATTTAGTCTTGTTTTTAACTTTCAAGTGAGTCAGACATTCACGGCGAAGCCTTGGAGCTGTGCTATAGACATCTATAATTCATTTAGTAGTACAGTTTATATATGAACGCCACAGGGTTACAGGAGGAGCTGCTCTTTTCTTCCAGCCATTGTATGTGTGCATGCGTGCCTTGGGATGAAATGAATTATATCAAGTCTGGGAGTAGATTACTCTAATTCGTGAAATGCTTCGGCCAGAAGTGGTTAAAAACAGCAACGCTCCCAGTAGTCAGTTGAATCCCAGACACCATGACAGGGTGATGTATATGTGTGCAACTGAACCTGCTGTCCCCACTCCCCTCCTCTTTGAGTCACACTGTATGGTGCAATGAGGTTTTACATGGTGCACCACTAGTCTCCTTCTATCGGCAGAGCATCAACGTGCCCTCCAGCCTGCAATCACTTCTGTTTCCCTGTGAAACACAGCACTTTGAGATCCCCTCATCCATTAACTCTCCTAGATTCGACCCCACTGGACTGCAGGGGTTGAGGACTGCTGTTTGCACACTCCACATGAGGAAATGGAGCGTACACAAGAGGAGGACAGACCTTGATTTTTATTGGCTGATTATAGAAAAGTGGACTAGTTAGTGAGGCTTACCTTTGCCCTCTTTGCTCTTCTTCCTGAGTGGTAGGTTAGGGGTGGTGATGGGAGAGCAGGGACGGACCGCCCGCGGCTTTCGCACTATGATTCAAATTATGGAGTAGTGTGTTATAAGGTGAAAGGCCACAGTGAAATCATCTAATTACCTACAACAGTGAATTTTTAGTGAGGGATTTCTAACAAGGAGGAGGAAAAATGTCTTACCTTTGGTTTTTTTCTGAGGTTTTAAGGGAAATTTTTGGGGAATCTCATCCATAGATGAGGTGTCCTCGTCTACGGACATGTCAAGGGCAACACTGTCCATCTGGTCAGGCCTCAGTGGGGCATATGTCAGGTCTGACTCAAGCAGAGTGCCATAGGTGTGAACTAAGCATAAACAAGAGATACAGAAAAGTGTTTAAAGCTGCAATTACGAACACCGTTAGATCAAAGCTGACATTTTTGTCACAAGCTGAAGGAGTGGAATAATAAGCATGCAAATTAACTTACGCATACGCTTCTCATCCAAAATGTTGTTCGGAGACTCCATGTTAAGAAGAGCCGCCGCTGCTTCATTTGTCTCCATGCTGTCCTCTGTGCCTGAGACTGTTGTTTCTGTCCACCAGATGACAACAAATTCATTAATAAGAAATACTTGGAGGTTAATACTTTGCATATTGTACTCTTTTGAGAAGTCTAGGTCTAACACAGGTGAATGGCTACAAAGGTTCTTTTTTATGTCAGGTTTCACTTATGACAAGGAGAGTAAATTTTTAAAGTGTTTTCCCAGAAAAAGCACAATTTAAAAAGTGCTTTTCATTTTAAGGAGAACGACTTATTTTTAAGTTAATATCGCTCGTGTGCATCTAAATGCATGCCTGCATGTTCTGAATTTTCAGGTAACTCACTGTTCAGTGAATAGTTTGTGGGTCAGCCTACAGATTAATTGTAATGAATTAATTCGAAGAGTACCTAAGAAGGCTGTTTGTGCTGTGCAACGGAGCAGAAATTAAACGTGTAGTTTGTAATTTTCTGGCTTTGCATCTTCCACTTGTTTGCTTTGTTAGTTTAGTTATATCTCATTAAAATTCAGCGTTTATTGCATGTGTACCTGTGAGATCCACTCCTCCTTCCAAGATGGATGGTTCCTCAACCACATGGAGAGTGGTATCCACCATGATACCGTTGGTCACCTCATCGGACTCGAGCCCCGAGTATACTTGCAACAGATCGGCTGCGGGAACTTGCTCAACAATCACCGCTGGGAATACTGACGGGTCGTCCAACTGCACAGAGAGCAGACACACAGACACAGAAAGGTTTGAGATGCTGTAACACAAATGATGCCCCTCGGAAGTAGAGGACCGTGGGTCTTTGCACATACGTCTTTGAGTGTATATGCAATAAAAATACAATCAATCCCTCCGCTGCACGTCATAAATGTGATATAAAAACCACACGACACCAAGATAATGTTAAAACCCGATTTGGTCACTTATTTTTACTGCCTTGTGAAACGCTGTAGATTCACGCTCATTTTTAGCTAATGTGTAGGCGCATAGCATGGAGGAGAGCTCATTTCTGTGGTGCTGTAGTGGTCCAGAGGAGCCTGCTGAAGAAGCCAGGAAGCAGCTGTTTGTTCTAGCCCACTTCACCTGAAGAGTTAATCTTATGTTCAGAAATTATATAAGACCAAATGAATGTTAATGCATGAAGTCATGAATTGCAGGCAAGCACACCCTTCATCATCTCCTAAATGTGCTTTGGGAATTCAGCCCTTGCTATCTCATTTCAGGCATGGCACAATCTGATGCAGGAAGGAGCGAGGGGAAAGAGGGAATTACCAGAGTGTGGGCCAAAGTGAACTCCACCAATAGAGACCATGTCAAAAGGGCTCGCTGGGCACTTGGTTTGTGTCAGCCAGAGGCTAATTCAGTCCTTTGAATATGTGCATAATACTGTTCTCAAAACCTGACAGTACTTCTAAAATAGTATAAAGAAAATACAAAATGAAAATCCAGTGGAATGCTGATTTAATAATCATTCAAATAAACCATTTTAATAGCATTATAAAAGCATTATATAAAGAAGTCAACTCGGGTGGTTAGATGCTAAACACGTAGTCACCTGGCCACCAGCAGATGGCAGCATAGTACACTTCAAAAATGCTTTGAAATCATTTCTTCTCCTGCCCCTGACAGACAGATGAAGCTACTATGTTTAGCTTCGTGAGAAATGCTTTCTAAATGTATAATGTGTAATGTGTTTGAACCTCGCTGAATTACATCAAATGATTCATGTTGTGATTTGTTTTAATTTTAGACGAATAATGTCGATCAATGAAACACACCTTAAATCACATTCCTACAGTGATGACCTGATTAAAAGGAAAGACAAAAAGGTGTGGTAGGAGGAACATGAATAAAGGCTTATCTGTCTCTTTGCACAAGTGTCCATTGTTGGTTTGGCCCTCTGGGGCATACCAGGTGTCCAGGCCTTGAGCAGGGGGGAGGCTGGGAGGAGGGGGTATTCGAGTGTGCGTGGCTACATACCCAGCTATAGTTTAACCAGGAAACTAACAGACCGGCTCATTATTTGGACACAGTGTTAAACGGTTAGCCCTCCTTAGCAGCACTAGCAGTAATTATCCATGGATTCTTTATTAATAAGGTGTTTATGAGTCGAGGGAGGAGGTGTCCCTGCATAATTTCTACCATACCTCTACCAGATACAGACAGCTCGTGCCATCTAAGCAGAAAAACCACAAGGCTTCCTGGGACTACTAAAAACCCTGGATTTTGCTATGACTGCGAGTGCTATCAGTATCTCACTGACATGCACTGAATATTTCCCATTAATCAGACTCTTTGGTAGACATACTATCAGAGTGCGAGACAGTGAGGCTACCCCATTTTCCCAGCTTGACTTAAATTAAGTTTTCTGTCCTTGAATAAGAACAAAGCGTGTGTCAGGAGATAAAACCGTTCCGACTATTTGTCTGCGTCTGAAACAGCAGCCTTTCCCACCCTCTCCCACTAAATGCAGACAGCCTGTGATCCCACACAGTTTGCTGACAGAGCGGCAGACACATGTTGCTGACGTCTCCGCTGTTGTTTTGATGTTAAATTGATTCCGTTTTTTTCTGTGAACAATTCAGAGTTGCATTGCTGTGCGAACCCGCTGATAATCCGGCAAGAACTATGAAAGAGAGAAACTGTTGTTTAAAGGAGTAAAACGGTGAGAAGGTGGAACAAGCACCCTGCATGCAACACAAATTATACTGCACATACAACAAGTATCCTAACGGCTTCTTCCTCTTTGTTGGCCTAAATAGTGTTTCTAGTAGGGAAACACAGGCGATAAAGCTCCAACCAATTTGCATTTCTGAGTTCCCCATTCTGCTTTGAAAGCACAGCATCTGTGCAGCCTGTTCCCCCACACCCCACTCTCTTCTGCTTTACCTGCCTAACCACAATGTAGTCCAACTGTCTGTACACTTTCTATATCCGCATCACGATATTTGAGAAAGTGTAGCTGGCGTAACGTAAGAGATATCATCACGTTTAAAAGCTGCTTGTTTACCTAAAGCTGCATGCCTTTATTACTGTAGCTTAAAAATGGAGGAAATTTTGGAACCCTTTTTGTGTCTCTCTACCTTCAGCTGAAGCAGATCTCGACTGTGTTCAAAGTACATATTGGCTTAAAAACCAATACAGCAAGGCTAATCGTTACAGAATCTACTTGGTGATTTTACTCAGCTCTGACAGCTTTACTGTGGCAAGAAAATAAAATCTTTAAATGTCCAAATGGCCGCTGCAGAAGTGCCATTGTGAGTTGTTCGTTTCAGTGGGGGGGGGGGGGGTTTCCATGAGTTAGTAAATAGGGGCAAACTGCTTGTCTAACAGGCCAAGTGGGTGCAGCGAGTCACAAAACTGTAGCACTGGAACAATACAAGACCTTTTGCTTGAATTATCCCATCCCTTCTAAACAGCCTTGTAACTGGTCCATCAGGTTAGGCTTGAACTGGTGCTATTCAGGGATCCAATGACAGCCTGCCACTCTAAATACACACATACAAATACTAGGACACATAAACACATATACATCTCCACACTTACAATCAAGCCTGCTCCACAGGATTCAGACCCGGGTGTGGGGAAGAGATAACTGCACACCTGACCGAGCAATGAAAAAACACACAGGCACAAGTTGACATCGAATGCACACAGTAACCTTTGGGTAATAAACACATTCACGTCCTAGCCCCACCCTCTGCCTCCCACACACCCTAGCCTCACTGCAGGTTTCTCAGTCTTTCCATTTCTGTGCTACCGGCAGCCCACACTCTTCTTCCCAGACCTCCTCTCGGCTCCATCCTCCTCCCCTTCTGTGTTGTTTCTCAACATGTCGTCAAACTTAGAGATCACAGGCTAATCCTACCCCAGTGGCCATGCTGTTTACACTAGTTTTGTTTGTTTTGAGAAGTATTTCATTTTTCAACAGGATTGCATACAGTGTGTCATGTTGGAAAAGACAGATGATCGACGACTGAGCTCGACGGGTTTGAATGCTAATGTAGACTCTTATAAGTCGAGTCATGGAAAAAAAAATCAACAACAACAACAGAGTTGAAAAAGTGATTTCTCTGGTGAGATTGTACCTGATTGATTTCGTCCATCCCATTGCTGGCAAATTCAAACACCAGTTCACTGGGTTGTACTGCTGTCGTCATGGTAGTGGAGTTCAAAAGTCAAAGAGCAGCCTAAAAAAATCCCAGCAATGACTACTCCAGCGCAGACAGACTCAGTTTCACCTCACAAAATGGCCTGAGCAGTTCTTGCTCAGAGAGAGACCATGAGCCAAGTTTCAGAGGAGTCCTGTGGCCCAGGTGGGAGCAGCCTCGTCCCTCTCTGACACGGAGGCTGGGCCCTGCTGCGCCTGAAGCATCTACACCTGGAAGAAGGAGAGACAGAGGTGATAGGTCAGCAGACATATTAAATCTGTGTAATTTTACTAGAAAATCCTCATAAAGTGGAACTCCTGCTACTTTAAATTGGTAAGATCTATAACCTGATCAAATCTATGCAGTTTAGGCATTATCTGGGTCATGCCTAGTTTTGATCTGTGATGCTGAAAAATCAGATCACTGACTTGGTTCCAGCCTAAAAACTTTTTTTAAAAAGTCACAAATTAACAAACGTTAATATCACCAGGTTTAAAATTTCTATCTATGTCAGCATTCAGAGTTTTTTACAAACTGTGCAGTTACTTTTACTGAAAATATCAATGTGAACACAAACGGTTGAGATACAAAGCTGAAATACTCCATTTACAGTGTTAATAAGTAGACTGTCAACATTTGTTGAATAATCAATTAATCTGTCAATAATGTTCCAGATTGACTAATTATGATTCAGTTAAATGCTGGAAAAAACCGTGAGCATGTAGAACAGTTACATGCTCATGGTGACATCATCAAACAAACAAAAAATCAGGACCACCCAAAGAAAAAGAAAATCCAAATTAATAAGATATAAGTGCAAAAACAGCATAAAATTCCAAGATCAAGACCTACTTTGTACATTTTTTTCTGTCAGTATTATCAGTAAATCTATTTTCTTTTTCATCAAACTACTGCACAGTTCATTCTGGTTTAAACACAGATGACTCACATTTTTTTCTGCCCCTCAATGTGAAACACTCCTCAGGACTCTGCCTTAGATCATAAGGCTCAGAGGGGTTGATATTATGATCACATGAGCGGTCTGAACTAACCCTCAGTCTTTACACACACACACACACACACACACACACACACACACACACACACACACACACACACACACACACACATACTCTCACATATACACACAGGCAAAAGATCACTCGTCTGATGCAGCTCTGCGAGCCCCTCTGTACTGACCCTCAGGGAGTTACTGTGATCACAGCCTGTGTTGAAGGGAAACTGGTGGTCATGTTGTTGTTGGTGTGTCCCAACAATCGATACCCAAAGGCAGGTTTCGGGAATGAAGGGTAGGAGGGGCTGATTTTTGGTTAAAGTACATGTATAAACCCAGGGGCGACAAACACAGCCCCTCCCTCTCGTTTCCCAGAGATCAGAGCTGGCAGGGATAGAAGTAAGATGGGAATGTTTGGTACCTTCCCCCACCTCCAAACACTCGTTATTCCTGCTTTTGCCACCGCTACAGGGTGGAGTTTATTTGCTTTTAAATGCCTGTATGAGTGACATACTTGCATACCAGGCCCAACTGTATTTTAAAGGGGGCGGAACGGAAGAGGAGGTGATAGTGAAGGACTTCTGCAGCTCATGGGGCACAGCGAGCAAACACATTAAAGTGTATTTCTCTGCTAAGCATCCAAACAGACCAGTAGCATGCAGTTACTGTCTGGAAGGCATTGCTTTTGGAAACAGAAGAGAGATGAGGAAACTTAATCAGAAGGCTAGTGTTTCACTCCAGTCAATCTCTCATGCTGTCTCTGCTGCAGCATCCATGCCCACCTCTGCCAGGGCTGGACGCTGCTGCCATCTGTCTGGAGCTCAGTGTCCTGGACTTCTTGGCATCTATATGCTTTGTACTGTGAATTACCAGACTCAAGCAGGGGCGATATACTGTATGAGGCTTCCAAATTAAGCACATATGTCTGCTTTTTAAATCATTTGTAGTTTCCACTGGTATACTCATACACTTACAGCAGAAGCCATTATCCATGTTTTGCAAACTAAATGTTCGTTTGTCTGTATCGCATGCAATCTCTCTGACAGGGCCCTGCCCAGCCTCGCAGCAGATCTGAGAAGACACACGCTGCTAGTCTAGCAGATGTTCTCCGCTGCAGACGTACTTGGTTCCCCTTTTGTAGTTGCAGTTTGTGTTAGATTTATGGACATTTATTAAGCCGTACATTTCAGCTATCAAGGACTGTGGCTAATGGAGGGATAAATAATCAGCATCCAGTCACTAGCCGCTTATCAAATGACAAAAAAATGTCTGTTATCAAATCAACGAACATAAAGATGAAAGTAAATATAATTTCTTTCTTTCTATGCTTTATGCTCGTGTTTATGTGCAGTCTGCTACAATGTACCAGACTATGTCAGTGGTTGCATGTACTTTCTATATTCCTGTCAGAGCTTCATTGATCGGGATGACCCAGTTGGCAAAGTGCTAACAGCAGACAGGGATACAAGAGAGCCAGCCATTAGTCAGACGCAGCCTGCACATTATCCCCCAGCACATGACAACAGCTGCCTTGTCCCAGCACAGGGGCAGGGTTGTAACTGCACTTACTACGTCATAAAGAGGAGAAGAGGAGGAGGACAGTGAAGGGAGGGATTTTACTAGGATGTTAGTGAATGCATAATAGTCTACAGAGCAAATAGACTGCCTGTGATTCGCTATGGGTGGGGCCTTCTTTTCACAGACTTGAATATTTCAGCGTGGTTACCAGGTGGGGCGTTCTGGTGAGGTTTAATGGCTTAATGGTAGCGTGTGCAAGGTTTGAATCCAACCAGACACAAGTTTTTTGGGGGGTTTTCCATGTCATCCTGTATGAATATGTCCTTGTTGAGAGAAAACTATATGCTATAACATATTAATAACTACTTAAAATAAACACTCATTTATTTTCGAGGGGGATGGGTGGGTGGGGTTTCTGGGGTTGTTATTGAAGTGTTATTGGCGCAAAACTACCCATTAACACCCAGCAGACAGAAATAGTTATCTCTGTAAGATTGTGGTCAACAGCTACCTTCTTCTGTTTGTTGCTGGTGTTGGGCAGACATCTGTACACTAGTGTTTTTGCTGAAAACAGCTGCCTGATGCAGCTGGAAGCAATGCTGATGTGAGTGATGTGACTGAAATAATAAAGTCTGAGGCTTAAAACCAAAATAGTAAGCCTTAGGGCACTACAATTCTAGCAGACATGGGGGGGGATCTATAAAGCTGGGCGCTCAGGACTCCTTTCACATTAAAGCTTTCTTTCACATATTCAAAACACCTACAAACAATCCAAAACCCAGCATTGTTCAATTTAGTATTCTAAAAGGTTTTTGAATGTTAGAACTTGGCTGAAATTACATTAACACATTTTTGGTTATCCCAACTGCATACTAATGGTATAGCTCATTGGAATGTAGCATAATGAGCATTATTATCAGTTACAGCTGACATTTTGGCTCCATTGTGGCCCCTGTCAGGTGACACAGCGATGGGAGTCTTTCTGTCACTCAGCTCTCCTCAGACAATTACGACTGGCTGATATATATGGCAGTTCAGCAGACTGAGGAAGCGTATGAACCAAACACTGGCGTACTCCACCCCTACAGCACGGTGACTGCCAGTCCCAATAACAACCAATTAGAGTCAGGATTCATGAACAAATGGAGCATTCCCAGAAGGCCCTACTTCCCCCGCTTTCGTCTCTTCAGCTGAGCTCATTGTTGACCATGAAAGGAGGTAATTTAAGCCAATTGAATGACTGTGCAATGAGTCACCCTGCATGTGGTGAGTGCAAACATTGTGAGATGCAAGAAAAGGGCCAAGCAAACTTTACTTATCAGTCCTTTTCAGCTCAGGTTACAAAAATACAGGTTTCCTTAGGTGGCTGATTGTTCAGCAGTGTACCGGGGTAGCTACATAACAACGGTCACAGGATGGATGGTGCCAGAGGGGCAGTGGTATTAATTAAAACCTCACAAAGGTATAGAACGCAGCAGAGGTAAAAACTGAAAGAGAAATAAATCAAGAATCGCTCTACACTCATTACACCTGCAACGTTCAACACCAGTACAAAGAAATCTTTACCTCACATGAAAGGTTTGATTTTCCCCGGTCGCCTGTGCAGTGATACACCTATGTCCGACATGGCACATAGATGAATGAGAATGCACTGGCTTACTTACCACTATGTTATTATATAGCTGCGAGCATGCTGTTTTTACAGGAGCCTCTTGGTTCCTGTTAGGGAAATGACTCAGTTATATGAGGCCCAAGTTCATTCCTGGAGCTCTGTGATAGCCCACATGGGCATCAGAGGATCCTCATCATTTCTGGACAGCAGTTCCCCTTTGTTTTTCTCAGTTGTGGTTAACCCACCCACATCTATGTAACAATGCCACTTTGGACGCCAAGGAAAATTCCTTAAGCACAGCAGTGTTGCAAACACACAGCACAGATCAGAGCAAATAATGAAAGAACAGCTGAATGTATATTCTACATTTTGAGACACCAAAGCACCAAAAGTACAGGCAGTGTGGATGAATTCAGCAAAGTAAGAGAGCAGTAATTAAGTTCTTGCATCAAAGGCAGACAAAAAAAAAAACACTAACAGGGTGGTTTCATCACTGCCATTGCACTATGTCAGCAACATAATTGTTTTGTATACAGCATTTTCTGCGTATTCTATATTTTACTCAACACCTAGCGTTGCACAATAAAACATGCCTCACCATGTTTCAAACTCCAACTCGACTTTATTGACCAGAATAAAGCAGCACTTTCAGAGCACTCCAGAGGCCACACCAAGCGTGTAGTGATAAAATGGCTGGAATGGGCACAGAGGCAGGCATAGACACCGGCTAATGGCATGCAGCTGCAGAGCACCAGGCATCAGAAGCACAGACAGCAATGCATCCGAGCCAGCACTCGCTGTGTCTGTGTTACACTAGGAGGCAATTGGCTCTGCCATGCCAGGGCCAAATGAAGACTGAAAGAAAAATGTCACCTCGAGCACAGGCTTTCAAAAAAGCGAATGGAATTTAATCTCATCTCCTGCGAACCTTGTACTTTTCCACTCAGGCTTCAAGCTCTGGAAGAAGGACCCATGCCTTCCTGTGACAACGGCTGTTTGTGCCAGCTAACACACTATTCAGTATAACATTAGGCTTTTTTATGGAAGATTGGACATTAGCTTTAGCAGGATAATATGGTCTGGAGATTAGGGATGAAAGCCTAGTGCTGTCCCCAGAGACGACAGCTCAGACATGTCCACAGAGACCAGATTCCACTTCTCTTTTGGTCACATTTTCCTTCCAGTAAAGACATGTTTTCTTCTAAGACTCAGGCTGTTCTTGCCCCTAACGTGTGCTTCATCACAGCGTAGAATACTGGACTTTTTTGTTTACGGCATTCGACACAAAGAATGACAGACAGAAATAGAAATGACTTATTTTAATGCCGGGTAGAAGAAATAAAAAAAACACCCACAAACTGACCTGTGAATTTTGCAGTCACAGGAACAGCATCACTGAGCACTGGGTTTCTGCTGCTTCCTGTCTGTTAAACCACACTCAGAAGAAAATTTCTTCCTCTGTGTAAGAGCGGAAAGTTCTCAACTCCCCCACCTTCCTCCTCAAACAACACACTATCACACTCATAGACTTGAGTGTTGTCACACAGGTACCATTTCTTTATAACTACTGCCAGAGTGACGTAAAACATGAAGATGATTTCACTGCAGTTGTCTGACAATGTAACATAGAATTGGATTTTAGAAGTTAAACTAGTCAGAAGTAAGAAATCTCCAAATATAATATATTCAAAAGATTAAGAAGCTAATGATTCATTTCAAAAATATATTCTGCAAATGAGACGCTCCTCAGCTTTCTTTTGCTTTCGGACATTTTCAAACCTGCTTCTGCAGTCAGGGCTGTTTAGTGATTCAAAAGGATCACACCAGAGTTCTCAAAGCCACACCTGCCATTTGCAGACATCTCTTCCCCACAATGCTGACACAAGTCATGCACAAGCAGATAGCATTACTAACCCACCCACCCCTCAAAACAGAAACACATCCCTTATTTGGCCCCGTGAGTTGGTTTTGCACAAATTCTAAGAAGAAACTACAAAGTTCCTGTCACACAGTGTTCTCTTATTGGTCATACAGTATTTCAGTACACAAATGCACTGTGTGCGCAATGACAGCACAGCAAAATGTTTTTAAAAGACACAAAGAAGAACTTGCCTGAAGCCCAAGCCATTCACTACAAGTGTGAAAATATTCAGTTTTGTTCTTAATGGAACATGAACAAATATTAACCTTAGAAATACACGGTAAACAAATCTAACCACAATAAAGTATCAATAAAATCCATCTTAACTCCAGCACTGTTGTCTTACCTGATACGTAACAAATCCAAAGAGAGGCACTTTGTAAAGCAACAGATGTGGGCTCTTAGTAAAAATTACCACCAGCAGCCTATTTCTATAATGTGGCAACCAGCCACATGTCACAGATAGGAAGAACCACTAAAGTTGTGAAAACAGGACAGGAAATTGCAGCAAAGTTTTAGAAAAGACAACTGCACCAAACATAACAGTTTGATCCGCTGTGTGCTGCTGTGATCGCCACACTTCTGCCACAGTTTTTTTTTTAAAATGTGATCTTTGCTATCCAAGCCTGTGTGCGGCGCCATATTTTTAAAATATTGTTAACATATACATTTACAGCATTGCCGTGAATGTTTTTCGAGACGTTTACAGCAGTGCTGCGTGCAGTCGGATCTATAGGCAGTAATGCTTTACATTTTTACAGCTAAAATGAATACTGAAAGCAGTAAAGCATGTAAAGTTTGTGACTTCAATTTTCTATGTTGCTCTTTGCCAGTAAGAAAGAACAAGAAGCAACTGACGTTTTGATAAGAGCATAAGATTTATCCAAGCATTTTACAAACCAGAGCTGGCTCCAAAACTGTACTGGCCTGTTTTCAGGGAACTATATAAACCATGTTGTTCCTTTTTTTTCTTTCTGAATGCTCTCACATCTGAGCTCAATGACATAATTTCAAAATAACCCAAAAAGATTTCTGAGTAAAAAGAACACGGAGAGCACGGATGAATAAAAAGCATGCATGTCTGTGCATGTGTGTCAGGAGTTTCATTCCCCTTCTGATTCTTTTCTTGGAGACATAGCTGAAATGTTTCATCTGAACTTCTAGGCTCTGCTGTTGTTTTGGCTGCTGAGTGGGAGCCATTTGATGCATGACTAGACTGGAAAAGTCAAAGTTCTTTCTTTTTGTATACAATAAGCAAGCTTCCCACAAGCGCTAGATATATACAGGAGGCCAGTACATACAGAGTCATGTCTTTGTATGAGCCTAAAGTTAGAAAATTGCTTTAAACCTGTCTTTCATCATTATAATCAAAGTAAAATTCAAACCTTGAAGTAATTATAAAATTTGCACTACTGTACCACTCACAAACGCTTACATTCATACCAACACGAACATGTCATTTCACAGGAATACTGGCAGCAGCAAGGGAGGATACTGTACCCAGGGAAAAAATACCAGCAGCATACTGTCAACTGAGTTTAAATAAAAACAAGCTGAAAGTTGACATCCTAAATTCCTTCTTATACTATAAACACCGATGCCAACTTCATCTCCGATAGCTGTCATTCTTTTATGCAACTTTCCACAATTGCTAATAAACTCAAGGGAAGAAATCCACAAAGCTTACACTGTATGAACCTCGCCAAGATACTTTCTAGATTGTCTCTTAGCGTAGGTACATGTTATGGATGGAGCCCAAAGATCCCAGGGCTGACTGTGGAATATAAAGGGGGACCTGGCTGTTGCAAAGGAGGCTGCATACCAAACAGGTCTGGACACAAGCAGGCTGATGTGTCCACCTACAGTCAGGCATGCAGTAATACCTAACAGGCAACACACCTACAGAAGGCACACAGTCAGACAGAGACAAAGTAATCTTTGTCTCGTCATACAGTTTGACTTTACCACTAGTTCAAGAAACAACATGGAGGCTGAGAAGATTGATGTGACTCACAGATCTGTATGATAAATATTTACCTAAAGCTACAAGGGGGAAACAGCTAGCTCTGTTCAGAGGTAACAAAACCTGCCTACTATCTGATAAGTTAACCTCAACTCTTTGTAAAAGTGCAGACTGTACAAATCTTTGTACAAATTATGCAAACAAACTCTAACATTCGAATTACATGAGATTTAGCACATAAACATAAAAGTACCTTAAATCTGCTCATCGTTACTGTGCTAGAAGGCAAATAAATGTATTTCTCAGAAGTATCCCTTTTAATGCTCACTGTTTTTAGAAATAAGTACCATATAATATGAGTACAGCATGTCATACTACATCCTACTACATTTATTATGTTTTCATCAAAAGGATAAAACCCTCTCAGAGATGCAAATTTACAGCCCCAGCTGTTTTTGAGACTTCCAAGGATCATCCTTCAGTTTAACAGCTAATAACAACAAAATCAGCTCTTCCCATCTGATCCCCCATAAAGCCTCACTGATAGGACCACTCACACTGAGACAGCTTAGCCCCTTCAAGACAGCTTATCTGATTTCACACAATTGGATACTGGGTCAGTGTGGTATTGGATAACACTGGCCAATGTTTCTATCTAATCTTGAAGCCAGTAAACGTGTGCCCATTCCTGGATCGAAGGACAGAAGTGCAAAGTCATTGCTTTTCAAGATGCCAGGTGCATAGTTCAAATACAGACAAGGGAAAAAGTGTTAAGCTGTGTGAGTGACCTAACAGGCCTAAGCTACAATAACTCATGGACTCATGACAAATGTTTGGATTGCATGCTTTAGGTATTACAGCATTACTTGGACTTCAAATGCTTGAGCTCGTCATCTTAACAAGTTTTCTAGAACCGTGTCCGCCCTGTGCTTTCACTGCTCGTAACATTAAAATTAAGATTCCCTGCTAATACCACCCTCTTCCATCCACTTCGTATATTCCAGCTGCCACAGATATGAATCTATGGCACAGCTCATACATTTGGAGAGATGTTTGACATATTTGCAAGGGGCAGAAGGACTGTCTGCTCAGGCTGGTCAATATTTGAGAAGGCTTTATGAAATACACTTGTTTATGACAGTCACCTGATGAGGAAGGTGCAGCATGGGTGCATGAAATGAGGACAATAAACTACCTGGTTAAAGAGACAGCTGTGCTCAGTATTGCTGTATAACAAAATATTTACACGGTGTGATTGCTTTACCATATTTGGGATCAGTGATAACTACACGTGCAGAGAAAAATGAAGAGTTTCCAGGAAGATACACACACTACAGGCTCATACAAATGCTAATCTTTGCTTCATGCTACTTTGAATAAAAAAGCCTGACAATCAGTCTCCAGAGGGGCTGGGGCTATGTTGTTCTGATGAGAATCACAATGCAAAAACGCAAAGGTAAACAAGGAGTGGCTGTTGCCTAGGAACACGCGGAGGGAGAGGGCTTGTAAAGTAGGCTCTGTGGAACAAGAACAGAGCAGGTGGGCCTCATTCAGCTCAGCAAAGGCACACTGTGTGTTTGTGAGGAAGCATGTTTAAGACCAAGCATAACAAGCACAAACACACAACTGAATGGATTGCCAAGCTGCTTCTCCCTGTGTTCACTGCCGTTGGTGGCTGAAATCAAAAAACTGAATCGTAAAAATTACTCCCCTGTTTTTTTTTCTTTTCACCAACAAAGAACTCAGAACCAGCTCAGAAACATTTTGAAATTGTCCAATCTGTAATAACTGCAAGCCTCAAAGTGCCTCAGTTCTTTATACACTGCACTTCTACAGTCGTGCATTTTAAAACAATGACGTCAAACTCCAGCCAGTGGAGCTTTTCCACACCTGAGTCACATGACAGACTTTTTTCAAACTGCCTTCAGGCTCAGTGACATAAAACCGTTAGCAACTAAAAGAATTGGACCTACAAGCAGAACCCATAATCACTCTGCCATCAATAGAATCAAACCCATCCATAATCTTTATTCACTGAAAAAAACCCACTACATTACTATCATCCTTGTATAGCCTACAAACTTCAACAGCTGGTTAGATTAGCTTAGAACAGCGACTGAAAAACATAGTAAATCACTATACTTAGCTCTAAATCTTACCTACTAACCCATGATATCTTGGATGTTTCATCCCTGGCAGATGAAACAAACATAATATTGCATGTTAATCAGTGGCCTACTGACTGATTCTAGCTAAGCTTAAATGCTGCTATTAATTGTGTCATCAGTATTCACATCAAAATTCTGCAAATAAGGACATCTCTTGAACTGTCAAGCTATGTAATGAGAATGCAGTGGGTTTTTTTTACTTGTGGGCAAGGTGCAATTGAATAAGCAAGAAAAAAAGAAAGAAAGAAAAGAACCAAAGAGCTACTGTCACATAAATCAATCATTTCTGGATGTAGACCCAAATGTGTGGATGCAAGAACTTAAGAGCTACAAATGTATGAACTGATTTTATTATTGATTTTCATACATCGACCATGTCACCACAAATTTTTAGAAATTTGCATGCAGCAGTCATTCCTTGAAGCCCTCGGGCATTCATTTCAGCTAAATTAAATGCCCGAGAGTCTGTTAGAGTCCTTTTATATTTGGACACTAGCACTCAGACAAGGGGATCCACTCAGCAGATCATCTGAGAGCTGGAGTAATTATGGGCATGGCCAGTTTTCCATATGAGAGAGCTTGCTGCTGAAAGTTTCAAACTCAGACACCACTGCAGCTGGGTGTCTGGGACCAAAGCCTCCTAAAAACATGTGGCAAATCAATTTTCCTGGGTTAGAATGACTCTTTGTACCAAGCGATATTGCATTAAAGAAAACACGATGTTTAAATTAGCACAGCAGAGCTGGGAAACTGTAGCAGCTAAAACTTTTTTTCAGACTGTGTCAGTTTTATGTTCATATGCATCTCACACTGGGTGAGTCTATGTTTTTGCACTTTGTTACCTCATGCAGGGTGGGACCCACATAATTGGAAACAAAAACACTGCACTGTGAACTTGCTTTCAGGTTTATATAGCATTAGCAATTTATAGCTACTGCATCAATCTGCATCAGAAGACATGAAGTTTTCTGTATTTGTAACGTATGCAGTCCCAAACGACTGTGTTTCAAATAAAGGCAGAGCACAACAGAAGGTTGTAATGGAAATTTTTTTTTCTGATGTGTGTATGCCGTTTTTATCTGGAGGAAAAATAAACCTGCACCTCAAACTCCACCCACACAAGTTCAGTGAACAACGTCTATGAAAG
Source organism: Oreochromis aureus (assembly GCF_013358895.1). Classification (NCBI taxonomy): domain Eukaryota; kingdom Metazoa; phylum Chordata; class Actinopteri; order Cichliformes; family Cichlidae; genus Oreochromis; species Oreochromis aureus. The sequence continues at coordinate 17,852,450 of NC_052943.1, read as the reverse complement.
ATTAACTTTTATCAAGATAAATGAGTTATCATCATTACCATGTAGACGCTTTATATAAAATGTGTGTCAACCAACACCAAGTTAACAGTGGGTCTCTTTAACTGCATGACAGTAAAAGGGAAGTCATTTCTAAAGAGCATTAACTAAGTCACACGGCTTCCAGTTCATTATTTATAGATGTTATATTTATTTTTCACTGTTTCTGAGTCTGTTGGTTTTATTAGTACTAGGGATATGGCCAAAAGGTCATATAACAATCTTTTTTGGGTAGAATCGATCTCTAAATAACAATTCTCCCCACAGATAGCGGAGCTAAAGCGATTAGATGATTAGTTGTGCTTCTGATTGCCTGGAAACAGAGCCAAATCTCTGCATGCTTTTCCTGTTGTAATTTTAATCTTAGCATTAGTCTTCGTCTTCTTTTTTTTTATCTTGTGTTACAACTAGTCACGCTCAGTTCATGTAAGTAGGAAAGTTTAGACAGGGAAGTTATTAATTAAATTTTTTTTAATGGAGTATTTGTTTTATTTATTTCACTTACTGTTAACCAGCTAGTTCCTTGTCCTGTTACATGTCCATGCCTGCGTGGCGGCTGTTAGTCCCTATTGTGGCAGTTGCTGATGTCAGTACTTGTCCAGTGAGTCTCAAGTCCTGTGGGTTAACCCTCCACTGGTGAATCCAAGTGGAACTGGTTCATATACTGATACGCTAAGTTCACCGAGGCCTCAAAGCAAAGGGACTATCATCTCTGCCAGCTGCAGCTGAAGACAGAGGAAGTAGAGTCCAACCACAGAACAAGAGACTCACAGGAGATAGCTGAATTGCATTGGTAGCAACTGAACTTTCACATTTAGATACGTAAATATAGCACTTTTTAAATATGTGACGCCATGACACCACAATCAAACTAAACCAAAGTATAATTAAAAGAAATAAGAGAAAGAAGCAAAAAAATTAAGAGAATCATTTTTCTAATCAAATGCCAGAGCAACACTCTCCACATTACATGATCAGCAGCTGATCCATTGCTAAATGCCGCCTGAATTTTATGCCACTGAGAAGAAAGACACAGGGTCAACCTTTTGTTCTAGAAACATACAGGAGGACCTTGCATTAAATTTTTTTGTGGCCGAAATGGTGTACGAAGTACTCAGATCTTTAACTTGACCAAAGGTTAATCTTACAACCACAAAGCCATTTCCTTAACATGTATTTTAACACCACATAGATATTTGTACATCGTCATGAGGCAGCGCACTAGAACCATTAATGTTCTCTATTCTTTTAATCTGAACAATAACTACTAAGTAAAGCTTTTGAAGTAATGTAGCATGCATAGTAACATGCAATGCTTCCATCTGAACTGCAGCAGAATCCCCAAGTTTCAGTGCCTCAAAAGTATGACTATGTGTGGTAGTTGAGTTGACATAAGTTAAACTTACTTTTTCACAACTGACCGTGACTCTATATGTCATGCCAAGACTCATGTTATGTTAAATACTCCCAGATAAGTATGATGCATTACATAAGCAGGAGCGTTATGAAAAGGTGTGACCTGATATTCCGTATACTAGATCATCTCTCTTGCGCGCCCTCTTTCTTTGTGAGAAAACATGACCTACTTCACTTATTTCAGCCTGGCTTAATATACTTGTTAGGCCAGTACTTCTGTAACCACAAAGTTAGTAAGTACACACTGGGAAGTTAAATCTATAGGATTTACAGTATTTATGTGAGAAATTAGCCTTTTTCAAAACATGTAGTAAGTAAAACATCTAGAAAGTCTTTTTACTTCACCACACAGTAAATCAACTCCAAATGAAAAACACTGAAAGGCCTAAAACAGACAAACAATATGATCATCAGTATCTTAGAGAAAGCATCAATGAAAGAAATCACAGACGAGTTCACAGTCAGAAGAAATACACTGAAGAAAAGAGACAAAAGAAAAAGAAGAAGAATCTCTGCCCCTCGAATATAAATCAAGATCGGGGACTGAAATGAAATACACCAGGCTAGAAGAACTTCAAACGGTTTGGTTTTTGGGCTCTGTGGTGAGATGTGATGATAACAGCTCTGGTTCGGTATGTACTCCAGAACAACGGCCAGTCCCAGCACGCTCCGAGCATGAGACAGTTGCAACACGGGGAGACAGTTGCTCAATCGATTTAACTTTATTTATCAAGGGAGGGTTCTTGAGCACCGGCAGCATATTAACAGAGATACAAAACCAGCTTAGAAACTGAATACTGAATGTGCCTTGCTCAGTGGCACAGTAGCTATTAAGCAGAAGAGAAAGTTACACATTAACTTTCCCCACCCAGGTTTTCCCAACAGGTCACAGGAGTTCAAACTTCCCATCACAAGTGTACTTCTCTAACCTTTAGGTCTCCATCCATTCCACAAAAAGAGAGCAATGGAAAATAAAACAGCAAAGAAGAAATGGGGAAACTGACGTGGAAATGTGATGCAAATTCATCGTTTAGCAATACAAAAAGGGCTCTGATTGTGCTTTCTCATATGAGCCATTTTCCAGTTGGGCTTACTGAAATACAATGGCTGCGGGTGCACAAGCCTTGTTTATTCACTAGTTTCACTATGAGTCCACTGGTTTTCCGCAGCGGCTTCAATAAATAGGACAGCTGAAGGGTAGCGGTAGAAGTCATGGTCACCAGGCAAAAAGGAACACATGAACAAGTTGATACTTTAAGCAAAGTTGTTTATATAAAGAAATAATTCTTGCCAAATCCATCATAATATTACTAAGAAAATATTTCATTATTTGAATCATGGAAATTATGGCACTATTTTTGTTTTGAATATGCAGTCATAACATTGACAATTAGGACTATTTAACAACCATTTCTCTACTGCCAGCTGACCACACAAAAGTGATGTTACTCTCATTTATTCTATTCAAATCATAACCAACAGTTTGTACCTGACCATTCACAGTTGGCTCTGTGTTTTTTTTTTTCTTCTCGTGATAGCATGCACCTGCAACATGGAGCAACACAAATCCTCGATTTTTACATATGTCGGCCTGCCCGAGTTGTAGTAATAAACTAAACCCCGCCTGCTCCTGCTCTCGTCACGTCCTTATCTTGCACCGCCTCCGTCATCTTGCCCAAGCCTAATGATCTAATTACAGGCTAAGACTTGTTGACACTGTATTGAAAGAAGAAAGACTACAGTCCAGCCGCCCTGCTGTTCTTTCAATGAGAGGCATAAAACCTCACTAAACAGCAGCTTCACTATGAGTTCATCCTCTGAGGCAAGAGGCCCTCATTTACAATCCAAATCAGGGTGGGCATAGGTTATGATGAGAAAGTAAGGCAAGTTAGGTCAAATGCAAACTCCTACCGGCTCAACAACAGAGCCATTCACACACTGAATCATGTGTTGATGGTACAACACGTAAAAAAAAATAAAAAGTCCTCTGTTTTTCAGGGCCAGGCTAACTGACCCTCACCCAATAATACTCAATATTCAGTCTAAAATATAGAGATATTTATTTATTTGGTGTCTGAAAAATGACCTCTTCTACACTGCCTTTAATGGGCCTCAGCTGTTATGCAAAACATTACATCAACAAGATAATTTCTGAATGCCGAACCAATGAAATAACCACACGCTTGGATATTTTGTGTATAATTACATTTTTTTTAAAGCCAGACTAAAGATTAGATGAATAAGTTCTGTGCTGGTTCAGGGTTTCACTGAGATAACTGTATAGCTCTGTGCATCTTCAATGAAGCAATATTATAAAGCAGATTCAGAAAAAAGTGCATGTGAAGTCAGAATGTTACTCAGACTCTGAGGCATGTTTATTCAAACATGTATTGCGTGCACAGTGTGGTGCACAAAGTGCAGGGTAGATTTCTGAGGAAACAGGAAGTGTGCTTTTATCTCTGCTGCTCTGTGCAACTTTTAGAAACAGATACTCAACAACTTTAAGCACAATAGCTTGGTTGACAAACTTTACCCAAGGTTAACTTTTACATGCACAAAAAAGGAAGCACGGTTCAGACTTTGCTGTGAGTTGAAATGTCAAACGTCTGGGCATCTACATAACAAGATAAGCAGCATTCTGTTTTAATGATCAAAAGATTTTGAAGAAGCTCTGCATGACTGACTCGATGTGGCTGTGGCTAAGAGCTCCAACAGCGAAACCACAGCCATTCCTCTACTTTTTTTCTTCTCTACTCTAATTGTGAATGTAGCAACTCACAGTTTTTAATAATGGCATGACATTTGTATAGCAATTATGGATCAAAATCATCATAGAGTGTAATTACTTTTTAGTAGACCATTACTACACAGTGAAAAATACATGTGGGCTTGGTCAGGGGACTTGCAAAATACTGTTCCCGCCCTTATGTCAAGACGCCATATAAGGCAACAATTCAGAAAAGAAATGCAACAAACATACATATAAGTTAAAGATCATTCTTATTAGATCTTAATATGTCAGGTTGTAAAGTTAAAAGTGATTACCTTAACTGACAAGTTTTTTAGGCGCTAAAAAGTTTCAACTAGGAAAATGGTGTGATATGGGCGAGAAGGTGATTGGAATAAATACAAATGCTGATTTGTTGTTTTTTTGAAGTGACATTTGATTTATTAGTATGCCTCCAAAGATGTGATACAAGAGAAAACATGCTCCTAAATGTAAGTTGAACTGGGATGACTTGTTAAAGCTCTCTATAGAAAACCTTAAAACATGTCAGCGCAACGATAACGAGAGCCATGCACACCAGAGCAACTTAACTACCTAACTGCTTGTCCGCTTACACACACATACCTCCTAAATATATATTATTTATGTTTGTTCATGTAAAATGTATACCTTTCCTTTAACACACTAAAAAAGAGATTAAAACAGGTAACATGTGGAGAGAAGTATCTGTCACTGACCTCAAAGACACAGGATTCGGGTGACAAGGTCCATAATAACAACCAACCAAGTGTTGATCTCAGCAACCAAGAGAAGAATCGGCAACAAATGGTGAAACTGGAAATAATCCAAGACGTGTTCAAAGGAGGACAATGGTGCCTAAAGACGTGGACAGGCCGGCCCCACACCTCTTTCTCACAGTGACAAAACAAAGCTGGAGATGAGGGGGGAAAAAAAGACAATGCAAAGGCTGCTGGTTGAAACAGAAAAAGGAGAAGTGTAGTGAAGCAACTTGTCCTCTCCCTATGAGTCACGCAGCACTGTCGCCATTGGTAGTGAAGCCCTGAGGCAGAGTGCCTTCACCTGGCCAATCAGCGACGAGTATCGGCCCTAAATACAAATCCTTTCAGGTGAGTTCTCCTGGTGGCGGGGATTGGACGGAGCTGAAGGGGGGGAGGGGAAACCAGAGAGGACCAACAGTAGGGCCACACCTTAAACACCATGAAAGACGATAGACGGGTTTCACCTGCAGAGGCGGTGGAGTACTGGATGTGTAAGTAAACAGTTGGACAGGTATGCACTTCGTTTAGACTTTGACCATGCAGTATGGGCGATTAAAATCTGCATGTAAAATTCACCTCTCTTTGTGTCCCATTAAAACACTTGCAATGAATTGTGAGCCTATTAGGCATGTCACACAGTTAAGCAGCTGACTTATGGAGGAGTTGTTCTCCCTGCACTAAAACGCATCATAAAATAACTTCTAGCAGTGGGAGGTAAAAAGAAATCAAACTGTAAAGACTGCGTTTAGTATGAGCAAGTGCTTCGTGACAGAAGCCCAAAATTTCTGTCTTCCACCCCTTTCTATTCCTCTTTGAGACTCACCAATCATGCTAATGGGAAAGTTCCAGTTGTGAACAATCATCAGAGGCAAATTTATCTTTAAAAGAAATAAAGATTCACATGTTCTTTTAGGTGTTATCAAAATATACTTGAAGTGCCACTGATCAGATCAGTGGGTAACAACATTTTTAATGACAAACATCTTGTAAAGTTCAGCAAATGAGAATAGATAGGAATCTTTATCAGAATGACACTTTAGCAAACAGGAAGTGGTGGTCTGTGGTAAACGCTGAGCACTCTGTCTTCACACCCTGTGCACCAATTTGTACATGTATTCCACTGAAAACCTCCACGTAGTATTTTTAACAGAAGTAAAAGTCAAATGTTAGTCACTGGATAAAATTTGTTCTCAATTGGGATGGTTGGGAAAGAACTTAACATGATCTATCATAGGACTTAGTATTTAAAAAATTGGCCCATTAAATCCACTGCAGCAAAGTCTGTTTGTCATGAACCTAAAAATCACCCTCTCGATCTCCACTGAGTGCCCTCATCTTCGCATTAATTCTTCCTGGCCTCCGTTCGGCACAATACAGCTCAGAGTAAAAGCAACTGTTTGCTTGGGAGCGAATTGATAGCCTTGTTGTGAGGGAAAGTTACACCAAGCAAGCTCCATTTATCACTCGCCTTTGGAAATACTGTCCACAACCTCGAAGCCTTAGAGGAAGCTGTTCACTTCTTGTGATATAAACTCTTAAGGCTAATGGACTGCAGCAATGCCCAAATCCAGAACAACCATGTAAACATAGAAAAAGAGGCAGATGTATGCAGACAGGCAAACTTTCAGATAACGACAATAGCTCTACAAAACACCAACAAAAGCAGAAACAGTGCGTGAGGCCTAAAGGAGAGCTACGTGCATTTTGATGTTCCTCTAAATTTTTAAACAACACGCTATAATTCTAAATATTATAATTCGGAAACTGACTAAGCTTTTCAACTAAGTTTTTATTTTTATCTGAATTTTCCAAAGAACAAATTCAGCATAGAAAGCTGATAAGAAGTAAACTAAAAAAAACTCCAAACGGAGATGGAGAAAATTGTTAGATAACGAACCACACATTCCAGCCTTCAGTTAATACTTGGGAGCACATTTATTCCCTCAACCTCTTGCCAGTATAGTCAGAGCCAGACAGACCATTGCCCATGGAGGAATTATAAGGGCAATGCTCAAGGAACTGGATTTATCTGTCCTGGGCAGCAGGCATATATAACTTGAAACTGGTGTTTGAACATTTTAAAAGGTTCCCAGCAAGAATTACAATGCTGACTAGTTTATCAAATCAATTTATTATGTATGATGGGCCAAAGGGCATTAGTAAAAGAAATCCACTAAAATGTGCTGAATATACAATGAATAGCACAGATAACAAAAACATTCAAACAATAAATGATTGCATCACTTTAAAGTATAGCGTTTGCGTCTGAAATGTAGAACTTGGATGATTAACATATTTCCAACAGGACGTTATCTGACTGGTTTTGAAACTGGCTAATGGTTTAAGTCACTTTCTGAAAACGCGCCAAAATGTTATTTTCGATATAAAACGACTATAAAGGAAATCTTTTGATATGAAGTCATTATTACTTGGTTACCTGAAGTAAAATAACAAATAATTAATACTGAAAATTACTGAAAATTTCTAATCAAGTTAAAGTGGAAACGGATTTTTATTTTAACTTTTCTCCCCATAGTGAATCCAAATGTTATTACAGACTGTAATCTTGCTGCGAAGGAGCCCCGTCCACACATGAAGTGCCTACCAGTGAAGTGGCAACCAGGCACTATGGAAAGTTGATGATAATCAGCAATTTCAAGCAATAAGGGGCAATGTGAAGTAGGTGGTTACCAACTTTTTCTTTTTTTTCCAACAGAGTAATAAGTACTGTAGAGGGTTATCTCAGCAAACGGGAGCTTAGAATGTCTGCTAGCAACCAGCCATCAGCAAACTACCAGCAAAACAATCAGCAACACTTTAGAAATCAGAGAGAAAAATTAGGCATGTTGACCCAGAATAACTTATTTTTAAGCAACACTTTTGGAGCTAACAGCATGGTGGTTCATTCAGTGGTTAGTGCTGTTGCTTCAAAGCAAGAGGGTTGTTGCATTAAAACACTGCTTCTGTGTTCTCCTGCATGTGCTCTTTATTCTCCCACAATTAACCCTTTAACGCCTAAACCATGAAATATTTACCATAAAATTCTAATTTTTTGAAAATGAAGAGTTTATTCAACCATCTGACAAATTAGTTTAAAAAATGAATTCAATTTTTATGTCCATATATGACTTTTAATTTGTAACGTATTTGTAACATGTGGCTTTTTTTTAACTGCTTAAAATTGTATTGTGCAAATTATTTATGTTTTTACGAGGGGAAAAAAATCACACTGAAGTCCCACATAAAAACTGTATCAAATAGGATACACGAGGCATTAAGGGGTTAAAATTCTAACCCCTTCTAGCATATGCTGCTAGTCTTAACTGATAGCATGCTTGTAAAAGACATGTTTAATCTCAAGGATGTCACCTCCTTGTTACTGGGTGAACACAGAGAGATAGACATCAAACACATTCAGCCTATAGAGTATCATCAATTAATCTAAAGGGTAGGTCTTTGGAATGTGATAAGGAGCCAGAGTATCCAGAGGAAACCCATGAATGCACAGAAAGAACATGCAAACTCTACAAAGAAAGACCCTTATTGACCAAAAAGTTCAATCCAATAACCTTTTAATCTGCACATCCTTTATATTCGTCAAGTTTTAAAAAATATATACATTTTAGTCATAAATGTCCAACCAAAATTAAAATGTTCAGTTCATGATGATACACAACAATGCAAAGCATCAATTTTTACATCTGAGCATCTGAAACCAGCAAAAATTTTTCATCTTAAAAAGATTCATATGATGCTTTACGTCTCAAACTAGTTGATGATTCATACTCAGAAAATCGACAAAGCACCACAGAACTAGTCATCTTTATGTGGAAAACATCTGGGTAGCTGTGAGGTGACATTTCTAGCCACTGCATCACCACACTGCTCCGTGTTGTACTGTGCTTTAACAAAATGAAAGAAACAGGAACAGACAGCAAGGGTAGACAAAAATAAAAATTAAATATTTTTGTCAGATTGCATTATTGCATTTTCTTTATGCAGTAAACTTTTTGCATCCTGAGGCAGACAGATTGCATAATGCAAGTAAGGTTAATATGGAACAAAATCTAAAAGGATGTGCTATTATTGCTGTATTGCTAATATAAAATCAAATTCTAAGTGCAACAGATGTCATATATTCACTTTACATCTTTAATGTATGGCAAAACAGACACTGGATTACTGACTGGGCTGTGGACTGGATTGGCTATCAATAGAAAAGCAGCAGAAAATTTTACTTAAACACTGGTCTTTGTCTTTAAGTGTTTGGAGGAACATATTTGTGGCCTTAAATCTAGACTAAACTGAAAAGGATGGAGTGTGAATAATTTGCTACAGTGTTTACAGGATTTTCCTTGAGTACAGGAAGGAGAAAAAAAGGATCTTACTTATTCTCTCCAAAGAATTTGCCAGGCTTCCAATTATCTTTTGTAATACTGAATGCAAACTCACCCAAATTTGCACAACAAATCACATCCACACTCTGGGGAAAAGCAATAACAGCGAAGATGTTTAAATTGCTGTTGCTTGAAGATGTGTCAGTGGAATGAAATTAAATTCAACCCACAGTGTGAAAACACAAAAAGCCTGTCTCACACAGAGCACTGTGTTCTTGCTTTATTCCTACAATGGTTGTGTATTAACTAGAGCAGAGGGGGGGGAAAAATGCCTTGATGTGTGATCAGTGCAGAGCCACGTGACCATGCACACTATCTGGAAGGACACACCTTTCCTTTTGCAGCCCAAGAATAAAAAAAGGGTCAGTGATTACTGTCATGTGCTCATTCTACTTAACAGAGGCCAACCACAATAGAAGCAGGCCTCAAAGCCCAAATTTTCTGCGGTATGTCCCCATTAAATGCAGAGCACAGCACCAAAGTCTGTCATTGAATTGCTTTTAACCCCGAAGGGGAAAACTAGATGACTAATTGCATGATATTAATCTTATAGCTTGTCTATCTAAAGCTAGCGTCACCGTTAGCTGCTCGAATCAAACTGTGACACAATGCCTCAACATACGTAAAATGTAGCCTTGAAATAGGTCTAATGCTCGCATTTCTCACCTTTTTTCACACTTGAGAACACACTTTATGCTCTGCAAATTTGCACCGCACAAACTTTCACCACGAATCGCTACAAAAAACTTCTGATCACTCAGCCAAGAGTTAAGATGGAGAACTGTGGGCCCTGACAAACATTTTGAAACGATCCTTGACAATGTGAGATACAGGAGCATTTGGAGGGCATGCAGAAATATTTGTGTAGCTTGGAGGTCATCAAACACTGATGGCTCCTCTAACACTGAGTCTGAGGCAGTCAGATGGCAGCTAACAGAACAGATGAGCACCCCGCAGGAAATACAAAATGAAGTAAACAAGAGGGCAGAAAGGCATTTTAATTAGCCCCCACTGAGATGTTCAGTGAATTACTGGACAACATAATACTTGAAAACATTTCTCAGGTGTGGATTATTGTCAAAGATTGAAGGCAACCAGGGTGATATGCAAATACTGCAGTAATTTTGGATTTATAGCACACCACCTGGTTGAGGTCTGACTTTGTTGTTGCAGCAATCTAACCGGTTCAGTAAGCTGACGGCTCATAGCGCTATGAAAACGTTATAGTTCTCGGACAGTGACCGACCTGAGCTGAGCCGGCATCTGATGAGTCACCATGCTGATGGAGCATGACTGCATAAAGACTTAACAAAGAGCTGAGCATATACAGCTATAAAGACAATGCAATGTGGAACTTCTCAGCTCATCGTATGTGAATGATTCATCAGAATCTGTAAGCAGAGAATGATGGGAGATTGCAGGTCTCTATCAGAGAGTGTTCAATGTGGTACTCGGTTCACCCGACTACACTCACACTAATGTGTAACATGAACCATATACAGCTGAAAATGACTTGTGAAAGAGATACTGTATAGCCTTCTGGGCCTGTCTTTTAAATGATAAATTCAAACACTTCTCTCTCCCTCTCATGTCTGCTTTCTCACTGCGAATGGACATAAGCCAGCCACATGAAACTCTACAAATGTGGAAAAATATGTTAAATAAAAAGCTAGTGTAACCCACATTTTGCTGACTATCATGGAAAATGTAATTATTATTTATTCAGAATTTTAAAAATGGCTGGATTAAACAAAAAGATCTTTAAGAAGAGATATAGTTTTGCTTTTTCTGAAAATATACTTCAGGCAATTAAACTATATCACACTACACTGAATTTGTAAGATCTCGTCTTAGGCTTTATTCTGTAAAATATTGGTAAGTTTTTGCTGATATTTTGGATTTCCACAGCTCTGGAAACAACCAGCCTCCTGGGACTGGACACAGAACTAACAGAGACCGTGCCAAAGAAGATTAAACCTAATTTTGCTAAAGGTGAGTGTCGTAACTCACCTTTAGCTGTAATTTGCATATAAAAGTTTAAAAACCGAAATATCATCTAGCAGTATATTAGCTCTAACTATTAGCCCTAACTTGGATTCTTTCTAGCGCCAACAAGGATCATCTCCTCTGGTAGCGAAAAGACGCCCCGATTACGTGAAAGTCTATGGGAAAACAACCTTGCTGCTCACTTCATCAGTCACCTAAGTGAATGCTTTCCTAAGTTTATGACCTCAGTTACTAATTTCAAAGCATGTTGTTTGGTTTGTAAATCATGTCCCCAATTACCGTCAAACAGACAATAAAAGAGTGTATGCTTTAAAGTAATCCTTCCTTGTCATTCACAAGTTGCTTCTGTAGGAATAAACATTGTGAGATCCACCCCTTTCCTCATCACCTGACTTCACTAACCAGTGGCAGACGTCACAGTGGCTACGTTCATCTTTAATATACAGTCTGTTATCCAGCCACAGTGTCATTAGCATCGTGCCACAGCATGAATCAGACCAGGCTGGATGTGACGCCACCTCTTATCAAAATGGAAACATTAGATCACAGTGGGAACTGTGGAATGTATTGCACAAGACATCAATCAGGCTGTTAGTGTTACACAATAGCTGTTCCACGGGGATAACCGGATGACATCATATGTATATGGACAGGTGCAATCTGAAGCCTCAGAGTCTATTTTTTTCACATTTTTGGTACATGTTCGCATCTATTAGGCTCAGTTAGGCTAACCAGGAGGAGTGCATACAGTAACAGACTGGAAATGTCCATAAGACACTCACTACACCTGTAAACTGAAGCAAAAAGCCTGTTTCCTAAATGCTAACTTTAGCATACGGGGAGCCTTGTAAAATTGCTTCACATGCTCCCACAGCCCCAATGTATAAGAGACAAGTTGAGTCCCCAACAGTTTTAGATTTATCTTCTGGGTATGTTAGCAAACAAGGCAGGGGTGGCGTAAATATTTTATTTTATTGTACAATATACTGTACGTTTTTATAAACAGGGAGTAGATGGAGTAGTAGCATTAGGTTCACTGCTGCTCAAGCCACACACACAGACTGCAGCTTATTAAAAATTAAATACACAGATCACTCGCATCACACCTCGGTTACATGGGCTATTTCAGCTTCATGCAGTTAGATATTTGCAGAAAGGATTTATAACCACATAGGCTGATTCTCACACAAGCAAGTTATGATGAAAAACAATACGCTTTTGAGAAGTCCACCTGTGTCACACCAGCTAATTCAAAGTTAAGCGCATGTTCGGCCCGATATAGGCAAATACAAAGTAGTTTTTAACCCCAGAGCCCTAGCTCATCATCTGAAGCTTATTAATAAAATACTATGAGAGCTTTAGAACATATTGCACCGCCACTCAGGACCTTGATTATAATGCCTACAGGCTGCATGCAGTTAAATAATTCAGCAAGGCTGAGAACTGCCACTGTCACTCTGGAATTAACCCAGAAGAACAAAACCAAACCCGAAACACAAAAATGTACGGATGGCGAAGACAGACAATTGCGTTTCAGTGGATGTCATGAACCATCAGAGAACCCTGTAAGTTCTCTCAGCTGTGCCTTTCCTTGTATATGTTACATTTAATGAAAGTTGAATGAGGGGAGATCATTTGGCCTCTCTGAGCAAAGCTAAATCCAAGCAGCACTGGCTAAGCTGACTCATGAAAAGCCTCTGTGAAGCACTTGCTACTACAGTACCTCATTAGCTCTAAGAGACATGAAAAATGATAGGCTGAAATAGCATTATGTGCCAAAGTTGCAGACAAAGCCAGTTTCTATTTTTGTGAGGAACTACTTCGTGTGGTCAAAGCTAGAACATTACAAACTAAGCCACTCCTTAATGTAATTACACATACATCAGTGATACAGCATGCTACACTGTGGGTCTACAAGGACCTCAGTTGGCACCATAAAAAATATAAGTAATATGGTTAACTAATCTCATGAAGTCAACATGCTGCCAGAGCCAACAACCTACAGCAGTTTTCCCCGCAGACAAAGTCATACACTGAGACTGGATTGTGTGCTCTGGCCAAATATTAAATTATGTTATTTTTCTTAGCATCTGAAGGGTTTTAGTTTTCCCAGCTGCATATAAATTCATTATATTCTCTTGAAATTTTTACTTAAAAGGAACAGTAATGAAATATACTTATTTAATTTCCTGCTAGGGTTCAGATTAGAGGATCAATTTTGCTACCCAATCAATATAAAGTTAGTGCCAATAGGTTGTTAGTTTAGACTAGAAATGAACAGAGCTTTGTCTTATGGCACCAAACCCCACAGTGCCTTTAAAAGGCAATAATCATTAACACCACTACACAAATATATATTAATTTTTCAGCGTGTGCCTTTTAATAACAAACAAATTAATCATATAGATTTTACGATGCACCCAGATTTAAAGCTTTCCTCAGAGTAAAGCCAATAAACCCAAATAACTCTCCCCTCCCGTAATTTCAGCTAGTCTGTATAAATGCTGTATAAGCCTCGTTTTTAAAAGACACGTAGATTACTGACACAGTCAGTGATAACAAACAACCTTTTTGGGGGCACATTCAGCCCAGTTCATTAGAGTTGTTACTGTGTTATTATTAGCACAGAGTTAGCCTCCCCTTTAGACGGAAAACAAAATTAAAACTAATTTGGAGATTTATTTCAGTCTCTGCCAACTCCAGGTAGAAATATTTTGACCTGACACTTGCTACTATTCTGTTTAGAGTTCGATCACCTTTTGCCTTCAGAGCTGCCTTCATTCTTCATGGCATATATCCAACAAGGTGCTGGAAACATTTCTCAGAGAGTTTGTTCCACGCTGACATGATAGCATCACACAGTTACTGTAATCCAGGAGGTGAATCTCTTGTTCCACCACATCAGAAGGTGCTCTATTAGATTGAGATCTGGTGACTGTAGAGGCCATTTGAGCACACTGAATTCATTGTCGTGTTCAAGAAACTAGTTTGGGATCATCTGAGCTTCGTGCCACAGTGTGCTATCCTGTTAGTCACATCAGAAAATGGGTACACTGTGGTCATAGAGGGATGGACACGGTCAGCAACAATAGTCAGCCAGGCTTTAACTGATGTTCAATTTTCACTAAGTAGCCCAGAGTGTGCCAAGAAAATACCCTCCATACAATTTGACCAGTACCACCACCAGCCTGAACCACTGATACAAGGCAGGATGGGTTCATGTTGTTTACACCAAATTCCATCTCAATGTTGCATCAGAAATTGAGATTGATCAGTCCAGACAACACTTTTCCAATCTTCTATTTTCCAGTTTGGGCTTGCTTTTTGCAAATACATGGTTATAACAAGACGTTATCTGAGTTACTGTTGCCTTCCTATCAGTCCAACTGTCCGTTCTCCCCTGACCTCTGACAAGAACAAAGCATTGTCAGTGTACTAGACCATCCTATCCCATCTAGCACTAACAACCACGCCACATTCAATGTCACTAAATCACTTTTCTTCCCCATTCTGATGCTCGGTTTCAACTTCAGCCGCAGATCATCTTGCCCATGTCTACATGCCTAAATGCATGTAAATACAAGCCTGAGTTTCTGCCATGTGACTGGCTGATTGGATATTTTGTGTTAACAAACAGTTAAACAGGTGTACTTCATGAAGTAACAAGTGAGTCTATCTATCTCTTTAGCTATGTGGTTACATTCGCCTGTCTGCTACTGATGTTGGCCACATGTGTGCACAGTATTGTTTTGGCTGAAACACAAAGTCTTTGGTAGTGCCCCAATGTGTATTTTCATAATTAACAAATAAGCTAAGCATAGGTATAGGTTTTATAACGATGCTTCATGATTCAAGGAAGGAAACTTGCCTCACAGTAAAGTGCAGCACAATTCACAAAACTAACCCATCCTAACTTCAAAATATCACAGCTAGATACTTGTATTCCAAAATCTACTTGTCCTCCTTTACATGCTAAAAATAGGTCTAGTCATTATCAGTGGATTACGTCATAAAAATATGCAGATCCATGAAGAAACAAAGGTCTAATGACTAGTCCGAGTCACATGCTTGTGAGACAGGCAGCATAAGAGCAGAACGAGGTTACAGGTGGAATTTCCCCTGTCTCTCCTTTTTCTCTGACGTCATGTCCAATGGCAGCGGTTCACTGCTGCTCCTGCTGCCTAGCAATCAAACGTGTCTGACAAGGTGATACTCAGGTGTCAACGACTTGGGCTGGTTCAACAGTAGCATACAATTAAGGAACTTTGCAATCAGCAGTTCCCCTGCAAGCCTTCAACAGAAAACAGACCGACATGGGTATTTTTCTACATGTGGAAAAAAGGGGGAAGTTCAACAGTTTTGTTTCTCTTTTCACAAGTCAGTTCCTACATTTATGCAAGTCATTTGAGGTTTCAGCCTTCCCATATGATTGTTTGTTTAGTCAAAGCATATGAACATTGCCATCTTGTGGTTATTTCTAAGGCATTAATTTACACCTAGAAGCAAGGATCACTGAGTAGATTTGGTGGCCATGAGAAATTGTGAGTCATTACGCAGTTATTGAGGTTGAAATTGCATGCGTGGGCACTAAAGCACCAGATAACAGAACTTCATATTAGCTCTTGATACTCAAACATCTCTGAGATTTGTAAGAAGTTTGACTTGTTTTCAAAGATTACCACACACACCAACTTGCAAACAAAAAAAAAAAGCTACTATATTCCCTTTCTGTAGCAAGGCTTCTCTGAAAGCTTTTTATGAAACTGGAGTGCTGCTTTCTAAATGGGATAAGAGCTCAGTTCTTCTTTTTGTGTAGTTAAATCAATATCCAGAAGCCCATTAAGCCAGGCGGGTACATCTTGGGCAAGGAGACATATCTGATGTCTGAGGAGCCCTTCATCACTTAAAGAAGCACAACGGCTCGCCATTGTTGTCCTCGGTCATCTTCAGACTCCTCAGCTGCTCAGGCTGCTGATGGTGACATCACTGTCACAAGATAAGTAGGCTAACAGGAACTGCTTTAGCCTAAACCACACACTACTCTATCTGCAGAGTGCACAAGTCCACACAGATGAAGCCTATGCAACATTAAAGCAATGAAAAGCAGAGAGGAGAGGGGCAAAGTGTGGGCAGCAGCGTAGCAAGATGTTCCTAAAACAAGGAGCACATGCTTGAAACAAACAAGACGACTCCACACTGGAGTATATTTGGAAAGTCTTGTTCTGGATAATTGCTTTCAGTGGATTGAAGTTTCCAATTATCCACAAGCCTCTGCCAGTGTTCCCACCATGGGAAGTCTAAAGGGGAGAGGGGTGGGTGAAGGACTGGTGGGTCCAGCTGCTCCCATCTCTAGTGGGGCCGTCAGACTAAAAGCTCTTAAATCCCCCCACCTCTTCCCTCTGCGTCACAGCCTCCTGCTCCGAAGGGCCGGCCAATCAGACGGTGTTTGTCGCTCCCATGATACAAGCATCTCAGAGCAAAAATGTAAACATCTGGCAAACATTTAGACTCACTACAGAATAGGGCTGATCAACACTTCTGTCAAGCATGCCGGATCTATATTTGTGTAAATCAGTAAACATTCATTTATCCTGCAGAGAGAGAGAGAGAGGGAGACCCCTGTGAGGATACCTCGGGGTGTTTCAGTACAACATAGTTTCTCATAGCATATATTTGTATTTTATTCAAGAACATTTCGGGAAATTATGAAAATTGTACATAATTTCGTAGCTGAAGTTGAAATTACACATTTAAACAGCTCTGTTCTAATGCAACAGAAAGGCCAAAAAAGACAACCAGCTCACCATGACTGCAGACATGAAAAATTACATTCATGCTTAGAAAATTATTCAAATGAGCAGTCGTTTCATCTGTAATCTCACTTAATTGCAGTCAGAGATAGAAGATATGCCAATTTGAATATTGCTCTAACTGGCTAGTTATGCACAGACTCTCAATTTCCACACTTTCTAGGCCCAGAGTTAGTGCAGCTGACCTGGGGTCAAGGCTATATTTTTCATAATGGAGGACAAAATGAAAGCTCTCATCTAGTAAAACAAAAGTGGAGACAGAAAAAGTGCCCTGGTATTCTTCTGTTATAGCTGATCTGAACAATTTTTCACACACTCATAAAGACACACACCATCACACCATGTAGTCACATGCCAGCTGACTGACACAAAGGGGAGTCACAGAAATCTATGGAGTAGTAAAGCAAGGCAGAGCAAAGCCCTGCAGGTCGTGTGCCAGCTTCTAGTACATCATATGAGTTCGGTTGTGTTTCTTTAGAGTGCATTTAAAGGCATTTAGTATATAAATGCTTACATGTGGTGACAAAACACATTATTTCCATTATCCATAAAAAGAAAAATGTACATTAAGGCGATCTCAACGTTAGCACCCACGCTGTTAGTCACAAAAAAAGCAAGCAATTACTGTAAAACATGCCTTTTAAATCCCAGATGTACTTACCCCAGCAGAAGTTATCAGTACATTATATTCCCCGGCTTTGTATAGCCAGTAAGAAGCTGTTCTCTTATTTTTAAAAAGCGTCGACGTTAGAAAAACATCCCTGGAGCGAGTTGGAGACTAACGGTGCTACAGCAGCTACATCATCACACAGTCACCGGTCAGCTTACCCTCCCGCTGCTTTCGTGTGCTTGCTGACACAAGGTCGAGGTTTTCTCCGGCGGGGGCTGATGCGTGGGGAATTCCTAACAGTCACATTTTCCTGGGAAATAGCTGGCACCGGCACCAAAGTTTTCCCAAAGCGTGGTAGTAGTACGCGAGTCCGAAGCAGACGGAAGAGGTTTAAGAGCTAAAAGGCGTTTTGAAAAAAGTTTCTAAGTTTAAAAAAAAAAGGCAAAAAATGGTTCATATGTTTTATACACGTCATGGAAAAGTGTAATTTACGTGTGTCGTGCGCAGCAAAGTTGGATTTTTTTTTCAAGTTATTTACACGTTAAAAGTGAATTAATTTTACTTATACCGTTACGAAGTCGCAGGTGCGATTTTACAAACAACCCACAGCTTCAGACACGATGTACTTGAAAATTAAGTTGAGAAAAGAGAAAATGACGGTTTTACACGCGAAACTTGGGGTTTAGTTTGAGCAGATTTTGTTCCCCTGTACTCTTAATATTACGACAGGCGTCATGGAGATAAAAGTGGGAACAGGCATCTTCCGGGAATGTCCAAGCCCTTGTGAGATGAGAGCAAATGACGAAAACTCCCTGACGGGCGGGGTCGATTCCTTGGAAATATTGACCGCATGCTGTGCCAGACGTATCAAATAGCAAAAAATTACTGAATGGTTTTATGTATTGCTTGTATTACTGCCAATGTCAAATCATCGTTAAAAGCCTAAGTACTAGAATTTGAGACAAAAACGATAGTTCCCATACCGGGAGTCGAACCCGGGCCGCCTGGGTGAAAACCAGGAATCCTAACCGCTAGACCATATGGGAAAGTCACGCTAGTCAAAAGGCAACATTGTTTTTTCACTGGTTTCCAGATGGGTCCTATTGTGATTGTTATTTATTATTATCTGCCCTTACAATCTTTTATAGTTGCACGTCGTACGTTACACGTTTATGTTTATTTATCATTGACATATGTTTAAAGATATCATGTTTTGGATCGCTGTAGCGTATTATATACAACACTTGGGAACTAGGCACCATCTAGTGGTGTTTCGAAAGTATTGTACATTAAACCTCAATGTCTTAGACACGGGTTACACCTAAAGTAACAGACCTAACTGGGTATGCATCGAATAGATCAGTAAATTAACAAATTCAGTACTGAATAGAACGACAAACAAAAGATAGGCCCGTTTATGAGGCATTACCGCGTCCTAATCAACTAATGTGGGTGCAAACATATGACGTAATTTTCACTGGGATAGTTCAAGTGTAGAGACGGGTTCCACCAACCTACATAAAAACGCTCTAGCGATAGTAAAAATGAGCTTCAGTATGTTCATACAAGTAACAGGAACATCCAAACGTTTTATAATGTATCCACTTTTTAATTTGGCTTTATGTGATTGTACAGTTTACTAATTTCAACGCAAGCGGCGTGAGGTCTCCCTTTTGTGTATTTGGTACAGTCGTTATACTGGAGAGGGGCAGCCAAATATTTGACAAACTAGCCGCAAATCGTTTAGCTTAGCCAGCTAAGAGTTAAAATAATACACCGATTATAAAAGAACACACATTTCATTAGGTTTGATCCGCTTAGGTGTTTGTTAACGATTTGGGTTTCCATTTAATCAAGATGTCAACTCCAGCAAGACGACGTTTAATGAGAGATTTTAAACGGTAAGCGAAAGGAAAACAACAGAGAAGTAGCTAAGGTTAGCCTCCTGCCGCTAGCTTGTTAGCGTTAGCCCAGACGGCAATGACAACTACAACACTATTAAATAAAAACAATAAAATTCAGGGTCTTAAAAACACAAGATGATCATAAGTGGGTGAAGATTCGGGTAGTACTAACTAATGTATGACTGGTAAGCTACTGATCTGTAACGATATTACACCGGGGTGCTGACACCGGTGTTAGCAAGGCATCTGGGAGTAGTAACGTTCAGGTAGTGCAACTTAAGAGTCCCGGCTTATTTTCGTAGTGTCGTAGTACTAACTGAGACGATCACCGAACATCTAGCCGAAACTGTTAACAGCAATATTTCAATATGGTTTCAGTTGGATGCGCTTCTAACTTGTAATTAAGGTTATAGTCAAAGCGAGTAGCCAGGTGGCCCTTCAAATCCAGGTGAAACGTTTAGATAGACTGTCCACTTACACACTGATCAGGGAGACCTCCTATCCCTGGGCCTTGACAGACGGCTACCTGAACCCGAGGATCAGAAACCATCTGCTATGCAGCCACTAAAAACCTGCACAGCACATGGCTTCTGCACAGTATGTTCCAACCACACAGTACTGGTGGTCACAGAGTCCAAAATCTAATCTCATCTGGGCCACTGTAACACTATATTTATAGTATTTCAGCATACTTTAAGAGCCTGAATAATAGGATGAACTTAAACTGATTAAATCAGACAGGTAGTGGTAATGGCCCTACAGATGTGTTTTTAATAGGAATTTCTTTTTGTTTGTTTTTTTGTTTGTTTTTTTGTTTTGTTTTTTTTGCCTCAAAACATTAATCTGAAAAGGTTTAAGTTTCTGTGTTACAGCAGGCAGGAACATTAAACATGATCATAAAAACATGGCTTAAATAAAGCAGAGTAGCTCTCATTAAGGTAAAGCTACTCAAAAGGAAGAACACAATGAAACAGAAAATAGTGAAATAAAATAAACCAGGGATCTTAAAAAAATTATAATGTAAATAATTACAGGTATTGTGGTAGGAAAGATTTCTTATGCATGTTCTAGTGGCAGCAAAGCTGTTACAAATATTAGAGAAATTTTATTTTTACTACAGTGTTTACTAATCAAAACTGATTTTATTTATTTATATATATGTATGTAATTGCCAAGCGCTAAGTGTTTGTTATTGCTAAATATCTAGTGTCAGAGTCCTTTTAGGATTCATACATTAGGAGATTCACTTTCAGTTTAAAATACTTAACTCACCTGCCCTAATGACCAGCCCCAGAGGTAAAAATAGTAAAGACTTTGACCCCTGACTGTTTCAGTCATTTTCTTTATCTATGATATAACTGTGTGTCCATTTTATCTATCAGGCTGCAAGAGGACCCTCCAGCTGGAGTTAGTGGAGCCCCATCAGAAAACAATATCATGGTATGGAATGCTGTCATTTTCGGGTAAGTTGCTCTAATAAAAGCTATATCAGACATTTTGTGGCTGTTTTGAAAAGTGCATTTTTGCGAGGTGATTTATCCCCTTTACTGTTCCCTCTTTTGTAGACCCGAGGGAACACCTTTTGAAGATGGTAAGACGTCCATAAAGCTCTTTGAATCCACATAACACGTCTTCCCAACCCTTATCTGACATTAACTCAGCAATAATTCATGATGACTCTTAAGCATAGGGCTTTGGCAGTTGGATCATATCGATTGGTACAGTTTTGCGTATATTTTAGTGGAAGAATTTTTTTTGTTGTTTTTTTTGTTTTTGGCCAGAAAGCAACAACTACTTATCAGATTTCCTACATAAAGCAGATGAGAGTATGGAATATATTTTATTACTTAAACCAGTATTTTATTGTCTTTAATTGGCATCATTTCCCTACAAGAGCCAGTTTCTTATCATTAACTTGGCAGCAGAATTAGAAAGACTGATGAAATTTTGCCCTAGAGTTTGACAGTCGAAGAGGTCACATATTAACTTGAGTACTGTAATGCATTGATTTTAATTAATTAAATCTAATCTTGAACTTTTTATTATCTGAAAAACATTAATAACAAGAATAAAGGAAAGCAAAGAAGACACTCCTCTTATCAATATACACGATACTCTATATCCAAACACTTCTGTTTTGTTATGTATTTTAATTCACATTGTGCCATTACTTCTCTCTCTCAGGAACCTTCAAACTTACCATTGAATTCACAGAGGAATATCCAAATAAACCTCCAACAGTGCGATTTGTCTCCAAAATGTTTCATCCAAATGGTATCTACCAACATACTGAGTTTGAGATATTTAATGATGTTAAAGTAATCACGCCCTAAAGTTTTAACATTGTATGGTCTTCAATGCTCTTTTGCAGTGTATGCAGATGGCAGCATATGCTTAGATATTCTTCAGAATCGTTGGAGTCCAACCTATGATGTGTCTTCAATCTTAACTTCAATACAGGTATCCTGCCGTCTTACAGTAATGAGTACGCAGCTCTGACGTGACTCTTATGTCATAAAATGTTATTAGAAACCTAACCCACAGGCATTCTCTGTTGTGTATTTAAAGTCTTTACTGGATGAGCCAAACCCAAACAGTCCTGCCAACAGCCAAGCAGCCCAGCTCTACCAGGAAAACAAACGGGAGTACGAGAAAAGGGTTTCTGCTATTGTTGAACAGAGTTGGCGTGACTGTTGACCCCCGTTGTCGTTGGAGTATGAACAGTGTCCAGCCCAGAAACAAGAAAACACTGATCAAGAAAATTGACCGATCTCACCAAAACGAAATGACACATCTTAAAATCCTTCGGTATATTTGTCCCCCTAACTGTTGCAAAGTTTGTATGCCGTTGTGTTGTGGCATTCACTCCTGCTGAATGCTATTGTTGGGCAATAGCGTATGTTTGGTAAAAGTTAATGTACCTTGTTATATCCGGGTTACTTGCTACATGCCCCAACATTTTTTTTTTCTCGCTTCTCTCAGCTGTCACTTTTCTACCCATTTATTCATACATGAAGTAATGTGGTCGGATGATAGGGCGACAGATACTTAGATGTGCTTGCTGTGTGGTTTGCTGTATAGATACTGGGAGTTCATATTTACAAAAAGCAAAGCTGTTCTTGGGTGTTTTGGGGCTCACTCTTCTTGGTTTTGTCTCTGCCTATCAAAAGCCTTTAAGAGGGATCGAAAATTAACCTGGCATGGACATCCATCCCTCTAACAACTCAGCAGATGCCTTTTGGGGGTCATTTTCTCTCTCAGCTTTTCTTGTAAAGCCATGCCTTTGATTTAAAAAGGAAAAGAAATCTAAACACAAATGTCCCTCTTCAATACAGAAACAGGATATTTAGTACCCTGTCCAAGCACTTAACTTGGTTTCATAATGCTGACTTTTTAAAGCTGTGTGAACATTTCTATGCTATTTTACAATCTTGGAAATCAGCTGCCATAAAAAGCTGATTACACTGTTTTAAACAGGATGGTGTCCATTTTCAGATTATAAACCTTTGCACCGGTAACCCATGTAACAAACTGTACATTTTCTTGTAAATAAAAATAAATATACACCATTTGTTTGCTGCTTATTTCTTAACCCAGAAGAACAAAATATCTGAATTAATTTCAGCCTCTTTGATGGTTCTCAGTTTTAATTTATTCAGTCATTACAGCTGTGAAAACAAGCAGACACGTTGACTGTACTCACATAAACCAACACATCTGACATTAACAAAGATCACAGCTTACAATGTGAAGATTTTCTGCTCATGGATGCAGCTCTTGTACTTGTAAAATGATCTCCATGTTCTGAAATAGCAAACAACATTGCAGGTATTGCTGAATACAGATGCCTTATTACTACAGTGAGACGGGTATGAGCACCTAGCTACAGTTTGATGTTAATGCCGCTATAATCCTCGTCTTTGATGAGTTAACTGTCTACCAATGTTCACAAACAAGCAGTGAGAAAAGCTGCATATTCTGCCAGGTTTCTTAAATAGTCACAGAACAAAACAAAAGGTGACAAAAGCCTAAATTTGATTTTTTGAACTGGAAAGAATTGCATTAACAGGAGCGTCATTAGGATATGATACCACAATGCACTGACCACAAGCTCATGTTGAAAAGCAGGAGAGACAAAAAGACAAAATCCATCCTACAGCCCCTGTTAGAGCTAAAATATAGTTCATGGCAAAGGAATGCTGAAACCACCAGAGATACCTGAAAGATTCTCATTTATTAACATGTGCTGCAAATTTGTAACACAGTACAAACAGCAGGTACGCTTGAGTGCGGTTTGCCTTCAAGTCCAAGACGATGAACGCGTCCTTTTTTAAAAAGAAAAAAAAATAAGATTTTTCTCATCATGCAAATTAGTGTGAGGCCTGAGGTTTCACAAGCTCATATCGGCCCACCTGTCCTTCCTGTAGAAGTTGACCAATGAGCTGGTCTTTGTGTACTTTGCGGCTGACGACGAGGAAGCGTTGCCATCCCTGTCCGTACGACTTGCTTCGCAGCCCGTATTTCTGGGATATCTGGTGGATCTGTTTACGTTCGTCATTGGTGAGGTCAGTGGAGAAGCGGAGGTCGTCCTGGCGGTCTGAACTGGCGTAGTTCCGAATGATGTCCTCGATGTCGCGCTTGCTGAGCTGATTTGCGGTTTTATCCGTGTCCATACCCAAACCCTCCCTTGAGAACTGCTCCTTCACTCTGATTGGCTCCGCAATTCCTTCCCCGTCTCGGCCCAGACCGCCTCCTTTCCAGCCCATCTTCCGGAGCAGCTGGTTTCCAATGTTGTCTTCCTTTATCTCCTGCCTCGTGGCCTCTTCTCCTGAGCGACCCATGATCTGAGAACGTGATATAGCGTCGCTGTGACCTTCCTTTCTTAAGTTGGATTTAACCACAGCCTGTGTCTGTCTCAGTGTGGCTAAAGCCTCTTTCGCTGCAATGTGCTTCACTATTTTCTTTGGCCCTATTCCTGCTGCCACATACTGTCCTTCTAAGTAAACTTCACACTTCCAGCGATGATCGGGCAGAACTGTAAACTTGTAATCAGCAGTCACTTTATTAAACTGAGCGGTATCATTAATAATGCAGATTGCATTGTCAGAGTTTTCTAGGATAACCAGCTCGCTCAGCTTCTTTTTGCCACCTTGCTGCCCGAATCGTCCACCATAATCTGACTGAAAATTTCCTCTGGAGTACTGAGACTGCGGTTGTTGTTGCTGCTGCAGCTGCTGCTGCATCTGCTGCTGCTGCTGCTGCCGTTGCGCTTGGTTCAGGCGAAGTTTCCTCACCGCCTCCTGTGCTGCTGCGTGCTTAGAGCTCTTTTTGGTGCCCATCGCCTGTGCCACCAGCTCGCCCTGCAGGAAAACGCTGCACAGCCATGTACTGCTGTTGGGTAGCAGATCGAATTTATAGTCTATCTCCATGCGATTAAAAGCTGCAGAGTTGTTCAGTATGCAGATAGCGTCGTGAGCATTGTCCAACACCACAAACTCTGTCCAGTGCTTACGCTTGTCAGGCTCGTACTGGCCCTTGGAGCTAGGTGCCGGCTTATCTTCCGGGTTGCGGAGTGCAGGCAAAAATGCTGGTGTCGGGCTGTGTAGCTGACACACGACCATGTCATTAACTACAGTGTGTCTGAATTTACGCTGCACGACACGAACCTCGACAGGTTTCAGGAAAAGTTTTACAGCCTGCTCAGAGGCTCTGTCTCTCGCCCCATTTTTACTTCCGGAGTATCCGGTAGCCAGATACACACCCTGGCATCTCAGTTCACAGGCGTAGCCGTCTGTCGGTACTTTCTTGTTCTTTGGTAGATCAGCCTGAGGAATATCCTTCAGGCTCACATAAATATACTCGGGGTTGGTTTTGCAGGCCTGGATGCTACGGCTCAGCATGAAATTATAGTTTGGTGAGTCACTTCCCGTCATGTACATAGGGTCCCTAAAAGCAACAGCCAGTGCAGATGCTACATTGGCAATCAGCCTTTGCTTCTCATCTAATGTTGGGTAAGATATTGGAAGAGGCTGCAACGAAGAGCCCGACTGAGAAACATTAGGACTGCTCCTCCCCGGGCTGTTGTAGACTCTGCTGAACAGCCTGCTCGATGACGGCCTGTCTTGATGGCTGTAGCCCAAACCCTGACGTCCTGAATCCCAGCCTCCTGATCGCCCCCCTCCCCCGTACCCATTGTACCTGGGCGGCTGAGAGTAAGAGTCTGAACTCCGAAAGTTTTGGGCTTCATATTTTGCTGTGTACTCCTGCTGTGTTTTCGCCAAGAAGTTTGACGACGACCCACGACCTCCATAACCCAACCCACTACCTGAAGAAATGTCTCTGTCTCTTTCTCTGTCCCTGTGGGAACCCCAGGAGTCAGATGTGTATGATGGCACTCTGTCAAAAGCGGGCCTCATTGAGGAGGATCCCTGTGCTCTGCTGCTGCTATTGTACGAAAAGTGTTCAGAGTCCCTCGGACTGTATAGCTCGCTCCTCCTGCGCTCCTTATCGTTTTCCTTCTCATCAGTGTAGGTTCCTCCACTGCTCCCACCGCTTACAAAGTGCACAGGCTCAAATCGAGGTCTGGAACCAAATTTTGTCAAAGGCATTTTTCTCATGGGCTCCTCTCCTGCAATAAAATGACACAAGTCAGCAATTAAGGAAAAACAAAAGGGACGCATCTAATCACAGATGTTTACAAAAAAAGTAATAAAGAGGTCTTTTATAAAACAGAGAGTTAACTTATTACTATTGTTAATTACAGTGGCATTTATTGTCAGGTTCATAAACATATGAAGAGGTGGTGCACATCATGTTAATGGTGTGAAGAGCTGAGCCATATGAGGTTTTCAGACTGACTGTAGTTTTGACACTCTACATTTAGCTAATGATTTCACTAAATGATTTGACCATATAAAACAAATGCCAACATTTTTCATAATTGATTTTTACATGTGCATGTCAGATCTATGCTAAATAGTGCTGTGTGATCTAAATACATGTCTATTTGCATCTTCAAAACTAAATGATAAAAATTAAAGGAAAAAAAACACTAGCACCTTATTTACAGATAGTGTCATTGCAGAATATCGACACCTATTGCATCCCTGGTCTGTAAACAACAACAACAACAACACATAGAACTGTCTTTATACTTTCAAAATAGAGAGCTGCAATGTTGCTGAAACCTGAAGCGTTAAAACACACCTCTGACTCAGGTTTCCTCTGCTATTCCCTGTGGGCCTGGTGAGGTATATTTAATCTTTTCTGTCAGCATATAAACTGTGCGCTCAACTGCTGAACTTTGCATTTATCTAAACAGTAGTGCTGGCAGCCGTGCAACTGTGTGTACATTTTCTTATTATTACTATTAAACACAATTAATAACAGCAGTTCCTATCTTCCTGAACTCTCGATGTGTGTGCACACTTCAATGGCGATAATTGGATATAGGATCACTATGAAATTAGAGTGATCCTATTAATTCAATTAATTATTGTTGGTAGTAATAAGTCTGCAAAAGTCAGTGTTGGCTGAACCACTGAGGCTGCCACTATAGTGTAATCGGAGCACAAGTATTGTGCTAGAGTTGGATGATGGGAAGATACAGAATAAATCTTAAATTAGTAGTAATATTACATTTATTGTATTTTCTCATCAAACATTTTGACTGTGCATTATAGCAGCTTGGTTTGGTCTTGTTGGTGAACATAACTTGACACTGTCTTTGTTCCTGTTTTTAAGGTCATGTTGCTATCAAACACGGGAAACTTGTGTATCTGATGATCACCTCATGGGGAAAACTATGAATTTAAGTCCCACTGATGGCTGATGTCCAGAAGTAGCTTTGGCATGTTAAAACAGAAACAGAAAATGACAGCAACCCAGATAAACACTCACTGCCATCAGAAGAAATATGTCTCTTTTTTGCTTCAGAACTGGGACTTGGCTCA
Source organism: Oreochromis aureus (assembly GCF_013358895.1). Classification (NCBI taxonomy): domain Eukaryota; kingdom Metazoa; phylum Chordata; class Actinopteri; order Cichliformes; family Cichlidae; genus Oreochromis; species Oreochromis aureus. The sequence continues at coordinate 17,824,811 of NC_052943.1, read as the reverse complement.
AAGGAGGGCATCTCGCCAGTGTCCGTCCCTTCTGCCATAACCAGCACCATCCAAGTCAAATCCAGGCCATACCTGTTAATGGGGCCAAAGATTTCAGACAGATTAGGCAAATGTGTGTGTTACAGTTTCAGCATAAATAACCAGAGGTCATCTTTTTCTTGCTGCATTTAGGGGTCACAACAGTGGATCATCTGCCTCCATCTCACCCTATACCTGCCACCCTCCTCTGTCACACCAACCTTCTGCATGTCCTCCTCCTTTCTCTTTTCCTCCCCCCTATTTAACATCCTTTATACGATATATCTACTATCCCACCTCTGCTCATTTTCAAGCCATCCCAGACTTGCCTCTATAACGCTGCCTCCAAATTGCTCAACCCGAGCTGTCCTCTGATATACTCATTTCTAATCGTGTCCATCCTGGTCCCTCCTAGTGAAAATCTTAGCATTTTCAGCACTTCCACCTCCAACTCTGAATCCTGTCTTCCTGTCAGTTCCAGCGTCCTGAACCATACATCACAGCAGCTCTCACTACCATCCTGTAAACCTTGCCTTTCGCTCTTCTTACTATCCTTCTGCCACTCATCTCTACCCACTCCAGTCTGCCTGCACTCTTTTCTTCACCTCTCTTGTGCACTGTCCATTGTTTTGGGTGGTTGGCCTAAGTATTAAAGCTTGTTCACCTTCACAACCTCTACTCCTTGTATCTTCACTGTCTTCTTCTCATTTACACACGTGATGCTTCTGCTGACTTTCACTTCTCATCAGTAGATACCTCCAAATCCCCAAACTTTCTCCACACGGTCCCTAAAGATAACAATGTCATCTGTGAACACCTTATCCAGACACTCCTGCCTGGCCTCATCTGTTAACCTGCCCATCATCACTGTAACCAAGAAGGGGCTTAGAGAAGATCCCTGTCTCACTGTCCTAATACATGTCCTGCACCATTCTCACATACTTCTCTGTCACTCCTGACTTTCTCTCACAGTACCACAGCTCCTCTCCTCGCACCCTATCACATGCTTTCTGTAGATCCACAGACACAAATAGCTGGAGGTAACGCATTCATTCACACTCCATGCGGTTAGCAGAGAAAACGGTCTCCCAGCAACACGTAGAGTCTAAAATACAAAATCCGTGAATGGGCAAAACATTAAAATGCGGTACTTTATATTTTAAGCCTATTATGGATGTTAAAGTGTAAGAAAACAGCTGGATTTCATGCCATCACAATCGCCTCGACAGAGTGACGCAGTACACCGACAGGTTCCATCCTATGCAGGGTCCATCCCTCACAAGCAAACACGTTGAACAAGCTAAACACCACATTTATCAACATTTAAGTTTCTCATTAGATATCAGTGTAGTGCTCTTACCTTAAGGTGTAGCCTTTGATCCCATCTACATGTACACCTGTCCTTTAACTGAGCTGGAAACAGCGCATTTATTCTTACGATCAACCGGCTATTATTATTATCGTGCTAGCATTAGCCTGCTAGCTGATTCTGTAGCTTCCAGCTAACCCAGCCCCGCATCAAAAACTTAATCACACTCTTTGATAACAGTTAAAGGATCAAAACAGACGTAAGAAGAAACCGTCTGACAGGTCTGTTTCCCTTACTAACTGTTTCCTGAAAAATTGTAGTTGAAAATGTTACAAAAAACCAGCTTGCAGCTACAGCTACCCATTCAGCTAGCAGGAAGCATCCATTTTCTGGTCCAGCTACAGCAAAATCATGGCGTCTGTCACCGCACCGCCCCAGAATGCATTGCGTTTGATTATTAGAGAGCACATGTAGCGTACAAAACAGGCTCTCGTGGTGTGTGTTTGCAGTGCTTTGCAACAGTCTTGAGCCTCCTCTCATTTCTTTGTATTTTGCTTCCAGTGATCCAGAATTTCTATGGTGTTCAAAAGCAATAGTTCACCAGGCTGAAGAAAACATTTGATTTGTTTACATTTATTTAGTTTAATCTACAGAAGTGTCAAATGTAACATTCTGACATACCTATACTAGTATTTTTGCCGAAACAAGGTGATTCCCAAAGACTTATTAGCTGA